>NW_016809081.1:102424-110396 GCF_001698545.2 Rhinopithecus bieti | reverse complement strand
GTTTTTGCCCATTCATTATGATATTGGCTGTGGATTTGTCATAAAAGACTCTTATTATTTTGAGATATGTCCCATCAATACCTAATTTATTGAGAGTTTTTAGCATGAAGGGCTGTCAAATTTTGTCAAAGACCTTTTCTGCATCTATTGTGATAATCATGTGGTTCTTGTCTTTGGTTCTGTTTATATGCTGGATTATGTTTATTGATTTGTGTATGTTGAACCAGCCTTGCATCCCAGGGATGAAGCCCACTTGATTATGGTTTATAAGCTTTTTGATGTGCTGCTGAATCCGGTTTGCCAGTATTTTATTGAGGATTTTTGCATCGATGTTCATCAGGGATATTGGTCTAAAACTCTCTTTTTGTATTGATAGCTCAACTTTTCAGTTTTTTGAGGAACCTTCAAATTGTCCTCCACAGTGGTTGTACTAATTTACATTTCCAACAACAGTGTACGAGGGTGCCCTTTTCTCCATATCTTCGCCAGCCTGTGTTATTGCCTGTCTTTTGGATGTGAGCCATTTTACTGGGGTGAGATGATATCTCATTATAGTTTCAATTTCCATTTATCTGATAATCCATGATATTGAGCACTTTTTCATATGCCTGTTTGCTATTTGTATGTCTTTTGAGAAATGTCTATTCAAATATTTGCCCATTTCTTGATCGGATTGTTAGATTTTTTCCTATAGAATTATTTGAATTTCTTATATATTCTGGTTGTTAATTTCTTCTTAGGTGGGTAGTTTGCAAATATTTTCTGCTATTTTATGGGTTATCTCTTCAATTTGTTGATTGAATCCTTTGCAGTAGCTTTTCAACTTGATATGATCTCTCATATATTCTGTTATTAAAAAGCTTTTTTAGTGTTAATAAGGAAATCATTTAAGATATTTATTTTATCTTTTAATTATTTTAAAATGTTGATTTAGGGTAATATAGTGTTATAAATATATATGTTAAATGAGATAATCCTATATTACAAATTATTTAAAATTTGTAAACCTATAGAAGTATACATTTTTGGTGTGCCTGGTAATGTTATTTCATAAACAAGCCTGTGTAATTAAAAACATTTGGATTCTGCTGCTCTGGACGAGATAAGTCACCTGCATTTTCTATGTGGGACTTGGTGCTGACTTAGATAAATCCTAATTTTTTATACATGATATACTGTATCTGTTCTTCCACAAATGACCTCTCCTTTTTTTAAAAAAAATGTTTTTTATGATATATTGTTAGATATTTTTAAAAAAAGAAATATCTATAGACCCACCATTCTGAACAAAAGCTAGGAACTTGACAATAGCCTGCCTTGAATCCTGTGCTTCCATGGACATATTTCCTCCATCCCCATATCCATAGGGGTCACACATCCTGAATCCTGTGTTTGTCCCTTCTTGCTTTCCTTTTAAATGAGATGTTATTGTTTAGTTATATTTTCATTTTCAACTAGAAATATTTTTAAATTTTACTCCTTTCACACTTTAGAGAGAGGATATCATATTTATAGTCCACTTGGAGATTTTGCTTTTCCCCTTAACATTGTCTTATGAAGGTCCATATAATTACATGTTGCTGTAGCTCATTTGTTTTGACTCCTAGAACACATTGCATTGTTTGATATGGCACAGCTTATTCACCTACACTCCCACTGAAAGGCATTTTTGCAACTATAAGTTTTCTGTATTTTGATCAGTAGCTCTAAAGACATTAGCATGGATGTCTCCTGATAAACTAAGTAAGCATTTCTCTTGCATAGATAATGCTGGGTCATAATGTAGGTAAAGAATTAATTTAAGAAGGTGTTCACCCAATTTTTTCTGTTGATATATCAGAGTTTTCCCATTTTATCTTGACACTTGAAGCATTTTAAGAAAATTTCCTTGTTATCTCATGCCTAAACAAAAATTCTGGAGACAACATTATACTGAAACAAAACAAAATATATGATGGCAAATGGCTTAATAATCTCTGTCTCTATCTCTATACTTTCTCCCGAAGGCAAACATAACCACAGTCTTGTATGAAGATTCATGCCATAATATTTAACTTTTCTCCAGTGACACACTTCCCTATGGGTGTTAAATGGCAACATGTAGAAGAATTTTCAAAAATTCTCTTTAATGAAAATTTCTTTGCAATAATCTTGGAAAAGAACTGTGGCTCCCCTAACCCACAACCTACCTCTGCATGCCATTTCTTGCTTCTCTTTTGCTCTGGCACAGAATGCTGGAGATACCCTTGGGCTCATATACAGTTTATCTGCAAATTTGGTTGGTTCGTCCATCAAAATATATCTCAAATCATGGCACTTCACAGCCCTCCGTTGCTGCCACTCAGCTCCAAGTTGGTATCATCTCCCACTACAGTAGTATGATAGAGGTATCTCTTCTTCTATGCTTGTGTCCTACAGACTCTTCTCACATAGGAAAAATAATCCTTTACACACATGAATTTCATTACTTCTCTTCTGAAAATACCTCAATGGGTTCTCAATGAGGTAGCATAAAATTCCAACCCCTTATCATGGGCTTACAAAGACCCTGCTTGCTGCAGCCTTTAACTAACTCTGATTGCATCCCCTATCACTCCATTCTGGCTTCCTCCTCTCCTATCTCAGTGGCTTCTTTAGTTTACCTGAAATGAGTCAACAATGACTCTGCCTCAGCACATGTGAGTTGCTCTTTACTCTGAACGTCCTTTCTCCAAATATTGACATAGAGAGCATTTTTCCCACATATTAACATACCTGCCTCACTTTAAGAATGTTACTATTCAAATGTCATCCCCTGATGCCTTACCTTACCATTCTTTTAGAAAATAACCTCTTCATTATCATATTACCTCATTTTAATTTTCATTATCACTCTCAGACAGATCTCATAAATACATTTGCTTATCTGTTAACTGTAATTCTCCCTGACTACAATCTAAAATCTCTGGGGCACAGATTGGTTCTGTCTTGCTCACTACAGGATCTCCAGCACCTATTAGAGTATAAACACATGGTACTACATTAAAAAAAAGTCTTGAATGAATCCATAAGTCTATCTGTTTCATCTAGAGACTTCCAGAACTTTCTAAATAATTTTCTCTATATTTTCATGTTTTCTTTCTTAAGATTTTAACTAATAATTCAACAAAACAAGTTTTGTCAAGATATTCATTTTTTAAATCTGATTTTCAGTGTTAGGCTTCTGTGAAAAGTTCTGTGCATAATTTCATTTTTATAAAGTATTCTGCTGAAAAAATTAATTATCACTGTCATATATAATCCTCTCAGTAACACAGCTAGGATTGTACTATATGCCTGTTTTATTGATGATGATATTAGACCTCAGAAGCTTTAAGTAATTTGTCCAAATCACATAGATCCTAAATGCTGTGACTCAAATGGGAGTCATTTTTGCTTCACTGTAAAGCTCGTGGTTTTCCCAATTATCCTAGAGTCTTTAGGTCCTCATTATATTGAAGGTAAGTGCATTGAATATAAGATGTGATACAGCACCAGAGATAAATTAGGTATGTTTATATACAGAGATTATACAATTATTTTCAAATAATTTCTCAAAGAGCTATGTTTAAATTGTTAAAGTAGAGGGACATGGGAAATACATTGATGGATGTTGTGTAACAGGTTCTGTTTTATATTAACAGACATCACATAATATTGTCTGGAAGGCAGAATGGTCATTGGATACATGGATTTCTTTCTTGAAACTTTAGCACTCTGAATATGTCACTCTACATGCCATGCCAAGAACATTTCTCTGTAAATGACTAAGAGAATGGGGTATCCATGATCCTGCTGCCAGAGGTGACTCAGTTGCACCATTTGATGTTGGCTGCTGTTCACACAACCTTACTGTATGAACAGAAAGATGGGGGAAGGGAAGAGTGATACATGGTGATAGGAAGAGCTACATCTTATTTGATTGGGTATTGCCATGTTTTTCCCTAAATAATGAATGTGGGAATATTCTCAGCCAGTAAAAAGAACAGCAAAATAATAAATACCCATAAAACAAAATTCAAATCCCTTAATGTAAAAGTTGTGTATAAAATTAAACTGTAGACAGCAGATAAAAGCTAACAACACCACTGTGTATTATCACAAAACTACTTAATTGCATGAAGATAAAAATCAGGGAAAATAAATATGAGGAAGTGCAGTTAAGACTAACTTTAAACAAATTGAATTTTATTTCCTTGTTCTAATTAAAAACAAGCAAATAAAAAATAAACAGCTGTTGCGATTACTTGACTTCAGTTAAAAATATATACATTTGGGCTTCTTTTCTTTCATTTATACTTGACATATTTACCTTTCGAGGGAAGCTGACCAAATGTGGAGAGTCAGAACTGTTCTGCAGAGTGTCAGCAAAGTGCACTAGTAATTAAGACACCAAACACAAATTAGTAAACTTTGAAGCTCAGCCAAGATCTGACTATGAGGAAAAATGGAATTATAAACAAAACCAAGAAACTTTATTATGAAATATAAATATGTTAACTGCCATTAAGGACCTTAAGAAATAAAGAAACCTCCAAAGAATTTGTTCTGACATTCTTTTTAGATTCTTAAAGTATTATTTTTTTCTCAGATACGCATTTTTTGTTTGAATGTTCTTTTTATGTAGTAAATATAACAGCTTTACACAACCTAAATCACAATAGTTCCCCACATTTAATTCTGTAGGGTTAGCTTGAGGGTAAGGTCTTAGTGATCTCTGAGTCATGCCAGACTGGAAACATTTGGAACTCAAGATGGGATACACCCACATATGAATGACGAGATCAGTAGAAACATTCAAGTATAAGCAGTTTACTTGTTTGTCTAAGAGAAATACCAGTAAGATGGCACAATTGGCATCTAAGAAGATAGAGATCATTGTCAAGTATGTATGGTGGTGGGACTCTCAGCTTTGGCAGAGAACTGATAAGAGCAAGGTGAGAGATGGAAGGAGGAGGGGAGAGAGAGAGAGAGAGAAAAATGTGTCACAGAGAATCTTTTTCACAAAATCAAGGGCTCCTAAACTAATAAACAAGCTTTTTACATCACAATTGACATAGTGAGCAATTATCTGGGCATCTGGGTTGTTTGAATCTAAATGTAGTGCTTGTCAAAGTTTGGTGCATATTGGAATCTGAATTCTTTAAATAATTCTAATGCTTGGCTTCTACTTCTAGATATTCTGATGTCATTGGCATGGGATAAGGCATAGGCATTGGGGTTCTTAAAGCTGCCCAGGAGAGTCAGAATATTGTGCAGTAAAGTTTGAAGAAACATGGGCTGAAGGTCAGGATTTGGGGAAGATATTTTGATCAAGGAAATTTACAAGTTCTCAGGATCACTTGTGAGTCAGAAATAAGAATGGGAGCAACCCCTATTAAGTATTAGGTAATAGGTATGCAATAAAGCTTCAGTAGTTAACACTGGGTGGTATTAGTCATGAACAAGTAAATATCAATAGAAAAAATAGAGTTCAATATAGATCCAGGTATACGGAAATTTAGTACCTATTAAAGAAAACAACACAAATCAATGGTGAAATGAAAGCTAATTCATGAAATTGTGTTGGGACTTTCAGTCATCAGGAAGGGTCACAATCTCACAGCCTCTGGAAGGCTCTATTTCCAGGAAATTTAGGAATACTTTAGGGCAATGGGTTTGATGATCATAGGCAATTTAGGCAAGGTGGTAGTTCTCATAGTTAAGGTCAGGTGTAATCATTTTTCTTCTGTTTTATTTCAGCAACTCCTCTAAGATTATAGGGGGTATCTTATTTACATTAGTGCATCTCCAGATGTAACCACAATTTGAGCCACTATTTTTTTTTAATTTTTAATTTTTGGAGGGACATAGTAGGTGCATATATTTATAAGCAACATTAGATATTTTAATATAGGCATATGATGCCTAATAATCACATCATGGAAGTTGGGTATCCATCCCCTTAACCATTTATCTTTTGGGTTATAAACAATTCATTTATACTCTTTTAAGTGTTTTTAAATGTTCTATTAAATTATTTTTACTAGAGCCACCTTGTTGTGTAATCAAATGATAGGCCTTATTCATTTGTTATAACTATTTTTTTGTGCCCATTAACCATCCTCACCTTGTACATACTCCCCACTATTCTTCCCAGCCTCTGGAAACCGTGTCTCTACTCCCTATCTCTGTGAATTCAGTAGTTTGGAATATCAGATCCCACAAATAAATGAGAACATGCGATGTTTGCCTTTCTATGCCTGGTTTATTTCACTTAACATAATGACCTATCCTTGTTGCTGTAAATAATAAGATCTCATTCTTCTTTTATGGCCGAATAGTACTCCATTGTGTATATATACTACATTTTCTTTATCAGTTCATCTGTTGCTAGACACTTAGGTTGCTTCCAAATCTTGGCTATTGTGAACGGTGCTGCAATAAGCATGGGAGTATGGATGTCTCTTTGATGTATTGCTTGACTTTTATATAAAAGCTATTTTAACTGGGTGAGATGATATCTCATTGTAGTTTGGATTTGTGTTTCTCTGATGAGCACCTTTTCATAGGTTTGCTTGTCATTTTTATGTCTTCTTTTGAGAAATGGCTATTCATATATTTTGCCCATTTTTAAATCAAATTATTAGGGTTTTTTTCCTTATAAAGTTGTTTGAGCTCCCTATACATTCTGGTTGTTAATCTCTTGTCAGATGGGTAGTTTGCAGATATTTTCTATAATTCTGTGGGTTGTCTCTTCACTTTATTGATTATTTCTTTTGCTGTCCAAAAGCTTTTTAACTTGATATGATCCCATCTGTCTATGTTTAGTTTGGTTGCCTGTGGTTGTGGGGTATGACTCAAGAAAATTTTGACAAGACCATGTCCAGGAGTTTCCCCAATATTTTCTTTCAGTAACTTCATAGTTTGAGGTCTTAGATTTATGTCTTTATCCATTTTGATTTAAATTTTTATAATGACTTTGGGCAAGAGATAGGAGTCTAGTGTCATTCTTCTGCAAATGGATGTCCAGTTTTCCGGTACCATTCATTGAAAACTGTCTTTATCCCAGTGTATATTCTTGACACCAATGTCGAAAATGAGCCTACTATAGTTGTTTGCATTTGTTTCTGGGTTCTCTATTCTATTCCATTGGTCTATGAATCTGTTTTTAGAACAGTAATGTGCTGTTTGCTTAGTATAGCTCTTTTCTGCTTAGGATGATTTCAACTATTCTGGGTCTTTTGTGATTCCATATAAATTTTAGGATTTTTTTTATGTTTCTGTGAAGAATACCGCTGGTATTTTCATAGAGATTGCATTGAATCTGTAGATTGCTTTGGGGAGTGTGAAAATTTTAACAATATTGATTTTTTTCAATCCATAAATATAAAATATCTTTCCATATTTTGGTGTCTTTTTTTCATCAATGTATCATAGTTTTCATTGTAGAGATCTTTCACTTCTTTGGTTAAGTTCATTCTTATATATTTAATTTTTATTTGTGGCTACTATAAATGGCATTACTTTCTTTTCTTTTAGTTTTTTTTTTTCTTTTTATTATACTTTAAGTTCTAGGGTACATGTGCATAACGTGCAGGTTTGTTACATATGTAAGCTTGTGCCATGTTGGTGTGCTGCACCCATCAACTCGTCAGCACCCATCAACTCATCAACTCATCATTTACATCAGGTATAACTCCCAATGCAATCTCTCCCTCCTACCCCCTCCCCATGATAGGCCCTGGTGTGTAATGTTCCCCTTCCCGAGTCCAAGTGATCTCATTGTTCAGTTCCCACCTATGAGTGAGAACATGCGGTGTTTGGTTTTCTCTTCTTGTGATAGTTTGCTAAGAATGGTGGTTTCCAGCTGCATCCATGTCCCTACAAAGGACGCAAACTCATCCTTTTTTATGGCTGCATAATATTCCATGGTGTATATGTGCCACATTTTCTTAATCCAGTCTGTCACAGA
>NW_016809081.1:80356-99373 GCF_001698545.2 Rhinopithecus bieti | reverse complement strand
TTTAGTCTGATGGGCTTCCCTTTGTGGGTAACCCGACCTTTCTCTCTGGCTGCCCTTAAGATTTTTTCCTTCATTTCAACTTTGGTGAATCTGGCAATTATGTGTCTTGGAGTTGCTCTTCTCGAGGAGTATCTTTGTGGCGTTCTCTGTATTTCCTGAATTTGAATGTTGGCCTGCCCTACTAGGTTGGGGAAGTTCTCCTGGATGATATCCTGAAGAGTGTTTTCCAACTTGGTTCCATTTTCTCCTCCCCCAGCCTTGCTGCTGCCTTGCAGTTAGATTGCAGACTGCTGTGCTAGCAATGAGGAAGGCTCCGTGGGCATGGGACCCTCCCAGCTAGGTGTGGGATATAATCTCCTGGTGTGCCTGTTTGCTTAAAGTGCAGTATTGGGGTGGGAGTTACCCGATTTTCCAGGTGTTGTGTGTCTCAGTTCCCCTGGCTAGGAAAAGGGATTCCCTTCCCCCTTGCGCTTCCCAGGTGAGGCGATGCCTTGCCCTGCTTCAGCTCTCGCTGGTTGGGTTGCAACAGCTGACCAGCACTGATTGTCCAGCACTCCCTAGTGAGATAAACCCAGTATCTCAGTTGAAAATGCAGAAATCACCTGTCTTCTGTGTAGCTCGTGCTGGGAACTGGAGACTGGAGCTGTTCCTAATCAGCCATCTTGCTCCGCCCCCTACTTTCTTAATTCCTTTTTCATATTATTCACTGTTAGTATATAGAAATACTAGTATTTGTATGTTGTACAACTATACTGAATTTGTTTATATATTCTAATAGTTTTTTGGTGTAATCTTTAGGTTTCTCTAAATATAAGATCATATTATCTGCAAACAAGAATGATTTGACTTCTTCCTTTCCAAATTGTATAACTTTTATTTCTTTTTCTTGTCTGATTGCTCTAGCCAGGACATCCAGAACCATGTTGAGTAACAGTTTTGAAAGTGGACATGATTGTTGTGTTCCAGATCTTACAGGAAAGGTTTTTAGTTTTTCCTCATTCAGCATGATACTAGCTATGGGTCTATCATATATGGCTTTTAGTATGTTGATGTATGTTTCTTGTATACCCAGTTTTTTTCTGGGCCTTTTATCATGAATGAATGTTGAATTTTATCAAATGCTTCTTCAGCATCAATTGAAGTGGTCATGTGGTTTTTGTCCTTCATTCTGTTCATATGGTGTATCACATTTGTTGGTTTACATATGTTGAACTATCCCTGGATCCCAGTGATAAATCCCACTTGGTATGATGCATGATCTTTCTAATGGATTGTTGAATTTGGTTTGCTAGCAGTTTGTGAAAGATTTTCATGCCAGTATTCATCAGAGATACTGGCTTATAGTTTTCTCTTGTTAGTGTGTATTTGTCTGGTTTTGGTATCAGAGTAATATAATACTGGCCTTCTATGAGTGTGGATGTGTTTCCTCCTTCTCTGTGTTTCAGAATGCTTTGCATAAGATTGGTATTTGTTCTTCTTTAAATATTTGGTAGGATTCAGCAGTGAAGTCATCAGGCCCCAGGCTTTTGCTTACCGGGAGAATTTGAATTACGGCTTTTTTCTTGTTACTTATTATTTGTCTTGTCTAGGTTTTGGATTTCTTCATGGTTCAATATTTATAGGTTGCATTTGTCTAGGAATTTGTCCATTTCAGCTATATTTTCCAGTTTATTGGCATATAGTTGCTCATAGTAGCCACTGATGATCCTTTGCATTTCTGTAGTATCAGTTGTAATGTCTCCTTTTTCAGCTCCTATTTTACTTAGCTTTTTCTCCTTTTTTTTCTTTGTTAGTCTTGCTAAAGTTTGGTTGTTTTTTTTTTTATCGTTTCAAAAAATCAACTTTTTAATTGATCGTTACTATTGTTTTCTTCATTTCAAATTCACTAATTTCTGCCTGGGCATGGGGGCTCATACCTGTAATCCTAGCACTTTGGGAGGCCAAGGTGGGTGGATCACCTGAGGTCAGGAGTTCAAGACCAGCCTGGCCAACATGATGAAACCCCATATCTTCTAAAAATAAAAAAATCAGCCAGGTATGGTGGCAAGAACCTGTAACTCCAGCTACTCGAGAGGCTGAGGCAGAAGAATTGCTTGAACCAGGGAGGTGGAGGTTCAGTGAGCTAAGATCATGCCACTGCACTCCAGCCTAGGTGACAGAGCAAGACTCTATCTCAAAAAGCAAAACAAAACAAAACACATTCACTTATTTCTGCTCTAACTTTATTATTTGTTTTCTTCTACTAATTTTGGGGTAGGTTTGTTCTTGCTTTTCTAATTTTGTAAGATATATCATTAGCTTATTTTAAGTTTTTCTTCTTTTTTGATATAGGCACTTATAGCTATAAGCTTCCCTCAGTACTGCTTTTGCTGTATTTCATATGTTTTACTATGTTGTGTTTCCATTACAATTTGTTTCAAGAAATTATTCATTCTTCTTCTTACTTTCTTCATTGATGGACTTATTATTTAGGAGCATACTGTTTAATTTCTGTGTATTTGTATAGTTTTCAAAATTCTTCTTTTTGCTGACTTATAGGTTTATTTTATTATGGTCAGAGAAGGTGCTTGATATTATTTCAATTTTTTTAAATGTTCAAAAACTTGTTTTTGGGAACCAACATTGGGTCTATCCTTAAGAATGATCCATGTGCTGAAAAGAAGAACAATGTGTATTCTGTACTGTTTGGATGAAACATATTTATTATGTCCATTTGGTCCATAGTGCAAATTATGGGACATCTTCCCTCTAAGAGATATTTCCAGTGCTGAAAGCAGTATGTTGACATCCCCAGCTATTATTGTATTGGAGTCTATCTCTTTCTTTAGCTCAAATAGTATTGGCTTTATATGTTTAGGTGCTTCAGTATTGGGTGCATATATATTTACGATCATTATATCCTGTTGCTGGATTGACTCCTTTATCATTACATGATAACCTTCTTTGTCTCTTTTTATAGATTTGTCTTGAAATCTATTTTGTCCGATGTAAACCAAGCTACTCCTGTTCTTTTCTGGTTTCCATTTCCATGGAATATCTTTTTTCCATCCTTTTATTTTCAGTCTGTGTGTCTTTTTATAGATGAAGTGTGTTGCTTATAGGCAAGAGACCACTGGGTGTTGTTATCCATCCAGGTTCTATATGTCTTTTGATTGTAGAATTTTCATCTAATTTACATTCAATTTTATCATTGATAAGTGAGGACTTATTCCTGCCATTTTGTTATCTGTTTTCTAGCTGTTTTGAGATCTTCTCTTCCTTCTTTCCTTCCTTTCTGTCTTCCTTTTAGTAAAGGTAATCTTCTCTGGTGGTATGTTTTAATTTCTTGCTTTTCATTTTTTTGTATCCATTGTATTTTTTTATTTGAGGTTACTATGAGGTTTGCAAATAGTTTTCTATAACTCACTACTTTAAATTGATGACAACTTAACACTGACTGCATAAACAAACATGCAAAAGAAACTCATAAAAATGCTACACTTTAACTTCATCCTCCTACTTCTTAACTTCTGTTGTTTCTCTTTATTATTGTACTATGTCTTGAAAATTTCCATAGTTATTATTTTGATTGGTTCATTATTTAGTCTTTCCAGTTAAGTATAGTTTATACAACATAAATACGGTGTTAATAATATTCTGTGTTTTTCTGTGTACTTACTATTACCACTGAGTTTGTACCTTGAGGTGACTTCTTTCTGCTCATTAAAATTCTTTTCTTTCAGATGGAAGTACTCCCTTTAGCATTTCTTGTAGGACAGGTCTGATGTTAATGAAATCCCTTAGCTTTTGTTTGTCTCAAAAGGTGTTTATTTCTCTTCCATGCTTGCAGCATGCTTTGTACAGATATATTGTTCTAGGGTAAAAGATTTTTATCCGTCAGTAATTTAAATATGGAACGTCCTGGCCTCTAAGTTTTCCACTGAAAAGTCTGCTGCCAGACATATTGGAGCTTCATTTTATGCTATTTATTTCTTTTCTCTGGCTGCTTTTGGGATTCTTTATTGTTAACCTTTGGGAGTTTGATTACTGGATGCCTTGAGATAGTCTTTGGGTTAATCTGCTTGGTGTTCTATAATCTTCTTGTACTTGAATGTTGATATCTTTCTATAGGTTTGAGAAGTTCTGTGAATATCTCTTTGAATAAGCTTTCTATCCCTATCTCTTTCTCTGTCTTCTGTTTAAGGACAGTAATGCTTAGATTTGCACTTTTGAGTCTATTCTCTAGATCCTGTAGGCATGCTGCATTGCTTTTTATTCTTTTTTCTTTTGTCTCCTCTGATGGCATATTTTCACATATCCTGTTATTAAGCTTACTGATTCTTGCTTCTGCTTGATCAGTTCTGCTATGAAAAGACTCTGATGCATTCTTCTGCATGTCAGTTGCATTTTTCAACTCTAGAATTTCTACTTGATTGCTTTTAAATATGATAATTTTTGTTAAAATATCTGATACAGTTTTGAATTTATTCTCTGTTTTATTTTGAATTTTTTGAGTTTTCTCAACACAACTATTTCAAATTCTCTGTCTGAAAGGTCGTGTATCTCTGTTTCCCCAGGATTGGTAGCTGGTGACTTATTTAGTTCATTTGTTGAGGTCATGTTATTCTGATGATTTTGCTGCTTGTAGATGTTCATCAGTTTCTGGGCATTGAAGAGTCAGGTATTTATTGTAGTCCTCATAGTCTGGGCTTGTTTGTGCCTGTGCTTCTTGAAAAGGCTTTCCAGGTATTAAATGGAACTTGGGCCCCAAGCCCAATAAGATTATTTTTGCAGACTTGCAGAGTTACTGCTTTGGTGGTCTTCAATATGATCCAGATAAATTCTCTGGATTATCAGGCAGAGACTCTTCTTTCCCTTTACTTTCTCCCAAACAGCATCTCTTTCTCTGAACTGAGCCACATGGAACTGGGCATGCAAGCATCCCTTTGGCCACCACCACTGTGACTACTCTGGGTTTAACCTGAAGCTGGCCTTGGATCTTGCCCAAGGCCAGCTCTAACCACTACCAGGCTACCACCTTTGTTTACTCAAGACCCTATGGCTCTACAAACAGCAAGTCATAAAGCTAGTCAGGTTTGTGTCCTTCCCCAAAGGCAGGTCTAAAGATACTGTCTGTAAGCCAGTGATTGGAATTTAAAAAACCTTAGAAATTTATTTGTCTCTTATGTCTTTCTACTGCAGCTAAACTGACACTCAAACCACAATAGAAAGTCCTTCTCATCCTTCCCTCCTCTTGCCACAGGCAGAGGAACCTCTCTCTGTGGTCACCACTATCACTGGCCCATGGGGGATTCTGCCAAACCACCACTGATGTTCGCGTAAAGCCCAAGGCTCTTCAGTCAGCTTGTGATGAATTTGCCAGTTCTAGGACTCACTTGTCAGGGCAATGGGCTTCCTTCTGGTCCAAGTCAGGTCCAGAAATGCTGTCCAAGGGGCTAGGCCTGGGCTTCGGACCCCGATGGGCTGCTTGATGCTCTGTTCCACTGTGGTTAAGCTGGTACCCAAGGGTACAAGACAAAGTCTCCTTTACTTTTCCCTCTGCTTTTCTCAAACAGAAGGAGTCTTTCACTATAACAAACACAGCTGGGGATGTACTGGGTCATACCTGTGGGCAGCTCATCTCAGAGCCCATGATGTACTACTTTGGTAACACTGCTGGTTATTCAGGGCCAAAGGGCCCTTTAGTCAGCAGGTGATGAATCCTGCCAGGAGTGAGTCCTTCCCTTCAGGCAATAGATTCCCTCTGTACCAGGGTGTGTCTAGAAATGTCATCCACAAGCTAGGGCCTAGTATGGGAGCATCATGACTCTGCCTCTTGCACTGATAGTTGTGGCTGAGCTGGTATTCAAGAGGTGAGACAGAGTCCTCTCTTTACTTTTAGCTCCCCTCTCCTTAAATAGAAAGAAGAAGTCACTTTCGTTGCAGTGAGCTGCACCATCTGGGTCTTGGGGAGGAGTAACACAAGCATTCCCTTAGCCACCCTGACTAGTATCTCCACAGGTCCGATGGCATTTAGGAGTTGCCTAGGAATTTGCAGTTTTTGTGTCCTAGACTGCCTTTCAATTTTACCACAATACCAGAGCACTTTGGCCCTTAATGGTGAGGCTTGTTGAGAATCTGAAGTTCCCACCCCTGGGATGGATGATTTCCCTCTGGCTAGGCCTGGTCCAAATGCTCACTTCATGTGTGGGTGCTGGCTGAGCCCAGCACACTTTGCTCTTTATTGTGACAGGGCAGCACTGAGTTCAATATAAAGTTCCCCAGTCACTGTACTCTCCCACCCACAACTGCACAGACTCTCCATGCCCTTGGCTGCTGCAGGGGAATGGAGGATGGATGGTGTGGGTTATCAAAGAGTTTCTCTCTGACCTGCTTCAATACCTCTTCAGCAATATGAAGTTAAAATCAGGTACTATGATTGCTCACCTGAGTTTTTGTTCTTGTGACAAGCTTTTCTGTGTGCAGATAGTTGTTAAAATTTGGTGTTCTTCTGGAGGAATGAACAATGTAGGCTTCTATTCTGTTATCTTGCTCCCTGAGCCCCTGTATTGTTTACAACCATAAAGGTTTGCCAGTTGGTAGATTTCAGCAGATTTTAAAGTTAATTCAGAACCTATAATATGGAGGTATGAAAGTCATTTTTTGTTGCATAAATTATTTTAGTAAATTTTGGATTTCCAATTGGGTCAATTTTTGGACATTGATTTTGGTTTTCCATTTCATCCTCCTATATGTGATTTCTTCTTCTGTCACTGTCTTCCTCTCCGTTTTTTGTATATACTTTTGAGGGGTGACAAGGTCTCTACTCAGCTCATATTTAGAAGATATTTTTTTTCTCCAGAGAATCTCTAATCATTGTCATCAGCATTAGGGGCCTCCTCCATTAAAATGGTTGAAGTAGCCCCCTGATTGTGCCACAAATATAGGTAGGTAATTTTACTTATAACTTGGAGATCTACATCTGTTTTGATGACAGAGGCATATGCAGTAACATCAGTAGTAAAGATATTTTGTAAGGTTTTATTGTGCCATCTGCTTTTAAGAGTGTGGATCTTGGCATGACACCTAGTAACAGCTCCTCTTCTGCTCAAAATGAGCCCATGTATTTTATAGGGTATCAGTCTTTCCCCTGATGACTCTATAGAATGGAAGTCAGTGCCTGGTTAGGACACAACCAAGAGTTACAGGATGAGAGTCATTCTTCTCAGTGTAAAGTTCTGCCACGGTGTATGTTGAAATTGAGACACACAACGCATCCAGGCTGAGGCTGAGACACACAAGCCAAGGCCACTGTAAGAGGGGGCTTCAATTTCATATGACTCATAATAAAGATTGGGTAGAGCTCAGCGAATGCAGCACTGTGCAGCACAGCTGAAGGCACAAACTTGCCTGAAGGCAGCAACACTGCTCAAAGAGCTTGCTAGCCAGCAAGCAGCTGATCAAAAGGATTGCTCCACTGGCAGGCAGCAGAGCCAGTCATCAAGCCAAAGCAAGAGAAGAAAGACCCCTGCTAGTGGTGGATATCATCTAGACATCCTGCTCACAGCACCATTGTCTCAGATATTCCACAAAAAGAAGACAGCCTCTCTCAACACTCAAAGTTTGAAAAGTTTGCTACTCACATAAGGGACTTCCAGGGAGAGTGAGGTGGCACAAACAGACATAGACTGGCTTGAGGGATGCAAAATGAATGGATCAGGCCTTATACTGGATAAAAGTTTTCATGAGCTGGAATGTGTGAGGTTTGAGTTTCCAGCAGGCACCAAAGGAGGAGACATGTGCAGGATTTCTTAGCCCATCTATTTAATAGACGTCAAACCAAAAGAAAAGAAGAGGGAGAGGATTAAAAGAAGTCAGCAGTCATACATCAAAAATATGCAGACAGGCCTTTTATTACAGTTTTAATAAATTTTAAATGTTGAACCTTGAGAAAATATTACACATTCAAAACTAAATAAAACCCTCACCCTCTTTTCCTCCCCAAATTGAAAACAACAAGGAATCACTATAGGTGATTGAAACTATTATTTTCTATTCATAATTCCTTTCTATCTAAATTATTTCTCTATGCATTATTTTATCAGGAGTCTCTTCTCTTGTTAAAAATAGGATCCAAGACGGACATAAATCATTATTCCATAACAGTGGAGAAAAACTTAGAAATTCTCTTATCATCTAATACCTTTTCTGAAACAGGTTTGAACACTTCTAGAGATTATTCTAAATGCTCCAAGTGGATTTGAATTAGTCTTATCATAAATATATTGTTTTTATTTCTTAGTTTGCTTTGGGAGTATCTGAAACTAACCACTACCATCTGCATTTCCATAAAGGTATGATTTTCTCATAATCCCTGTCTTGATCTCTCCACATGAGCTTCTGTCTTTAAAAAGATTTTTTTTCTTCTGGGAAAGGAACTGAATTTCAGTTCATTTGGATAGAGTTTTGATTCCTCATCAAAGGCTTGATAATAAAACACAAGCTTATCCTTTGTCTCCACGATGGTATTCATGACTAGTAACTGCTCCAACGATTACAAAAACTCTGTCCCACACCACACCTCAGTGATGGCTGTCTGAAGATTTCTGTTGCCTAGAACCTGTGTTGACTTAGACAAGTTGAATTTTGCTGTATCGCTTTGAGGCCAGTTCTGTCTCTCACGTGAAGTTCTGCTTTTCTCATTGGCTTTATCTGAATTGTCAATAATCCTCAGAGCCAAAGCTTATCAGTGTTATAACTGCTTCTAATACCTTATTTTCTTCATATTCCATTCTTTAGTGGGACAGGAAATTCATATTTGGAGACATTTCTGAGCTCATGAGAATATGATCCCCCTGCTTCTACATCTCCTCTTCTCTGTCTCTGCTTGTATAACTAAAGAATACTCAACACAAATTATTCTGCATTTTCACAAAAACCTCCTTCTTCTCCAACTAACTCAATCTAGTATAATTTTGAGTATATATTGTACATGCAGGTTTAAGTGTAGAAACTGTCTTTTAACTTATTTTTCCTATCACTCACTACAATGCCTGAAATAGCAGTCAATAATACTGGTTTTATAGAGGTCATGTGATACAGTTGTTTAGAATTTCTGAGTTATTTGTATGCATATTATGTGCTCAAAATTTTGATAGATACTGCCAAATTGTCATTCTAGAAGTTGTACTGATTTGTAATATTTTTAACAATAAATATAAATGTCCATTTCTTTCTCTTCTTTGGGTTCACAGTATATAAATCTATAAAATACATTTTCTTAAATTTGCATTGTTGATTACTAGATAAGGTAAGCATCTTTTCACAAGTTAAGTAGTTCATAATTATTTGTACATTTCTTTATATGTTTGTCTTCTCAGTGATTTGGGGTACCTATTTACTGATATGAATTTTAATTGCTTGTCTTATTTCTAAGCTGCACAGATTTTTGTCTTATTTCTAAGCTGCACAGATTTTAGAAGTCTTTTCCTCAATTTTCAATGACTTAAATTTTGAGTTAATTTGAGATTTACTTGCAGATTTAAGAAACAACACAGAGTGATTCTGTGTACTCTTTACCCAGTTTTCCTCAATAGTAATATTCTGCAAAACTGTAGTATAATATCACAACCAGGATATTGATATTTGGGATATTGACAGTCAAGATACAGAACATTTCTATCACCACAAGGATACCTTATGTTGCCCTTTAATAGGCAAATCTACTTTTCTCCCTCCCTTACTCACTCTGTAACCCTCAGCAACCACTCATCTGTCCTCCATCTGTATTATTTTGTAATTTCAAGAATGTTAGGTAAACGATATCATGCAGTATGTAATATTTAGGGACTGGCTTTTTTCATACAATATAATTGCTGAGATTCATCTACGTTATTGTACTAATAATCCATTTCTTTTTATTTCTGAGTAGTATTCCATAGTGTGGATATCCCACAGTTTTTTAGCTATTTATACACTAATGGACATCTTGGTTGTTTACCAAGATGTTTGGGGCTGTTATGAATAAAACTGATATAAGATTAATGTGTAAGTTTTTGTGTGTACATAGCTTTTGTTTCTATTTTCTTTGAAATTTTAAAATAAAAATTTATAGAACTGGTGCTATTTAAACATTTGGTAGAATTCTAATCTTCTGGGCCCAAGATTACTTTTTAGGGGAAGTTTTAAAATTACAGATTCAATTTCCTTAATGGTTTTAGGACTATTCATACGATCTTTTTTATTTTGGCTAATTTCACATTCTTAAGCTAGCTTATAGTTGGTTTTTAGTGATTGTTAAGTTTTTTAGTTGAATTATCCTACTGATTATATGGATTTATCCCCCTGCTGAGATGGTTTTCCTGTCTTCTTTCTCCTTAGGGGCAGTTTTTCTCCCAAATGTAGGACTAATTGATAGACTTGCAACCTTAGTTTTGTAATAGATTTCAAAAAAGTCACTAATTTGCAATTTGTCTACCTTTTTTCTTATAGTAAAGGCAGAAGTGTTGCCTTTGCCACTTTCTGTATTATTAAGCTATGGTCCTAAAATAGCTTCATTTGATATTAGCATTTTCTTCTATAAGTATATACTCTTCTGGCTTTGAGCAATAATAATAAAATGCAATACCTATATAGAAAATTTATATTTTAAAAGTTCTTCCACATGTAGCCTTATTTTTATACGTCCCGTCAAACTTGGGGAAAAAAGTGGTGAAGTCATTTACCCAAATTAATCCAGTTAGTCAGTGACACAGAAGGAAAGGAAATTAGAACTTCTAAATCCAAGTGTGTTGCTCTTTCTTGTGAATGGCCTGTCCTTTGTTCACCATCTCTTCTTCCCTGGTACCCTCTTTCTCCAAAATCTGTTACCTCCAAGGAGATCTTGGAACACATGGCATAATCTCAGTGCCGTGGTGGACAATCTGAAACATAGAAGAAATATGAAGTAGTGGGTTGAATTGGGCCCCAATCAGAAACTATCTGCCTTTACTTCCCACTTTGTATGCTTTAAAACAGTGGTTCTCAAATTGCATAAAGTGCATAAAGAATCACTTGGAGAGCTTGACAAAAACATAGGCTCAGGGGTTCTCCTTCAGTAGGTGGTGGTAGCACTAATGCATTTACATTTCTAAAGAGCTCATAGATGATCCTGATGCTGCTAATTCTAAGGACCACTGTGTGAGTAGCACTGTCTTAGGCCTGTATTTTCTTTAATGTGTTCATGGCTCATTCACATCCAAATCACATAAAGTGCCTACTCCTGACCTACTGAATCAAACTAAGTGGAGGAGGGAGCCATGAAGCTAAACATAGCATGTCATGATTTCTATCTACACTATAGTTTGAGAAACTACACTGATGCAGGAGTTTTTGCTCCTTAGCTCCACTAATCTAGGTTCTTGTCTCACGACCAGGAAGAATTAGGCATGCAGACACATTGACGAGTGAGGAGCACAGAATTGATTAAGTGAAAAGAAAACTCTCACCAAAGAGAGAGTGTTCTGCAAGCAGGTTTTCATCTCCCAAATTGAAAACCAGGGACACAACCAATGAGCTGAGAGGCCAGGCCACACCCCTGCATAAGGTATGAATTCCTGGTGTTTCCACCCCATTTCCCCAGTGCACGTGGGCTTCTGTCTGCTGTGGGTATGCCCAGGCAAGCCCTCTGTGCAGGTTCTCTCATCTGTACAAGATATCTGGTATAAACACTTGTGGAGTGGGTTGGAGATTCTCCAGGGACCCTTCCCTATCTGCATAGGCCTTTGTCTGCCTCCTGCCTCTGTCAACACCATGATTCTCAAACTTTGCTATGTATTGTATTTCCCTGGCAATATATTTCTAATACTTTTATCTCATCTCTACACATTCTAATTTAATTGGCATGGGGAGCAAGCAGGGCATCAGGAATTATAAAAGCTCCCCAGGTGATAATAATATGCAGTGAAACCATGTGTCTGAGACATAAAATTGGAGCTGTTCTAGAGAATGCTAGTTATAACTACTGAGCAAGTTGAGAGATTCTTCAGGTTTTTTGTAATTCAGGGTTAGAATTGGTTAAATCTATTTTGTACCTAAAATTGCCATGTTTATTCAGTAATAAAATAATTCTCTTCATGAAGTCCAAAGGCCTTGTTCTTAAAAGAAACACATATTTAATGCTGGAATTTAATGAAGTCCACCATTTATACAGGATTTTATTACACAGTGTTTTAATTGGAATTTTAGTTGATCTTTTGCCTTTTTGACACAAATCTAAAAGTCACAGGGAACAATTAAAACAATGTCATCATAGCCCCAAGATTTTACATTAATCTCTTAAACTTACTGATAGGGACATTCAAATATTCCACTAATTGAGAACTTGCAGAAAGGGTAAAATGCTGGGTGACATTTTTTTTTTAAAGTGAGTGTGTATTTGTGTATGTGTTTCTGTGTGCAGTTTTGAATGGTCTGTTTCCAAACACTATGAAACATTTGAAAAAAGACATGTCAAATCTCCTATCAGTGTAGCGCCTTTTAAATTATTTCACTACATTTAATTGTTTTAAGAAGGAGGGATTGGTATGTTTTCTATTTGATGCAGTCCAATGGACAAAAAACCTTTTAGTTAAAAATATTTATATTTGTATAGACTCTACTTTCTCTCACTTTTCTATATTTAGAAACTATTTACCTGTTCCCACATTCACCTAAGCAGTTACAGTGGTTTTAAGAGGTGCTTCTTCCCTCCAATTTTCAGTGATTCTTCACGCTTCAGAGTTCAGGATTTTTTTTGCTGGTGTAGATATAGGCAAATAGAAACAGATTTTCTCTCTCTCTTTCTCTCTCTCTCTCTGTCTCTCTTTCTGTGTGTGTGTGTGTGTGTGTGTGTGTGTGTGTGTGTGTGTTTGTGTGTGTCTTTCTACCCACATCATCTTTAACTATCTTTAATTACTTGATTAAAGGAATATAAGCAAATTCTAATGGTTGGTGTGGATATAGACAAATAGAGATATAGATATTCTCTCTCTGTGTCTCCCCCCACCGTGTGTCTTTCTATCTCCCCACATTGCCTTTAATTATCTTAAATTACTTGATTAAAGAAATATAAGCTAATTCTAATGGCTGCCATTATCTATATCTAGTATCTTAGGGGAAAAAAAGCACAAAATTCCTGGACTAAAATCAGAAAAAATCAAGAGATACAATGTGTAGCATTAAAATAGCTAAGGAAATACAGACTTTCATTATAATTAGCTTCTGATGGTGGGTTTTCTGCAAAATCTTCCACTTTTCTAATAAGATAGCCTTAAAACCCAGAACAAAAGAAGAGTTTTAAAACTAAAAGAATAAAAGACTGACAGAAAACATTACTATCTATGAGACTTTTTTTTTCTAAGATAAGAATGAATTTGGAGTAAGAAAATCTACCTTTTCCAAAACAAAGGCCCATTTTCAATGTGGCAAAAACATAAGAGAAGGCTTTTGAAAATATCTAATTTAGTGGTCTTATGTGGATTTCACACATCATTGTATCTAGCAAAAGGGAGAAATCTGAGAGTGGAAAATATTGACTGAAGATGAAATGCATAATTATTGAATAAAAAACCCAATAGAGGGATTAATAGAAAATTGAAAGCTAAAAAAAAAGCAAAACAAAAATCACATCACTAGTTTGAAAAAACCTCCCAGAACCCAGAGAAAAAATAAGAAAGAGATTAAAATGAAGTACAAAAGCTTATGTGTTAAGAATGATATCAACTAAAATAGTAAAGTAGGTAACTCCAAGCACAAGCAAAAACTGCCACAGTCTACTTTGTCAGAACTAAGGAAAATAGAAAAAGATCTATAATAACTAACTAAACATTGAATCAAGAAAAGATAATTTAAAATAGTAGAAATATGTCATGGTCTTTTTTACTTACCCTTGTCCTAGCCCCTTTCAGACTTGATTGTGATCTTGAAGATTGCCGCTTACATTCTCACTGTGGAACTCAGATTCCCTATTTCTAAGGAAGCAGAACAGATCTTACTTTTAAAGAATTGTTTTAGTCTGTTCTAACCTTTTTAAGGCCTGCCTGAAAGACTGAGACAACATATGCTACCTTTGTTTAGCAAATTATGGAAATCACTCTTGGCATAAAAGTGTAAGGCATTTCTTGACAACATTGTAAGGCAAACACCCAACCCACAACCACCTGGGGAAAAAGATTACAACTGAGGCAAACAATAGAAAGCCTAAAGCTTAAAAGGAAATACTAGGAATATACTGTTTGAGAAATCAGAGCATTCAGGAGGGCTCACGTATACTAGGGAATTTAGAAACTTACGTGCATGCCCAAGGCAGAGTTCATGCTTGGAAAAGTCCTAAGAAGACCTCGAGCTTGCACCTCTGGGTGATCCTGATTCCTAGCCTCAGTGTAAGCAGGAGGGGCAGTCTAAGAGTTGTGCCTGGCTGAGTTGAAGGAGTGCTTTAGCACAATGACAATGCGTGAAGAATTGGAAGGTTACTTCTCTCCCCTTCCTTCTCCTTCTCTTCTTCCTCCCTCCCCGGTCTCTCTCAATATCTCTGTAAAATATGAGCACAGCATAAGCTGAAGAAAAAGAGGGATGGGCTGGGCGCGGTGGCTCAAGCCTGTAATCTCAGCACTTCGGGAAACCGAGGTGGGCGGATCACGAGGTCAGGATATCAAGACCATCCTGGCTAACATGGTGAAACCCCGTCTCTTCTAACAATACAAAAAAATTAGTCAGGCGTGGTGGCGGGCAACTGTGGTTCCAGCTACTCAAGAGGCTGAGGCAGGAGAATGCCATGAACCCGGGAGGCGGAGCTTGCAGTGAGCCAAGATCGCACCACTGCACTCCCGCCTGGATGACAGAGCCAGACTCCATCTCAAAAAAAAAAAAAAAAAAAAAAAAAAAAAAAAAAAGAAAAGAAAAAGAGGAATGGGCACGGTGGCTGACACCTGTAATCCCAGCACTTTGGGAAGCCGAGGAGGGCAGATTGCCTGGGATCAGGAGTTCACAACCAGCCTGGACAACGTGGTGAAACCCCATCTCTACTAAAATACAAAAAATTAGCCAGGCATGGCCACGTGCGTCTGTAGTCCCAGCTACTTGGGAGGCTGAGGCAGGAGAATTGCTTGAACCCAGGAGGTGGAGGTTGCGGGTGAGCCGAGATCCTGCCACTGCGCTCCAGCCTGGGTGACAGAGTGAGACTCCATTAAACAAAAAAGAAAAGAAAAAATAGAAAAAAGAAAAAGAAAAAGAAAAAAAGAGACTTCAGATACCACACTTTACACAGAATAGATACTTCACAAAATAATTTGGAACTCTCACTAAAATACAAAGTTATAGCCCACAGCAAACAATAAAAACAAACCTCAAAGAGGAAGAAGAATCTTATTTCCATAGCTACTACATTATATGTAAAAAAAAAAAGTCCGGTTTTCAACAAAAATTGCAAAGCATACAAATAAAAAAATATGACTCAAAGAAATTATCAAAAACCAAGGAAGCCTGACATTGGATTTACTAGAAAATGTTAACTATCTCAAAGAGTTAAAGAAAACTAAGAGAATAATATCTGAGCAAATAGAGAATATCAATAAAGAGATTAGAATTGTAAAAAGGAACCAATCAAAATCCGGAGCCTAACAATACAATAACTGAAGTGGCAAACTCACTAGAAGGTTCCAGTGGCAGATTTGAGTGGGCTGAAGAAAGAATCTGTGAACTTGAATAAAAGTCAATTGAAGTTATCCAATCTGAGGAGCAGAGAGACATAAAAATGAAGAAAAATGAAACTTGTATGACACCATTAGCATACCAATATATACATCATAGAAATCCAAGAAGAAATATAGGGAGTTAAAGGGACAGAAAGAATAAAGAAAGAATGCCCGAAGACTGTGAATTTGATAAAAGACATGAATCTATACCTCCAAGAAGTTCATTCAACTCCAAGAAGGAAAAACTCAGAGAGATCCACAAAGGAACATATTATAATAAAATTGTTGGAAGGAAAAGCAAAAGAGTGAATTTTGAAAGCAAAAAATAAGTGACTCATAATATAAAATGGATCTTCAATAATATTAGTAGCAATATTCTCATTAGAAACCTGGAGGCTAGAAGGGAGTGGGATGGTGTATAGTTCATTTTTACACTGCTATAAAGAACTACCTGAGACTGGGTAATTTATGAAGAAAAGAGGATCAACTGACTCAGTTCTGCAGGCTTACCAGGAAGCATGACTGGGAGGCTTCAAAAAACTTACATTCATAGTGGAAGTTGAAGGGGAAACAAGGACCTTCACAGGGTGGCAGGAGAAAGAGATCAAGAGGGGAATTGCCACACACATTTAAACCATCAGATCTCATGAGAACTCACTATCATGAGAACAGCAAGGGGGAAATCCACCCCCCATGATCCAATAACCTTCTACCAGGCCCCTCCTCCAATTCAACATGAGATTTGGGTAGGGACACAAATCCACACCATATCAGATGGCATTTTTAAAGTGCTAAGTGGAAAAAAAGCATCAACCAAGAATTCTTTATTCAACAAAAGTAAGCTTGTTTCAAAAATGAATGAGAACATAAGACATTCCCAGATAAACAAAATGTTATTACTAATAGAACTATCCTACAAGAGATATTAATGATGGCCTTTCAAGCTGAAATAAAATGTCACTTGACAGTAATTGGAAGGCATATAAAAAATTAAATAACTCCCATAAACATAACAACATAGGTAAATGTAAATGCCAGTGCTATTGTATTTTTGATCTGTAACTCCTCTTTTTATTGTCTATATAATAAAAGATAAATTTATAAAATGATAATTCTTTCTACGTTGATGGGTATATAGTATAAAGTTGTAATTTGTGACAATAACAAGATAAAGTAAGGTGACAGAGCTGTAGGTTAGCAAAGTTTTTTGTATGCTATTGAAGCTTAGTTGGTATAAATTCAAACTAGATTTTTATAAATTTAGAATGTTAATTGTAGTCATCCTGATAACCACTTAGAATATGGCATATATATATATTAAATGAGAAGGGTATCAAAATGGTACACCCAAAATAAAACACAAAAAAAGTCAGTAGAGGAGGGAATAGGGAATAAGGAACAACAGAAAAAATAGATATGACATAGAAACCATATAACAAAATATCAGAAATACACTTTTCCTTATTAGAAGCACTTTGAGTATAAATAAGTTGAACTCTCCAATCAAAAGGCAAACATAGGGAGATGGATTTAAAAACACAATCCAACTATATGCTATCTACAAGAGACTCACTTTAGAACCAAAGACACAAACAAACTGAAAGTAAAAGGATGGGAAATAATATTCCTTACAAATAGTAACAAGATAGATAGGATAGTTATACTATTATAGGACAAAATCTATTTAAGTCAAAAACTGTCACTAGTGACAAAGGAGGACTTCTATTTTCTGGTCCAGTGTGTAAGAAGCTTAGAAATTGGTCCTAGTAGTAAATAAGAGGCTGAACAAACTGAAAAATTAACAACTCTTCTTATATCCATCAGAGAAGTGAGGTCACAGGGCAAACCACTGCCTGCAAAGTTGGAAATGTAGACAAGCAAATACAGATAATGACAACTTAATATAGCAGAAAATCCTGAGTAGAAACCTTCATGGGAACTAGGATTAGGGTAGAAACTTGAACTGTAGTGAGAAAATTTGTGGTGGCTCAGAGTGGACAAGTCTGAGGGTTAAAAGCTCTATGGAGGACCAATCATAGGTCTTCATTCCCACTTTTATGAGTTGTATTTCCAGGATTCTGTTAGGTTCTCACAGTGAATATTAGAGAAAAATATGTTTGTGGTTTTGGCAGAGGCAGGAAGAAAGGAACAATTTTGAAATACACCAGAACATTCTGTTTTTCTTAGTAAAGACTGCCCTATTTACCACAGTTCCTTTTACCTAGTATATCATATATGGCTATCCAGAAAAAATATATATAACGTATACTAAAAGTAAAACAAAACGTAAGAAAAAAAAACATAGCTTGAAGAAACAGCAAGCATCAGAACCAGACTCAGATATGGCAGAGGTGTTGGAATTATCAGACCAGGAATTTAAAACAATTATGATTAATATACTAAGAGCTCTGTTGGATAAAGAAAACAAAGGATGACATTATATATTAATAAAAAAGTCAATTCATCAAGAAAATGTACCAATTTTAAATACATAAGCAACAAACAACAGAGTCCTAAGATATATGGAGTAAACATTATCAACATTGAAAGGAGGAATAGATAATTCTATAGTAATAGTTGGAGACTTCAATAACTTATTTTTCATAATGAGTAAAAAATCTAGACAGAAGTTTAAGAAGAAAACATAAGAGCTGAACAACTCTATATAACAACTAGATTTAACAAATATATAGAATAGTCTGCCCAACAACAGCAGGAGATATGTTATTTTCTAGTCACATGAAACATTCACCCGGACAGGTCATATTTTGTGCCACAAAAGTCTCAATCAATTTAAAAGATTGAAATAATAAAAGTATCTTCTCTGGCTACAATGGAATAAAGCTAGAAATCAATAGCAGAAAGAAAAATGTAAAATTTACCAATACATGGCAAGGAAACAACAAGTTCTTTTTTTTTTTTTTTTTTTTTTTTATTATACTTTAAGTTCTAGGGTACATGTGCATAACGTGCAGGTTTGTTACATATGTATACTTGTGCCATGTTGGTGCTGCACCCATCAACTAGTCAGCACCCATCAACTCTTCATTTACATCAGGTATAACTCCCAATGCAATCTCTCCCCCCTCCCTCCTCCCCATGATAGGCCCCAGTGTGTGACGTTCCCCTTCCCGAGTCCAAGTGATCTCATCGTTCAGTTCCCACCTATGAGTGAGAACATGCGGTGTTTGGTTTTCTGTTCTTGCGATAGTTTGCTGAGAATGATGGTTTCCAGGTGCATCCATGTCCCTACAAAGGACACAAACTCATCCTTTTTTATGGCTGCATAGTATTCCATGGTGTATATGTGCCACATTTTCTTAATCCA
>NW_016809081.1:77427-79809 GCF_001698545.2 Rhinopithecus bieti | reverse complement strand
CCATACTGTTTTCCATAATGGTTGAACTAGTTTACAATCCCACCAACAGTGTAAAAGTGTTCCTATTTCTCCACATCCTCTCCAGCACCTGTTGTTTCCTGACTTTTGAATGATTGCCATTCTAACTGGTGTGAGATGGTATCTCATTGTGGTTTTGATTTGCATTTCTCTGGTGGTGAGTGATGATGAGCATTTTTTCATGTGTCTGTTGGCTGTATGAATGTCTTCTTTTGAGAAGTGTCTGTTCATATCCTTTGCCCACTTTTTGATGGAGTTGGGAAACAAATTCTTAACTAGCCAATGAGCCAAAGAAGAAATCGCATGTGGAATTTGAAATACTTTAAGATACATAAAAATAAAAACAACATAGAAGAACTATAGAATGCAGAGAAGGCAGTGCTCAAAGAAAATGTATAGCTATAAATACCTACATTATAAAATATGAAAGATCTGAAATCAAAAACCAAACTTTATACTTAAGGATCAAGAAAAATAAGGGAAAACTAACCCCAAAGCTAACAAAAGGAAGGAAATCATAAAAATTAGACCAGAAGTTAATTAAATGTAAAAACAATAGAGAAATTAATAAACTCAATGTTTTACTCTTAGAAAAAATATACAAAATTGACAAATCTTTAGCTGTAATGACTAAGAAAAAAAACAGAAGACACAAGTAACTAAAATCAGAAACAAAAGTGAAGACATTACTATTCATCTTATAGAATTAAAAGAGATTATAAGATAATGTTCTGAATGATTGTATGCCAACAAATTAGTTAAACTTGATGAAATAAACTATAGGGAGTATTCAAATTGCATAAAATGAGCCTAGAAGATCTTAGACCTATATTAAGTAAATAATTGAACCAGTAATCAAAAACTTCCAACAGAGGAAAGTCGAGGACCAGAGTATTTGATTGGTGAATTGTAACAACATTTAAAAAGTAATTAACACCAAATTATCTCAATCATTTCCAAAAAATAAGAGTTGAAAGCACTTTCCAATCATTTTATGAGACCTGTATTACCGACACCAAAGCTAGACAAAGACTATTCATTACAAATATAAATTTATCCTAGGAATGCAAGAGTAGCTCAAAATAAGAAAATCAACCAGTTATAAGACCTCACATTTATAGAATGAAGCAAAAATCCACATGATGATCTCTACTGGTGAAAGAAAAGCATTTGACAAAATTCAGTACCCTTTCATGATTAACACACTCAGAGAACAAGAATAAAAGTGATCTTCTTTCATGTGAAAAAAAGTATTGATGAAAAACCTACAGCTACCATGATAGCCAATGGTGAAAGACCGAAAACCATACTGCTAAATTGAGGAACAAGGCAAATACGCACATTTTTACGAGTGCTATTCAATGTTGTCCTGGAAATTCTAGCCAGAACAATTAACTAGGAAAAAGATATAACAAATTGGAAAGTAAGAAGTAAAACTCTCTCTATTTGAAGATGACATGATTGTATATATACAACATTTTTGACTTTCCACAAAAAAGCTACTATAGATAATAAACATTCAGTATGTTGTAGTGTACAAGATCTATATGCAAAAACCAGTTGTTTCTATATACCAGCAATGAACAATGCTGTAAGAAAACTATGAAAACAATTCCGTTTACAATAGCATTCAAAGAATAAAACAACAAAAAAAGCACAAGAAAGTGAAAACTTGTTTGCTGGAAACTACAAAATAGTGTGGAAAGAAATTAAAGAAAAACTAAGTTAATGCAAAGACATCTCATGTTCATGCATTGGAGGACTTAATATTGTTAAGATGTCATTACTAACCAAAGTGATCTACAGATGCAATTCAACTCATATTAAAATTCCAATGACCCTTTTTTGCAGAAATGAAAAAACATATCCTCAAATTCATGTGGAAATACCAAGACCCCTAAATATCTAAAACAATGTTTTAAAAGAAGTACAAACTCATGCTTCCTGATTTCAAAACTTACTACAGTGCTACAGCAACCAAAACAGTGGAGTACTGGCATACAGTAGACATAAACTAATGGAATGGAATTAAGAGTCCACACATACAACCATACGAGTAAGGTCAATTGATTTTCAACAAGAGTGCCAAGATGATTCAGCAAGAGTGCCAAGACTCTTTAACAACTGGCACTGGGACAGTCGCATATTTACCTGCAAAAGAATATGGTTTTACTTTTACCTTATGACAAATATGAATATGAAATAAAAATAAGTCCTTGACTTAAAGAGCTAAAACTACAAATTACCTAAAATAAAATGTAAGAGTAAATCTCCATACACTCAAATTTGGAAATGGACTTTTGGTATAACACCAAAAGTATGAGCAACAAAATAATATATATATAACATATATATATATATATA
>NW_016809081.1:20983-75643 GCF_001698545.2 Rhinopithecus bieti | reverse complement strand
TATATATATATATATCTTCATCAAAATTAAAATTTTGTGCATTAGGGAAACCATCAAGAGAGTAAAAGAGTATGCACAGAATGGAGAAAATATTTGAAAGTTGTATATCTGATAATGGTCTACCATCCAGAATATATAAAAAATACCTACAAGTCAACAACAAAAGACAAGCAGCCAAATTTTTAAAATGGGCAAAAAACTTGAACACACATTTCTCTAAAAATATACAAATGGCCAGTGGCACATGAAAAGGTGTTCAACATTGTTTATCACTAAGGAAAAGCAAATCAAAACCACCATGTAATGCCACTTCTCATTCCTGAGGATTGCTACAGTAATAATATAGTTTTTATAAAAAAAGGGAGAATAACAAGTACAATTGGTTCTCCAAATCTATGCACACCACAGGCCTGGATTCAATTAAGTTCACGTAAAAAATATTTGGAAAAAAAATTCTACGAAATTCTGAAAAGCAAAACTTGAATTTGCTTGCATCAAGCACTACGTTGAATCCACGCAAGTAAAGTGCGGTGCAGGCATTCTATTCTGTATTATAAATAATCTAGGGATGATATAAATATATGAGAAAATGTGCATAGTTCACAAGTAAATGTGGTGCCATTTTATACAAAAGACTTGTGGATCCTCAGAATTTGGTATCTGGACAAGGGGTGGTGGGGCAAAGAGAATGGGGGCAGGTCCTGGAACCAATTCCTCACAGATATCAAGAAATTATTTTATTACCAAGGATGTAGAGAACCATTAACATTGCTTGTGGGAATGAAAAATGGTGCTGCCATTGAGGAAGGTATTTTGGGGGTTTCTCAAAAGTTAAATACAGAATTATCATATGATAATTATCAAAGCATTTCTACTTTTAGGTATATGACCCCTGAAATTAAAAACAGGCACTCAAATACTTACTTGTACCTGCATATTATTGGCAGCGCTATTCACAATAACCAAAAGATGAAAATAACCCAAATGGCCATTAAGAGATTAATGGAGAGAAAATTTATGTTATATACATATGATAAAATATTCTTCAGCTACAAAAAAGGAATAAAGTATTGATACATGCTACAACTTAGAGGAACCAAAAAAAAAAAAAAAAAAATCCAAGTGAAAAGAAAACAGAGACAAAGGGGGATATATTCTATGATTCCATTTGTATAAAATATCCGGGATATATAAATCCATTGATACAGAATGCGGATTCATAGTGTCAGAGGCTGGGGGAATGAGGGAATGATGAGTAGCTGCATAAAGGGTTTGAGATTTCTTTTGGGAGTAACAAAACTATTTTGGGATGAGACAAACATGGTAGTTGCACAACATTTTAAATATACTAAATGCCATTGACTTTTCACTCTAAAATGTTTAATATTATATTGTAAGTAATTCACCTCAATAAAAAAATGAAAAAGTTATATGGTAGACAAAGCTAATGGAACTTAACATATGTCTATGTGTGCGTATATATTTTTTAAAGAAAAGAAGAGGGAAGGCATAGTTATCAAACTGATTATACATATATACATTTCAAAAGGAAAGAGAAAAGGGAATCAAACTAATAATAAAAATTAATATTCCCTTCACTAATAGGCCCACTGATGCCAACCAACATTAACTTATACATATTCTTCTTAAATTCTGAAATATAAAGGGTAAAAGTGAAATTATAAAAGCACTTAAGAATTTCAGGCTTAATTAAGTAATCATTCATTTGTGAATGCAAAATAATTTATTTCTTTTCTTCTTGTTTTCTTTCTGTTTTCCTTCCTTCCTTTTTCCCATCCCTTCCATATCCTTTCGCTTCTCTTCTTGCTTACTTTCTTCCTTTTCTTTTCCTTCCTTCCTTCCTTCCTTCCTTCCTTCTTTCCTTCCTTGCTTCCTTCCTTCCTTCCTTCTTTCCTCGCTTCCTTCCTTCCTTCCTTCCTCTCTGTCTCTCTCTTTCTCTCTGTTATCACTCATATTTAAGGGCAAACTAATATCTCTCTTCTTCACTGTCTCTATCTAAGGTATTATTTATATGTGGAGGCAAATATTTCTGTTTTTCTTTCTCTTTTTGAGAATATATCCACCTGTTTCCTGGGGGGTGGTGGGTAAGGGAGAGGATCCTTTCTTACCACAGGCCTCCTTCTGCTGCAATAGCTGGTTCTGCAAATTACAACCCTTCCTTTCACTCCTCATTATCCTTCTTGTTTTCAAGTACAATGACTCATATTAATGTCTTTGTGAGTGAATTTCTCTTGTCTGGAAAGTTCTATCCTTGTTTTTTTATGTGCCCTTCCTCTGTTTTATCCAAGTCTTTGCCCACGTTTCTTATCCAGGAAGTTTGGGCATTCTGTATAAAATAGTACTTTTTCTTTTTTTCTGTATTTCCTTACCTTGTTAAATTTTTCTTCTTAGCACTTATTACCATCTGATACATGAGGTTGTTTTTAATTGTCTCTCCCTACTGGATGTACCTTTATTAGGAGGGATTTTGTTTGGTTTGCTATTGTATTCTTCTGCTTAACTTACGAAACATGATGAATATGTATTTTATTGAACCAATGAATGTATCTAACACAGGTGTAAACCAACAAGTGTTTCCTGAGTAACTCTTATTTTCAAGATACTCAACCATGCATAGTCAAAATTATTCCAGGAAAAGGAATATTCTAAGCAAAGAAAGGAAATGATAATGTAATTTTGGAATCAATGAGTTTTACCTGGCTAGAGAAAAATGCGCATGCTGGTAAGTCTTCTGAAATGAAGCATTAAATGATTTCTAGGGGCCAAATCATAAAACATTTAATGTTAGACTAAGAAAAGCATGGTATCATGTTGGCAGTAGGGAGAAGGAAGAAAACTGACTGAATGACACAGGAGGGATCCTAACATTAAGGGTTAGGATTCCCTGGAAATGTTTGTGCTAAAATTTAGCAGTAGGATACAAGATTCACAGTCCTGGTCAGCAATAAAGACTGAAAATATGATGGATGAGACTTCAGATACCCAGTCAGAAAGGAGGCTGACGGTAGAATACTTTGGACATAATTATAACTGGAATGATGGCACTCTTAAGTTCAGAGATTGTGGCAACTGGGAGAAGAGTTGCATGAGAGAATCAAGCTGTTATAAGCTAAAAAAGTCAAGGCAGAGAAAACAGAGCAGTAAGCAATAGATAAGCAAGTATGTGGCAACAAAACCAAGGTAACCTGAGGTTAAGCTATTTAGTATCACAGAAAACCTGATACCATCAGTGTAATCATGTTACGGCAATGGAAGAAAACAAGTTAAAGAAGGAATGGGCGAATAAAGCCCTAAAAATATAAGGCCAGATAGACTGAAAAACGCCCTGATCGGGGAGCACTTGATTTACCATTAGCTGTGGACTTTTAGAGCCAGCTAGAGAATATTGCATGCTAGAGTCTGACATAAATTCTCTTCAAAGAGACCATTGTATGGGATTTGAGGGAGATTTTTCTTGATTGTGTATGGAAATTGAAGTAAGGAGTCATTGTATACCTGTATGATTTTTTTTTTATTGTAACAATCCTAAATGCCCATGAAAACCTGAATTTAAAAAGTGATTGGTAATATATAAGGACAATTGATAATGTCTAAATAGGAAAAATAAGACCAAACTCAAGTATGGAATTTTTACACTTTTGTCTTTAAACTTCTAGAAAAAAAATTTACTGTGAATATTTTGCTTTCATAGAAAGTGTGTATATAGAATGTACTTTAAAAGGAGGACATCAACAGTCATCCTGACACCTAAGTATTGCCCCAAATGTTTGTACATTTTACAAGAAGAGTAATCCTTGGTTCAGACTAGCCCTCTAAGAAGGTTGCAATTAAAATGCGCTCATTATCATTCTGAGTTCAGTTTTAATAGGAAATATTGAAAAATGCATTAATTCTTTATCTCTTTGGATTGTGAAATTTGGGAATAGCATATTTTTCCATGATTGTTAAGATCATTATGGAACTAGACTACAGAAGAGAATAATCAAAATAAAAGAAATGATTGGAAAATATAACTAAGAAAACAAATTTACATACAAACATGTCCTCATGTGGTCACTATTACATCACTCTGCTTTGATTCTCTGTATAATACTAATTACTACCTTATATATATGTCTATAGATCTATTTTCTATTTGTTCTTTGTGTACCCCACTAGATAACTTCTTTGTTTTTTATTGTATATATAAGTTTGTATGATCTTGGAGAATTTAGAAAGCATAATGTTTAAAAATTAGACCATAGGCTGGGCTGGGTGGCACGTGGTTGTAGACTCAGCTACTTAGAAGGCTGAGGTGGGAGAATTGCTTGAGCCCGGGAGTTCACGTTCAGCCTGGGCAACATAATAACATAATGGAACATTGAGTGTATTTAACAATATGGCCTAATGTTTCAAGAAATTTCTTATTCCTCTTTAAGGCCAGAGTCTCTGACCGTGGCTCTGGTTTATTGAAATCAAGTCGCTTAGGGAATCAATAGTCCCTTAGAATATGATTTTCTCCCTCTCTGTATTTTATTTCCCCTTTCTGCCTAACCCCTGTTTTTTGGAATAGCCTTCTCTCCCTCATGTTAGAAAAAACGTTCATTCATTTGTTCTTCCTGTCCATTGGTATTCACACATTGATTTAGTTTTCTGTGTATGTGATTTCCTCAGTCAAAAATTAAAATCAGTTATAATCCTTGGCTCATGACACACTATCATTATGGACATTTTATATATATTCAGGTACTCAGTTATTTATTAATTATTGGAACCCACTACCCCAAACAAAAGCTTGAAATTGTAAAATACTCTATTTATTTCATTATATAATAATCCTTTAGTAACATATCCTCCAGGATCCACCTCTATCTAAGTGAATGATCACCAAAATCCCATCTTCATCTTGCTGTTACATTTCTTTGTATATGTTCCTTATTGCATATACATGTGCCCCTAAAATACTTTTTTGTAATTTAGTTTTTTAACTTTGCAAAAAGTAGGTTATATGTAATCTTTTGAGAATTATCTTTTTGTATTATATAGCTAATATTTAACCATATTGTCATATGTGCCTATAGTTTATTTATTTTAAATGTCATATACTAATTTCATTGTGTGAACACAGCAAAGTTCATTCATCCACTTAATTCAACCTTCTGTTGAAGAGTATTGTATTATCTTTTTAAAAATTATTATAAACTGTACTGTTATGAGCATTCTTGTGCATATCACCTATTGTACCTGTCATTTAGTTATTCGTGTTATGCATATTTGTTGGGTACCTACTAAATATAGGCATCATACAATATGCTGGAGGAAGAATGGAGATGAGAAGAAAGTAAATGGTCATGCAATTTGCAATCAAGAGAGGGTTCTCTCTGACCATAAATGTTAGGTGACACAATAAGCTTATTATCTTTAGAAAATTTGATTAAAATATTCTTCTTGTGTTTCATGAAAATAAAAGAAAGAGTGAGAGATAGGAAGGAAGAAAAGGAAGGAAGAAAGGAGGAAAGGAAGGAAGGATGGATTGAGGGTGGCAACATTTAACTTAAAGAACCAAGCTAAAATGAATTGTCCTTAGCAGTTATTTTCCACTTTTCTTTAGTTGTAGACATTTTTGTGAATGAGTTTTCTTATTAATCTCATAGCATATTATATAAACAGCCAGACTATGACCTTGTAAAGCTCGTCAGTACCTAAGTTTATACTTTTAAGTGTATCTTCTTTAAGACCGAACAAGATTTAGTACAGGTATTTTTTTTTCAAGCCATGTTGTAGATTTAAAAATTTTTATTACAAGCTGTTAGCAAATCAATGGACAGTTAGGCACACTGATCCAAACTGATAAACTGGAAGGAGTGCTGCTATCCCTGTGGAATTTCTTTCAAGTAGTAGGAAAAACTTGCTGAGAACATTTAAATCCTCAAGGACAGACTAGGTAGCTGAATATGTGACTTATATTTTTTCCAATATATAAGAAGAGCATTTCCTGGCAAACTTATCATTTCAAATGCTGCCAACCAAAATCTTAACTGTTCTTTGTTCTTCTATAGGAGAGTAATAGAAAGAAACCTGAGTGGAATTAGGGTATGCGTAGGAAGCTGCAGTAAGTCTTTCAAGGATCCTCCTAGGAAGACCCATAGTTTGCCCAAGGAATGACTCTGACTCTCTCTGAATGCTTGTGTAATTTATCCAGGCAGAGCAGATCAGTGATTCTTCTCTTTTCCTGTAAGGCTTGTAACAGCCTTCTCTCCCTTATGTTACAGAACCCGTTCATACATTTGTTCTGTCTGTCCATGTTAGTCATACACTGATTAATTTTTCTGTATGACATTGTCCATCTAGCTATATCTACATCTATCAATGTCTATTTATATCATCTGTGTATCATATCACGTCATATACATCACATATCTTGCATTCTCATGTGTTAGTGATCCTGGCTGGACTAAGAGTTTCTCAATAACAAAACTCATGACTTGACCATATTTTTATTTATTTCACTACTTTACACTATTCACATGCCTACCTTATGTCTGACATTGGACTACATTTTAGTATATAAAGCTTGTAGCTTTGGCTTTGTTGTAGTTAGAATTCCATTTCCTACATTTTTAATCATGTATTTCTTCCTCTTGTGGTTGGGCCCTCACTGCCTCCTCTGATCAAAACTTGCCTGATGACAGCCCTACCCAGACCAAAGTTAAGGAAGAACATTACTGGGAGGCATAAAGTCTTACTTTGCCTATATAAGATTATTTAAACCTTGACAGAGCTGGTGATTTCAGAGAATGAAGACTGCAAATCACTGACTAAAACCTCTCAAACAAATATTTCAGAGAACATGGTTGGGAAGAATGCTCTAAGGGAGAAAAGAAAAATAAATTCACTTCTAACATTTATGGAACACTTTCATATTTGCAAAGCGTTTATTGAGTCCCATGTTATATATAGATGCTCTTTGACTTACAGTGGGGTTATGTCCCAATAAACTCATCAAAAGCTGAAAATATTGTAAGCCAAAAATGCATTTAAGACATCTTACCTACAGAACATCATAGCCAAGCCTACCGTAAATGTGCTTAGAAAACTTACCTTAGCCTGTTACAGTTGGGCAACCATCTGGCAATACAGTACATGGTAGCACACAGGTGGTTTACCATAGTGATCACATGCTGACTGGGAGCTGTGGCTAGCAATCTCTGCCCAGCATCACTAGAGAGTATGGTACAGTATATCACAAGCCCAGGAAAAAATCAAAATTCCAAATGTGAATTATGGTTTGTACTAAATGTGTCTTGCTTTCACGCCATTGTAAAGTAAAAAAAAAAAATCATAAGTCAAATCAGTGTAAGTCAGGACAATCTGTAGTTCTTTGAGGCAAGAGGAGGGAAACATTCCCATTCTATAAAGGAAAAATTTAGTTTTATATTTGGCAAAATGCTATCTTGGCTAGAATATAAGTCTACCCATTTGAATTCCAAGACAGCTTCTAAGGCACAACTTTGTACTCAGTGTCAATTATGTTGAACTTTTCCCTTCCCCAGGAGAATTATCTCCTTAAGCATAAGTTCAGCACGCTGGGATAATCACGGAGTGAGGCAGATGCAGAAAGAACTGTGTTCTGTTTTGTACAATCTACTTGCTAATCTATGTGAAAGAGAGTTTGAATTTAAGAACCATACAAAATGCTGAGTAGATAAAACATGTTGGGACATCTGAGAAAAGACTCTGGACAGGTGAATTCAGGTTATTCTGTGGCTCCTATAATAACAATTCATTATGAACTATTATAGTACCAAGAAAGTATTTGATTGCAAAAGCTGTATTTTAAAACACCTGAGGGTAGAATGAGCCTAATAAAGTCAAAACAGAGTTAGTTCAAGGGAGTCAAGAAACGTTTTACTCACTTTTTCCCCAGAAGATAGGCTTTGAGCCTAGTTCTGCCTGTGATTTTTTTCAAGATTATGGTCACACACAACTGGAAGGGATTGGGAGAACATTAAGGCCAAACCCACTGATTCGAAAAGTAAGACACTAGGGCCAAGGGAAGATAGCTTGATATTTAGAGTAACTTAGCATAGTTGTCTTAAAGGCCTTTTGTGAATGTTTAACTACCACACACATTAAACACGCAAACACATGGAAAACAACACATAGAGATAGGTCACATATGGTATCCTACAGTGTCAAAGACTTCCAAGGATAGATTCCCTCTCATACTATACTGACTTGGCTGGTTCTAAACATTCTATGATTAGGTCATTTTGACGCTTCCATGTTCTGATCAGATATAACAATAGAATGTTGTGTTACTTTAGATTGGAAGACTCTTCATCCAAATTGAGAAGAAAGATAAATGGATGCTTTGTACAAAACATTACCAAAAGAAAGAAAAAACAGCCAACTATGTGATACTAAAGATATTACTCTGTCCTGGAGTCTATGGGCTCTGACATTCTTCAGAAAAGCATAAGGATCTCTTGGGTACAATCTTGTTCTCTATTCTTTTAATATGAAACAAAGAGATGTATTTGTTATAAGGCAGTGTTTTAAATTTCTATTTATTGTTTACATATTTTCAATAAGCAGAAACTTTTATCAAACAATTTTGCTTCGATGAAAGTCCAGTATGTATGACAGAAAAAAGTACAGCTCGTTTGGTTGAAGCTGAGAGAGGGCAACCATCAAACCCCACCTTCTCATCCCCTTATCCATTCATGACAGTCTCAAGAGTGGATCTTTTAGTGCAATGGTGAGCAAAGTGCAATTCCCAGATAAGCCGTATTACTGTCAGCTGGAAACTTCTTGGAAAAGCTAGACCTGCTAATCAGAAACTCTTGGGGTTAGATCCAAAACTCTGGGTTTGTATAAGCCCTCCAGATAATTCTGATGCATATTTGGGTTTGAGAAACTCTGTTTGATAATTCAAAACTCGGTTACCACTGGTGTAGCAAGTAGAATCAAATCCTGGACTAAGAGGTAGAGGATATAAAATGTAATTATGAATCAATTAATCTATAATATGAACTTGGGCAAGTCATCGAATCTCTTTAGGCCTCCGTTTTTGTGTACTATTAAGTTGGTGCTAGCTTTCATGTCTTCCTTATGGATAGTGTGAGCATAGTAAAAACTCTGAAATTTTAAAAGTATTTTACATGCAAGAAATGTCAAATACATCCATGTTAAAGAAAAGAGCAACTAGAAACAGACTCATCTTTATATAGGAATTGTATATCATTAGTGTGATTTATTCAAATTGATGTATTGGGGCATGCATTTAAAGATAAAATTCATAATTTTAAATACATAATTCAAACAATGAATACAATAAAAATTCTAGGGCTCTTAAATATTTAAGCATAAGGATAGTTAGTTGTACTTTGTGTACTTCAAATATTTATTGAGTAAATTCAACGTACCAAGACAGAATAAAATTAATATTTATTGATTACTTATATGCCTAAATGCATACATTATTTGTTTAATCCTCACTACTAATCTATTTGTTAATTATGATTATTATTTATGTTAGGCGGATATGAAAACTGAGGCTTACATAGGTTTTATAATGTGCCAAAAGACACATAACTATTGAGTGGTGAACACCAGATTAAAACAAGTCTAATTTTATGCAAGTTTTATTTATAACTGCTTTGTGTATAAAATTATAGAGTCTAATTTGAGGAAAAAGAGTTTTAAGATTTTAAAATTTCTAATTATTGAACTGATTGACCTTGAACTTGGGGAATTTAAAAATAGGAGAAAACTACTAAAAATTTATTTTTATACAATTACAGTAGAGAGAAGTTCTTTGTAAATAAAAGCCAAAACCCAAACACCAAGGAAAGACACATTGGTAGTGTAAACATTCCAATTTTAATATACTGAATGATGCTTAAGCAAAGAAGAGACTGAAAGAAAAAAAAAAGTCTGTTTGTAAGTATATCAGATATAGGATTAAATTTTATAACACATAGGAACTTCTGTAAATGAATAAGAACAAAATGTTGAACAACTTAATAGTAACATTAGCAAACTTACAGAAAGGAAATTAACAGTAGAAATATAAATATTAACTATATAAAATGAAGTTTATCCTCATGATCTAAGGGATTCATATGAAAACAATAATGCTAAAGCTTAACAAAAATAAGACATCACATATATTCAGTATTATTTAGGGCATTAGAAAACAGATCCTTTCATGTATTATTTCTAAGAATGTAAATTTGAATAGATGTTTCGGATAGAAAATTAAAGTAGACATTTGTCAGGAACTGTGAAACTCTAAGTTAACATGTTATTTGAGCCATAAATTGCCTTTTGTAGACTTATTCTAATGGAAGTGTTGCACAGGCCTCCACAGATATATTTTTAAGGAGTTTATTTGTAGGCATGTTTGTAGTAGCAACAGTTAGGAAAAACATTCCCTTAATTCCTAAAGTATTAAAATATTATTTTATATCACATTATTAAAATTATATAGTCATCACAACAGGTTGACATAAATCTAACATAGAAAGATACCCCTATTAAACCACAAAACTAAATCAACTCAAAACGTTGGCAAATGATATGAATTGATTTACCACATTCAAAACGTTTTTACATACTTACATGCACATGAAACTCATATACATTCAAAGAAAGAGAAATAAAAATCATTTTGTATGTGGGTTTGTTCTTGACATCAGGAGAATAAATTTTAATATTGCACATTCTTCTTTCAGATAAAAGTAGAAGGAGGGATACCTGTGTAAAATTTTGATTGTGTTTCAGAAAATATCTCATGTTGAACTAGCTATGAATAATTAAAGCTTCTAAGGTGGAGGTATGGTTTGAGTTGTCCTCTGTTTGGTAAAGCACCTAATGAATTATATTTATTCTCTCATCATGTATAAAAGCAGCTCTTGTCAAGGCCAGTGATAATTTTCCACTGAAGAAAATGGTGAATGGACTTTTAGAGTTATCCTATTTATTAGTAAATTTGAAGTGGTTGCTCACACTGTAAGTTCCTCTCGATTATGGTAAAGCTTCAGTGAAAGCCTTATTCATGCAATTCCTGTATCAGTAGTACTTAGAAAAGTGAAGGGTGGTTTATACCCTGTAATCCCAGCTACTTGGGAGGCTGAGGCAGGAGGATCACTTGAGCCCAGATTGAGGCTACAATGAGCCGTGCTCACACCACTGCACTCCAGCATAGGCAACAGAGTGAGACCCTATTTCAAAAGAAAAAAGAAAATAAATAAAAAGCATGACACTGGTACAAGAACAGACTCATAGACCAATGGAACAGAATAGAGAGCCCAGAAATAAGACCACATACCTACAACTATCTGATCTTTGATAAACCTGACAAAAACAAGCAATGGGGAGAGGATTCCCTATTCAGTAAATGGTTCTGGGATGACTGGCTAGCCATATGCAAAAAATTGAAATGGTATCCCATCTCTACACCATATGCAAAAATCAACTCAAGATGGATTAAAGACTTAAATGTAAAACCCCAAACTATAAAAATCCTGGAAGACAACCAAGGCAATACCATTCAAGACATAGGTATGGGCAAAGATTTCACAACAAAGACACCAAAAGCAATTGCAACCAAAACAAAAATTGACAAATGAGATCTAATTAAACTAAAGACTTTCTGCACCGCAAGATAAACTACCAACAGAGTAAACAGACAGCCTACAGAATGGGATAAAATCTTTTCAAACTATGTATCTGAAAAAGGTCTAATATCCAGCATCTATAAGGAATTTAAACAAATATACAAGAAAAAAAAAAGTCCCATTAAAAAGTGGGCAAAGGATATGACAGACATTTTCAAAAGGAGACATATATGGAGCCAACAAGCGTATAAAATCTCAATATCACTGATCATTAGAAAATGCAAATCAAAACCACAATAAGATACCATCTCACGCCAGTCACAATGGATATTATAAAAAGTCAAAAAATAACAGATGCTGGTGAGGTTATGGAGAAAAAGGAATGCTTTTACACTGTTTGTGGGAGCGTAAATTAGTTCAACCATTGTGGAATAAAGTGTGGCAATTCTTCAAAGACCTAAAGAGAGAAATACCATTTGATCCAGCAATCCCATCATGGGGTATATACCCAAAGGTTCTATTATAAAGACACATGCATGTGTATGTTCACTGAAGCACAATTCACAATGGCAAATACATGGAATCAATCCAAATGTCCATAAGTGATAGAATGGTTAAAGAGAATGTGGTATGTTTGCAGTAAGGAATACCATGCAGCCATAAAAAGAATGAGATCATGTCTTTTAAAGGGACATAAATGGACTGGAGGCCATTATCCTTAGCAAACTAACTTTGGAGCAGAAAACCAAATACTACACATTCTCACTTATATGTGGGAGCTAAATGTGAGAACACATGTACAGATATGGGGGGGACAACACATACTGGGGCCTACTGGAGGGTAGGCATGGGAGGAGGAAGAGAGTCAGGAAAAGAACTAATGGATACTACGCTTAATACCTGGGTGATAAAATAATTTGTACCACAAATGCCCATGACACATGTTTACCTATGTAACAAACTTGCACATCCTGTACATGTACCCCTGAATTTAAAATAAAAGTTAAAAAAAGAAAGAAGACTGAAAAGACTTTATTTATGGTATTGATAACAGTACTATTTATAATATCAATAAATTAAACTTATTTAAATTTCCAGCAAAAATGTAATATTGTTATACCTCTAGTTGAATAAACACTTATGCCAAAAAATAGAAAAAGGAAATAAATAAAAATCAAGTCTATAATGGAAAAAAAAAACCAGAAAAGGAGCAATAATCAGTTAAACTGCTGTACTACACAATTCCAAGTTGTGCTGTTTATTTACAACTTGATATATGCCGGAGAAAGAAATTAATTCGTAAGATGGAGAATTCATTGGAAGAAGAAAACTGGAGCAAGAGGTAACCAGAAGAAATGTAAAGACTTTATAATACTCAGATGTATTTGGGAAAATCTTCACATGCATTTCACAGAGTCTACATTAATAATTAAAATCAGAAAAATTAAAAACAAGATTATGAATATAAGTATACAAAATTACATGTTTGAACCTATAAAGTCTACATTAATTCCTTTTAAAATGAATGTCATTCTCTTTTGCCTGTTAAGGCCATAACTTCTGTATTGTTCTCTCTTTTGTATCACTTGCCACCCCTTGCCCCGGGTTATTTCCATTAGCATATAACATCCATCTTAAAAAGAATTCAAAATTCATATTTCCTGCAGCTGCTTCCACAGTTCTCTATTCCCCTTTATAATACTCTGTGAAAGAACAGGAAAAAAACAAACAAAAAACAAACAAACAAAAACCCAAAACAACTACATGCACTCCTTTTTGTGCCTTTCTTAATCTGTTTTCCTACCCCTCTATAGAAATTAGTGTTATCCAAGACACCAATCAGGTGCACAATGTCAAATTGAACATTCATTGTCGGTACTTCATGTTACTTGACCTACTACCGTTAGATTTTGCGCTCATTCTCTTCTTGAAACACTCTCATATGGATTCCAGAACACCACACACATTTCTAGTTTGATACATATTACATTGTCTTTTCTATGTAGATAGATGATTGTGGTTCCTGAAAATAATGACAGTTTTATCTTTTCCCTCCTAAAACTCATACCTCATCTTTTCTCTTGAATTAATTTTTTCTTTTTCTTTTTTTTTTTTTCTTTTGAGACGGAGTCTGGCTCTATCGCCCAGGCTGGAGTGCAGTGGCGCGATCTTGGCTCACTGCAAGCTTCGCCCCGCCCCGGGTTCACGCCATTCTCCTGCCTCAGCCTCCCGCGTAGCTGGCACTACAGGCGCCCGCCACCAAGCATGGCTAATTTTTTTATTTTTAGTAGAGACAGGGTTTCACCATGTTAGCCAGGATGGTCTCAATCTCCTGGTCTCGTGATCGGCCCCCCTCGGCCTCCCAAAGTGCTGGGATTACAGGCATGAGCCACCGCGCCCGGTCCCCTTGAGTTATTATAATAAAAAGGAAATATGAAATCCTATGGTGATAACAAAAATCCCAAGACTTGTTTCTAACATACAGCACATGTACCACTTCTCGTTAATTTTTTATTACGGGGTATGTGACATTTATCAAGTTAAGGAACTTTGATTACATTTGTGGTTTTGGGGAGTTTGAAAATATAAAGGAAAGATTAACTGCAGAAAATAAATTTCATGATCTGTAAAGACCATGATAACATTTAATTCTTTATTCTATTTTTTTTCTGAAACAACTTGTGTAAGATTGAGATTAGGTGTATTGCTTGAGCATTTGCGAGAATCAACCCATAAAATTATCTAGGCCTAAAGAAGGGTAGATAATGTATTCCGACATTATTTTCTTTACTGCTTATTGTTTTTTCTTCAGCCACTCTCTGTTCTCTTTAGAGAAAAATTTCTTGATGTAAGCATCCCACCATGACCCAAAGCCTTGCAGCTCTGCAATGCAAGTGAAATAATGTTGCTGTATTTGAATTTCTGATTTGTCCCAAGAGCTGATCTATCAGATTGCACAATGCAGAAGTCCTGTTCACTACTACTTTTCTCAAAATAGTTTTTATAACAATTTCAAGTATGTGGCTAAGAAAGCAATGACATCCTTCCAGCATCCTATTTATTTTTTAAATTTTCTTTAAATTGTAAAATATATTATAAAAGTACATGAAGTATGTAACTACATTTTAAAGAAAAACCAAGAAATACCTGTGTACCCATCACCTAGACTAATAAGCATATGTCACTTGTACCCCAGAAGTCCCTCTATGCCTGTCAAAAATCATAGCCTCATCCAAACCCCTCCATCAGATGGTCACTCTTCTTGCTCTTAAGTTAATAATTCCCTGAAGCTTCATTATGGTTTTACCACTTGTATGTGTATCCATAAACAATATATGTTAATTTTGCCTGGCTTTTAAATGTATACAAGTGTTATTTAGCTGTACTTCTTGATTTATTTTGTTGAACACTATCAAGATGTTTAATCTCATACCAATATGTGCAAGTGTGATTTATATATTATATATTCCATTTTATCATTTATTTATTGAAGATTATAAGGATTGTTTATATATGTAAACTTTTGTGTATAGATATAGTATATATATTTATAAATACATATAATGCAATAAAAATACTAATATAAACTATCTAAACTTATCTTCTGGTACAAGACTTGTCTGAGGTAATGGATTTTTTTTTTAACCTTTAATTTTAGGTTCAGTAATACATGTGCAGGTTTGTTATATAGGTACAGTGCATGCAACAGAGTTGATGGACATATTATTCCATCACCCAGAAAATCATCATAGGACCCTATAGGTAGTTTTTTGATGCTCTCCCTTCTCCTACCCTTCACCTTCAAATAGGCTCCGGTGTCTGTTGCTCCTTTTTTGTCCCCATACGTACTCATTATTTATCTCCCACTGATAAATAGAACATGTGGTATTTGGTTTTCTGTTCCCGTACTAGTAGTTTTCTTAGGATAATGGCCTCCAGCTCCAACCATGTTGCTGCGAAGGACATTATCTCGTTCCTTTTTACGGTTGTATAGTATTCCATGGTGTATATTTTTATTATCCAATCCACCACTGATGGCATTTATGTTGTTTCCATGCCTTTGCTATTGTGAATAGTGCTGTGATTAATATACACGTGCATGTGTCTTTATGGCAGAACGATTTATATTCCTTTGGGTATACACCTAATAGTTGGATTATGGAGTCAAATGGTAATTCTGTTTTAAGTTCTTTGAGAAACCACCAAACTGCTTTCCACAATGGCTGAAATAATTTACATTCCCACCAGCAGTGTATGTGTTCCTTTTCTCTACAACCTCACCAGCATCTGTTATTTTTTGACTTTTTAGTAATAGCCATTCAGACTGGCATGAGATGGTATCTCATTGTGATTTTGATTTTCATTTCTCTAATGATTAGTGATGTTGATCACTGTTTCATATTCTTATTGGCCACATGTATGTCCTCCTTTGAAAAGTGTTTGTTTGTGTCATTTGCCCTTTTCAATGCAATAGCTCAATCATAGAATGTGTACATGTTTAACTTTGCTAGAAAGCATCAAAATATTTCTAAACAGGTTTCACCAACTTTTACTCCTAAGAGTAAATAAGAGATTTTAACTGGCTAACTATTCACAACAACATTTAATTTTATCTTTTTTTTTTTTTTTTTTTTTTGGTCAATCTGGTGCATGTGAAATGCTGTATTATTTTGGATTTAATTTGTATTTCCTTACATGCTAATTGCATGTGAATCCTTTCATATATTTATCTGCCATTTTTTCTCTTCTGTAATTGAATGCTCACATTCCCCGCCCCCCCCAGTTTTTCCCTTTTGAGTCATGAGGCTTTTGTTGTTGTTGATAATTTTATATATACCATATATTAAATGCTTATTTGCTGAATGTGCAGCAAATATCTTTTCTCAGAGTGTCACCTGTCTTTTCACTTTCATTATGGCCCCCTTTAATAAAAAGAAATTCTAAAATTTAATATGATTGAATTTATTTTATATAATGGTCTGTGTTTTTTGGAGATCTGGTCATTTCACTCTTTAACTGTAGATTGAAACTATAATGCCATGGTAAGGCACTAACTGTCACATTAATTACAATTTTTCAATTCCTCTGTAAATGAACCTCTTTGCAAATTTGATATCTTTTGTTATTTCTTTTTTCTAAAAATGTGACTGCCTTTGCTTCAGTGACAACTTCTTGGTTTTCCTTTGTCTTCTAAGTGAGATAGCATTCTACCACATACCATTTAAAAGTTATTTTGGTCCATTGTCTTTCTTATTCTATTGTTCTCACTCTCTAGAGTATTTCTGAGGTTACTTCTTCTCATGATTTCACTTACTACCTCTCAATAAGCCATCTCCTGCAGGTCTTGGACTCATATATCCAACTTCAGCTAGACATGTATACGTAGATATCACACAGAAAACTCAAATCTAATTCCAAATTGTTTCTTTCTTAAATTAGAACTTTCTTATTTATTCTATGAGTAAATTAAGTGCCATCCTTACCAGCTTCTTTTCCATACTGTAACATCTTATTTACTGAGCTGTATTTTTCTTCTTTAAGCGTTCCTCAACTCTACTTTTTATTTTATGCACATTGTCAAACTTCTTGTTCCTCCTCACCTCATGTAGAAGTAATTAATGTTTTTTTGACAGACCTTGTAATTGAGAAACTGACCTTAAGCACAACTACCAATGAACAATCTAAAATGAAAGGTATTAGAGTTTTATGACATCAGTAAACACTATCTTTTTTCTTCCCTCCTGGAACAAATCAATTAGAGATCAAAATGTTACATTTATTGTAGAAAAGCAGACAGTAGAAAGTGTCTTCAAATCTAGAGTAAGAGAGAGGTCAGCACTCTCTGTTTAATTTGACAGACAGCTGCAATAAGTCAGGAGCACAGCTGAGCATTCAGATCTCCCCCATAGTGTTATAGGCTGCCACTCTAAGCCATCCACTCAGTGGAGGAGCAGACCAGTAGGCACTCTCAGAAGGAAGGCATATCCAAGAGATAGCCTATAAGAGGGTGATCATTTTCCTTCTAACTCATCAATTAGATAATTCCATTCATACTCAATGGGAAGTAGTGAGTAGGAAGTGGGGAAAGAGGCATGGGATGTTTATTTAAGGGAAATCCTAGGTCAAAGGAAATGACTTATCCTCTAATAAAATCTCCCAAACCTTTTAATGGCCACCCATCTCTTACAGGTTATTATCTAAGTTTCTCAACATGGCATAATAGAGAACATCTTTTTTCCTTTACCTACATCTTCTATCCTTCACCATCTTGCCATATTTTCCCTTGCACTTCTATATCTAGCAGCACTTACTTGGTCATTATTTCCAGGATTATTTGTTCTGTGTCTTGATTTTTATACTTTGGGGCATCTTAACTCTCCCTCCCAGAATGTTTCTGAATTTATCATCAGATATCAGTTATCTATTTCACTCCTATGTATTCTTTAAGTGTAAGCTCGAGCTTTATTTTTTTTCAGAAAACCTTTTGTATCCTCCATTACAACTGCCTTAACTGACATTCTTTTGCATCTATAATACTATGTTCCATTTTCTATGATAAAATAGTTTTTGTTGTGTAATAGTGATCTATTTATGTGTGTCTCCAACACTAGGATGTAAGCTTTTCAGTGTGGATATCCTCAGACACCAAACACATGGCATGCATTCAAAATGTTTGGTAAGTGAATCTTACTTTCCCTTAAAATTTGACCTGCCTGTCTAATCTTAGTTATGTTTTCCCCTTGGATTTGACAACACATTTGGCTTCTTAGCTTTGATGTCTTTCATTTTTTTAGACTTGAGTTCATTCTTAACCTTTCTTGGTCTCAGTCAACTCCCACTAGATCAACCTTGTCTTTCAGGGCCCCATCAGAAGTCCACCTGCATTTAGCCTGCACTGCACAGATGAGATACGAAACCTTTTTTTTTGTCTGCCATTGTCTCATCTCCTCCAGAGATTTCAGCTTAGAACTCTATATAGGATATAAAAAATGAAAACTGTCTTCAAATTTCTGTGCTAAGGGGGAAAAAGGCATGTATCTTTCATCAAACATTTATTAAATGTTATAGTCAATGTTCTTTCTTTTTTTTTTACAGTGTAATCATGTGATCATGACAGCCTAGCAACAGAAAACTGAAAGTAGGGAGCCAAATTTAGGATCATAATCAAATAAAAATTTTCAAAATTAACCTGGCACATACTTATATTACACACAATACTTATTTTGCATATGAGAATATGATACTAATAGTAAATAGTTATCACAAATAACTGTCAGCAATATTACATCGTCATAGTGAAGAAAATTATTAGTATTTCTCTTTGTTCATTCTTTGGTATCTAGAAGCAGAGGTAAATGTTTGTAGCTTTCCCTGATAGCAGGAATAGTTTAATCCTCATCCCTTACACATACTTATGCTGAGTTTTACTGAAATCTTGGATCTAATAATTTTCTTCTAAATACCTAGGATTCTTTTTTTTCTTTTCTTTTTTCTTTTTTATTATACTTTAAGTTCTGGGATACATGTGCAGAACGTGCAGGTTTGTTACATAGGTACACATGTACTATGGTGGTTTGCTGCACCCATCAACCCATCATCTAGGTTTTAAGCCCCGCATGTATTAGGTATTTGTCTTAATGCTATCCCTCCCCTTGCCCGCCACCCCCTGACAGACCCCAGTGTGTGATGTTCCCCTCCCTGTGTCCATGTTTTCTCATTGTTCAACTCCCACTTATGAGTGAGAACATGTGGTGTTTGGTTTTCTGTTTCTATGTTAGTTTGCTGAGAATGACGGTTTCCAGCTTCATCCATGTCCCTGCAAAGGACATGAACTCATTCTTTTTTACAGCTGCATAGTTTTTCATGGTGTATATTTGCCACATTTTCTTTATCCAGTCTATCATTTATGGCCATTTAAGTTGGTTCCAAGTCTGCTATTGTAAATAGGGCTGCAGTAAACATACTTGTTCATGTGTCTTTTTAGTAGAATGATTTGTAATCCTTCGGGTGTATACCCAGTAATGGGATTGCTGGGTCAAATGGTATTTCAGGTTCTAGATCCTTTAGGAATCGCCACACTGTCTTCCACAAGGGATGAACTAATTTACACTCCCACCAACAGTGTAAAAGCATTCCTATTCCTACGCATCTTCTCCAGTATCTGTTGTTTCTTGACTTGTAATTGGTTGAAGTCAGGTAGCATGATATCTCCAGCTTTGCTCTTTGGATTAGGGTTGTCTTGGCTATACTAGCTCTTTTTTGGTTCCATATGAAATTTAAAGTTTTTTTTTTTTTTCCAATTCTGTGAAGAAAGTCAATGGCAGCTTGATGGGAATAGCATTGAATCTATGAATTACTTTGGACAGCATGGTCATTTTCAAGATATTAATTCTCCCTATCCATGAGCACAGAATGTTTTTCCATTTGTTTGTGTCTTCTCTTATTTCCTTGAGCAATGGTTTGTAGTTCTAATTGAAGAGGTCCTTCACATCTCTTGTAAGTTGGATTCTAAATACCTACGATTCTATGCTTCTAATGCTAATCACGACCTTCCTACATGATAATTCTGTAGTGGAATTGATAACTTCTCACTTGCTGTTCAGGTCCTTCAGTACAAGAGCCTATGGATAGCTAATGCATCAGATGGCCAACTAGGTAACATCAGATGAGAGTGAGAAAAACCTTTTTAGCCCACAGCGGTGCACAAGGTGATTGTGTCAATTAAGATTCATTGATAGCAACAAATACTAACTTCATTCAAGGCTCATGTCTATGAACTTACTTATATCTGGGAATTAGGTGAGTGTTGTAACCAAAGTAGTTTTAGATGAGTAAATTCAGTAAAACCTTTATGAGCTGTTTGTATTCTTCTTTAGTACTCTATGATATGTTAACTACAATTAGAGAGCTCAGATCAATTTATTTCCTAAAATATGGTTATGTGATCATATCTGTTTAACTGTACTTAAACACCACAGTTAAAACTTGTCATCAGCTATGTCTATAATGCTGATAAGATCCATATTTATTCTTGGAGTTAATTGCTCCTATATCCACTTCACAATCTTAAAATTTCTGGTTTTACTGAAGAGAGGTATCCAGTTTTAACTATAAACATTCTTACCAATATTTTTGATCAGCAGAAAACATATATAAATTGTTTTAAAAAATATTTTAGTGTTTTCACATCAGTGTATTCCTGATGATAAGGAAATTAAGTCTCTGAACACTGTCAAATAATATAGTGATGGAGAATGTAGGAACGCAGGAAGTATTGAAATACTTTTTCAAATATTTAAACATCTTTCCTCACATTATGTCAATTTTTCTTTGGCCTTACAAGTTGTTTATGTTGGTTAGCCATAAACTAAGGTTTCATTCACCAATCTAGCTAACTGTTAAAAACGAAAACAAATGCCTCAACAACCTTATTTAATGCAGGATTTCCTACAAGTGCACATATAACAATAAATTGAGTCTAATCAAAGTTAAGATCTTACTTTCTTGAGTAAGCACTCACTAACTTGATCCTCCATTATTTTGAACAATATAAGTTAGTGAATTATTATATTTCTTCTGGATTTAACTTTGATTCTGCTTTTCACTTGGTGGACAATTTTGAATGTAAATTCTTATTTCCAAGTGAACAGTAATGAAAGGAGGATCATGACTCTTTCAAACAAGGAAGCTCTTTTTAAAAGCATTTCAAAAGTCCTCTGGGTCCTCTAAAAAACACTGATTACAATTATTAGGTTATAACTTTATTTAAAAAGGCAGGTTCTTAACTTTCATATAAGAGATCTGACAATGTTGTTCATTCAACTGGAGTTGTAATTCATTAACCCACAAAGTGACTCTGCGACCTTGGTTTACAGGAATGTCAGCCTGAAGTTTTAAGGAATAAGAAATTATTACAGCAATGTCATATACTTTCTCAGATTCAGTTCCTGGCTTAAGACAAGAAGCTGGAGGTTAAAGTTTGTTTTCTTCTGCCCTATTATTATAAATGGTATTTAGAAACAACCATCTTGTTTTGTTTTGTTTTTGTTTTTTAATTTCTCATTTCCTTTAAATTGGTGAAATGGGAGTACCTATCTGATCTCTGCCAAATTCATCCCTAATGATGACCTTTTCTTAGGTTCATACAAGTAAGAACAATTCATCATGGACATTTTCCCATTCTCGGTATATAAACAGGATTTTATTTACATTTCACCTATTTTTAGATTCTAATCTATAGAGAATATCTCATGTTGTCTCTGGGGATTCATTGACTGTAATCACTTGTTTAGTATCAATTGTTAAGTCAGACATAATTCTTCCATTGAAAGCAATTGTTATAGGTACTTACTAAGTTTTAGGGGAAAAATGGGGACAGATATTATTAGAAAAATATTGGAGTATTTCAAATAAATGAAAGCAAAGTTGACTATGAAAACATTGGTGACAATTTGGACAAGGATATTTCTGAGGATATTGATTTCAGAATGAATATGTTATTATTCTAAGGACTCGTATCAGACTATCAGATGATTCAACCTGATTGGCTATTTCCACAATGACTTAATAAGTAGGCCCTTTGTTCATTACTTAATAGGTAAAAAGGTAAAATTGTATATGAAGGAAGGACTGGAAAGAATAGCCTCTACAGTGAAAAATAAAATAATACGAATAAAGTTTACATTTTCGCATCTGGAAGTAATGACCCAAAACAGAGTGAGATAAATAAAAAATATTTCTAGATATATTCAGTCTTAACGAATAGATCATTATCCAAGTTGAAACATCTAACAAGTGGTTTAAAAATTGGATATTAGAGCATATCAGAAATAGAGGCAAATATTTGGAAATTATTTTATATACATGGTTTTTAAAAATTTGCTTAAGTTCCTTATAGATGCTAGACATCAGAACTTTGTCAGATACACAGTTTGCAAAAATCTTCTTCCATTCTGTAGGTTGTCTGTTTTCTTTCTGTTGATAGTTTATTTTACTCTTCAGAAGCTCCTTAGTTTAATTAGATACAATTTGTCAATTTTGCGTTTGCTGGAATTGCTTTTGGCATCTTTGTCATGAATTCTTTGCCTGTTCTTATGTCCTGAATGGTACTGACTAGGTTGTCTTTCAGACATTTTGTAGTTAGGGGTTTTACATTCAATTTGTTAATGGATCTTAAGTCGATTTTTGTATATGATGTAAGGAAGTGGTCCAGTTTTAATCTGTATATGGCTAGCCAGTAATTCCAGAACCATTTATTAAATAGGGAGTCCTTTTCCCATTGCTTATTTTTGTTAGCCTTGTTGAAGATCAGATGGTGCTAGGTGTGTGGCCTTATGTTGGGGCTCTCTATTCTGTTCCATTGGTCTATGTGTCTGTTTTTGTACCAGGATTATGCTATTTTGGTTACTGTAACCCTGCAGTATAGTTTGAAGTGAGGTGGCGTGATGCCTCCGGCTTTTGTTTTGTTTTGTTTTGTGTGTGTGTGTGTGTGTGTATGAGTGTGTGTGTAGGATTGCCTTGTCTATTCAGGCTCTTTTTTTGGTTCCATATAAATTTTAAAACACCTGTTTTCAGTTTTAGTTCTTTCACCACCCTAGTTAACTCTATTACTAATTATTTTATTCTTTTTGTGGAAACTGAATGGGATTGTATTCCTGATTTTGTTCTTGGCTTGACTGCAGTTGGTGTATAGGAATGCTAGTGATTTTTCTACATTGGTTTTGTATCCTAAGATTTTGCTGATGTTGTTTATCAGCCTACAGAGCTGTTGTGCCTAGACTATGGGGTTTTCTAGATATAGAATCTAGAAGTAGAAACTAGAATATGGAATCTAGAAATGTTGTCCATGTCTACAAATAGTGATAGTTTGACTTCCTCTTTTCCTATTTGAATGCCTTTATATCTTTCTCTTGCCTGATTACTAGTTTATTGAGAGATTTTAATATGAAGGAAGCTGAATTTTCCTGAAAGCCTTTTCAGCATCTACTGAGATAAACATATGGTTTTTGTCTTTAGTTCTGTATATGTGATGAATCACATTTATTGATTTCAGTATGTTGAACCAACCTTGCATCCCAGGGATGAAGGCTACTTGCTCGTGGAGAATAGGCTTTTTGATGTGCTGCTGGATTCAGTTTGCCAGTATTTTGTTGAGGATATTTGAATCCATGTTCATCAAGGATATTGGCCTGAAGTTTCTTTGTTGCATCTCTGCCAGGTTTTTGTGTCAGGATGATGCTGACTTCATGGAATGAGTTAGAGAGAAATTCCTCTTTCTCAATTTTTTGAAATAGTTTTGGCAGGAATGGTACCAGCTCCTCTTTGTACATCTGGTAGAATTTGGCTGTCAATCCATTTGGTCCTGGCCTTTTTTAGTTGATAGGCTATTCATTACTGATTCAATTTCAGAGCTCATTAAGATCTGTTCAGGGATTCAATTTCTTCCTGATGGGGTCTTGGGAGGGTGTATGCGTTCAGGAATTTATCAATTCTTTTGAATTTTCTAGTTTATGTGCAAAGAGCTGTTCATAATACTTTCTATTGCTATATGTATTTCTATGGGGTCAGTGATAATATCCCCCTTGTCATTTCTAATTGTGTTTCTTTGAATCTTCTCTCTTTTCTTCTTTATTTGTCTAGCTAGTGGTCTAACTATTTTATTGAATATTTCAAAAAACCAACTTCTGGATTCATTGATCTGAATGACTTTTTGTGTCTAAATCTCCTTCAGTTGACCTTGATTTTGGTTATTTTTTGTCTTTTGCTAGCTTTGGGGTTGGTTTGCTCTTGGTTCTCTAGTTCTTTTAGTTGTGATGTTAGACTGTTAAATGGACATCTTTCTAACTTTTTGATGTGGGCAGTTGGAGCTATAAATTGCCCTCCTAACACTGCTTTAGCTGTGTCCCAGAGATTCTGGCACGTTATATCTTTGTTCTTATTAGTTTTAAAGAACTTCTTAATTTCTGCCTTAATTTCATTATTTACTCAAAAGTCATTCAGAGGCAGGCTATTTAATTTCCATGCAATTGTATGGTTTTGAGTTATTTTATTAGTCTTGATTTCTAATTTGTTTTGTGCTGTGGTCTAAGAGAGTCTTTGGTATAATATCAGTTATTTTGTGTTTGCTGAGGATTGTTTTATGTCCAATTGTGTGGTCAATTTTAGAGTCTGTGCCCTGTGGCAACGAGAAGAATATATACTCTGTTGTTCTTTGCTGGAAAGTTCTGTGGATGTTTATCAGGCCCAATTGATTCAGTGTTGAATTTGGGTCCTGAATATCTTTGTAAATTTTCTTCCTTGATGATCTGTCTATTGCTGTCATAATACTATTATGGTGTGGGAGTCTAAGTCTCTTTGAAGGTCTTTAAAAACTTGCTTCATTAATCTGGATGCTCCTGCATTGGATGCATATATATTTAGATAGCTAGGTCTTCTTGTTCAATTTAACCCTTTACATCATTATGTAATATTCTTGTCTGTTTTGGTCTTTGTTGGTTTAAAGTCTGTTTGTCTGAAATTATGATTATAATCTCTGATTTTTTTTCTGTTTTCCATTTGTTTGGTAGATTTTTCTCCATCCCTTTATTTTGACTCTATGGGTGTCATTGCCTGTGAGATGGATCTCTTAAAGACCACATACCATTAGATCGTGGTTCCTTGTCCAAGTTGCCACTCTATGTCTTTAAATTGGTGCGTTTAGCCCACTTACATTCAAAGATAGAATGGATATATGTGGATTTCATCCTGTCATCATGATGTTGGCTGTATATTTTGCAGACTTGTTTGTGTGACTGCTTTATAGTGTCCCTGGTCTGAGTACTTCAGTGCATTTTTGTAGTGACTGATGACAGTCATTTCCATATTTAGTGCTTCCTTCAGAAGCTCTTGCAAGGCAGATCTCATGGTAACAAATTTCCTCAGCAATTGCTTGTCTGAAAAGGATCTTATTTCTTCTTTGTTTGTGAATCTTACTTTGGTCAGATATGAAATTCTTGGTTGGAATGTCTTTTCTTTAAGATGTTAAATATTGGCCAGGTGCAGTGTCTCATGCCTGTAATCCCAGCACTTTGGGAGGCTGAGGTGGGCAAATCACTCAAGCTCAGAGGTTTAAGACCAGCTCGGGCAACAAAGCAAACCTATTCTTTACCGAAAATACAAAAATTAGCCACATGTGGTGGCATATGCCCATGGTCCCAGCTACTAAGGAGGATAATGTGGGAGAATCACTTGAGCCTGTGAGGTGGAGGTTGCAGTGAGCCAGGATTGTACTACCGTAGTCCAGCCTAGGGAACAGAATGAGACCCCATCTCAAAAAAAAAAAAAAAAAGTATGTTGAATGTTGGCCCCAAACCTTTTCTGGCTTACAGTATTTCTGCTGAGAAGTCTGGCATTAGTCTGTAGTCTGACTGGCTTCATTTTGTAGGTGACCTGACCTTTCTCTCCAGCTTCCTTCAACATTTTTTCTTTCATTTTAACCTAGAAGAATCTGAAGATAATGTGTCTTAGGGATGATATTCTTGTAAAGTATGTTACTGGGGTTCTCTGCATTTCCTAAATTTGAATGTTGGCCTCTCTAGCTAGGGTGAGGAAGTTCTCATAGATGATATCCTGAAATATGTTTTCTAAGTTGCTTCCATTCTCCCCGTCTCCTTCAGGGACACCAGTGAGTCATAGATTTGGTCTCTTTCATAATCCCATAGTTATCTAGTCATCAGGGGTTTTGTTTGTTCATTTTCATTATTTATTCTCTATTCTTCTGTGATTGTCTTATTTCAGCAAGCCAGTCTTCAGGCTCTGAGATTTTTCCTCAACTTGGTCTTTTCTGCTATTAATACTTTCCATTGCATTATGCAGTTCCTGTAGTATGTTTTTCACTTATATCAGGTTAGTTACACATTTTTCTCTACTGATTATATTGTCTGTCAGTTCCTGTACCATTTTATTGTAATTCTTAGCTTTCTTGGATTGGGTTTCAATGTACTCATTCATCTTGATGATCTTTGTATCCAATTCTGATTTCTATTTCTGTTCTGTTATTGTATCCATTTCATCCCAGTTGAGAACCCTTGCTGGAGTAGAGCTAGTGCAGTTATTTGGAGGAAAGAAGGCACTCTGCCTTTTTAAGTTGTCAGAGTTCTTGCAGTGCATCTTTCTCATCTTTGTGGGCTGCTGGTACTTCAGTCTTTAAAGTTGTTGCCCTTTGGATAGGAGTTTTTCTTTTATCTTATCTATTTGATGACCTTGAAAGTTTGTGGTGTAAGGTGGGTTCAGTCAACTGGCTTCATTTCTGAAAGATTTTAGGCAGCAAAGGCTCAGCTCACATATCCTGGACTGTGTGATCTAACTCTGAGAGACTGATATTGGCCCTGACATTTTAGTCTGGCTGCTCTGGTTTTGAAATTCATTGTGCTGGGGTGGCTGAGGTGCTCTTGGACTTCTGGTCTCAGCACGTCAATAGGTAGTGCCAGCCAAAACATCTTGTAGGGAGGTGGCAGTGGGATCTGTCCTCATTTGCATGTGCCAGTAGCAACAGCAGCAGCAGCATGGTGGGATGCATGCTCATCAGCTGTAGCAGTTGCTAGCAGATGTCAAGGTGCCAGCCTCCGCGTAGGTATTCACAGCACTGAAGGAGGCAGCAGGACTCAGGGTGTGGGGCAGAGGGTCCCCACTGGTGACTGTGTGTGCAGTCGCAGTGTTGGTGGTGGTGGGATGCTGCCAGGTGCAGGATTGTGTACATCCTCTTTGCATGTTCATGTAGCCAGGGGTGGCCCCTAAAGGGCAAAGGAGGGTCTGCTCTTCTCCATACCTAGTTTCACTCTGGTGGCAGGTACTCTGAGAATCCCACTTGCAGCTGGCATCTGAAGGACAGTCTTATCAGGCTGTTGACCACCAACTTGTGGGATCTGAAACTAACTGAAGATAGTGACAAAATCAAATCGAGTTGTAGGATCCCCTTTTGGCATTACAGAATTGATTTCAAAGCCCATATACTAACTAAAATTTTAGATGATATTATGAAGACATTGCAAATAGTTAAGTTCTTCAGTGTGCATTTATGAGCCAGCTTAGTGGCGTAGAATCAGCCTACATCTGTCATTGCCGGGTGCCCCAACCTTCTCCCCTGAGATCATGAGGCAGTGGGCCCCCCTCCCCCCACTCTACACCAGGCAGATGAATTGAAATAAAAACTATACAACTCCCCTAAGCCACTTAAGTAAAGGCTTGAAAAACCTTTAATGAAATACTTTTAAATGAAAACTATACAACTCCCCTAAGCCATTTAAATAAAGGCTTGAAAAACAATCCCACGAACCTTTGCAAAAGCCTTAACATTGATATCTCTCCAAATTAATATGCTCATAGCAATTACTATGCTGATAGCAATTTTGAATTAATATCAGCAAAAATGTTGGTGAATATGACAGAATAATTCTATATTGTTTGAAAGTTAAATACAACTTCATGTTTGCTCTGAAGATTCTACTAAGCAGAATATAGAAAAAGATAAATGCACTGAATTATAATCAAATGTGATTTAGACATACATAAAGATCTTCAAGGAAAAAGGGGAGAGATATATTATCAACTTTTAAAATGATAATACAGAATACTTTACAATAAAATTATTATTTGGTCTGTTTTTTTCCAGGATGAGAATAATTACTCTAGAGGAATAAAACAGAGAGGAAATTCTAAATAGAAAATATAGTTGAACAAATAAATGCACACTGACAAGAGAATATCTATGTTATATCAGTACATTTTATTCACTAATATAATTGGTCTTCTAGAATCCTACACAGATTCTAGCATATGGTCCTCACTGCTTACTTGATGTGCCTGTATTGCCAGAGCAGACAGGTGGCCAGTGTGGAAGAATGGAACTGTACCTATTAATAAAATGGGGATTCAAGTAATAATAATCCCATGCCACAGTATGATTGTGAACTTTACATGGACTAAAATATGAATCTTAGTTTGTATTTTTCTAAAAAGGAAAGACCTGTGTACAGATAATTTAATGGAGATGATATCCTAGATACTATACATGGTGAGGTAGAGGAAGTGAGGCAGGGAAAAAGAAAAGTCAGCAAAGAGTGTGTTCATGAGTGGATTACAGCTAAGAATAATTGAGTTTCAGTCTTTTTTGGATTCTTTGAAAAATCGTATACAACTAGAATCTTCCTCCTGGATGAGAGGGAGGCTGGGGCATTTATCCAGAGATGTCCATCCCCCACTGATTGTTGCCTTCTAGAATATGAACTCGCTTACATTTTTAAGTTGTGGTTGATTGCCATACAGAGAGATCCTATAATGATGGAAATAGCCTTTAAGCAGAGAATAAGGAAGATGCAGTGATGTAAGGTTGCATGCTATCAGCCTCCTAAAAACTCTACTGCAACTGTTGATAACAATCTGGATAAATGTATATGGATCAGGGCCTTAAAATCTGCTAGCGTATGTGTTTATTCCCTGAAGAGTGTCTTTAAAGCATTAGGTAATCAGTTTGGTTTTTTATACCTTTGTGGTTGTACTCAATATTATAAGGAGGTTTGCCTTGCATCCTCCTTTTGTACGCAAAAAGATATGCTCCCATACTCACCAAAGAGGGTATCATTACTAGTGACCATACTATAAGCAGTGAGATAGTGAATGTGACATGTATCCAGTAGAAGGTGGCAGAGAACTGGCCACCCATTATCTTAGATCTTTTTACTCTGTGCTCCTACAGCCTTGAAATTATGTAGAAAGTACCAAAAAAAAAGTCTGCCTCAAAAGATCATATGAAATTTATTGACATCATGATGCCAATTAACATCATGGGAAAACCTTTCACATTGAATAATGTTTGGTAATAACTTTTCGGTTCAGCTTTTCCTCCACTCTCTCCCTAATGATACGCGTTCCATTAAAAAATGGCAACACAGAGAATGAGGAAATAAATTCCTCAATTTGCCCCTTACCAGCACTATAAAGAAAAATGTTTCCAGAGATATTCTTAAAAATATTTAACTTTTCTTCCCCAAGATGGTGGATTCGAGGCTTTTAGCATGCCTCCACCACTAGGAAATAGCGAAACAGTACATAAAAATCAACTCTGTGAGGTTTAATTCAAGAAGGAAAATGAGAATTCACCAGAATTGTGAAGAATATCCCAGATCCCAGGGAGGAAAACATGGGCATACAGCCCCCTGACAGCATCTGACTGATAAAGGTGGGTGAAGCCTCTATACATCACATAGGTGAGAAAGCCTCCTTCTGTGACCCACCTTTCCACTGAGGATCTGAGCAACTCAGACTGAAAGAGAGCACATCACTTTTCCCTAGCCCTGGAGCTAATCTGGGGAGAGGCTTGGAAACAGTGAGAAGAAAATACAACAGGAAAAGTTGCAAATGTTTCCCCAATCATAAGACCAAGAGCAGGACACCACTTTTAATGTGGGAACATACAAAGTAATTCTTTGGTGACCTAGCAGTCACTTTAGTCTTGGGTCATAGATTGAAGTGCTTGCTCTTGAGTAGAGTAGGGGTATCCACAGCCAGAATTGTGAAAAGTGCCTCAGCAGTAGATGGTAAAATAGTGCTCTCTCCCATCACAGGCCTAAGGATGGAGGAGAGCTGCTACAGCTACAGTTTCTCTGCTGTGATGAGACTTACAGCCAGGGTCAGCTTAGTGACCTAGAATCAGTCTACATCTGTCATTGCTGGGTGCCCCAACCTTCTCCCCTGAGATCATGAGGCAGTGGGGTCCCCTCCACTCTACCCCAGGCAGATCTCCAGGCATTTGGAGCACCCACTCATGGACTAGCAGCCTGTGTTAGTCCATTTTGCATTGCTCTAAGAGAATAGCTGATATTGGGTAATTTATAAATGAAAGAGATTTGTTTGTCTCATGGCTCTGCAGGCTGTACAAACATGACACCCACATCTACTTGGCTGCTAGTAAGGCCTCAAAAAGCTTAAAATCATTGTAGAAAGTGAAGGGAGAGCAGGCACATCACACGGTGAGATAGGGAACAAGATAGAGGAAGAAGTTCCAGACTCTTTTAAACAACCAGTTCTCACATGGACAAAGAGAGTGAGAACCAAGTCATCACTGAGTCATTCATGAGGAATCCTCCTCTGTGACCCAAACACCATCCCCCAGATCTCATCTCCAGTGTTAGTGATGACATTTCAATATTAAATTTGGAGGGGGCAAATATCCAAACCGTATCACTAAGGCTGAGTTGCCTCACCCTTCCTGTGCAGAGATCCTGTTGCAGAGGCCCTTCTCTGCTTTACACCCAGGCAGATCTGCAGGCATTCTGAGCACTCACTCACCTGGATCAGAAGCCTGACCCACTCCACCTTCTTGTGCAGAGATCCTGGTGCAGAGAGACCCTCTCTGTTTCATGCCCAGGGAGATCTCCAGGCATTTGGAGCACCCACTCACCTGGTTCAACCTAAGACACACCACCCTTCCTGGGCTTAGATTGTGGTGCAGTGGGCCCTTTCCACTCCACATTCAGGCAGATTTCCAGGCTTTCAGAAGACTTGCTCACATGTATTAGCAGCTTGATCTGCTGCACCTTCCTGTGCAAAAATTCTAGTTCAGTGAGGGCCATCTCCACTCTATGCCCAGGCAGACCTCCAGGCATTCAGAGCACCTGTTTGTCTAATTTAGCAGTCTGAGCTGCCCCACCCTTCCTCTTCAGAGATTGTGATGTAGTGAGACCCTCTACCTTCCAAGCCAAGGCAGATCTCCAGGCATCTGGAGCCACCACTCTTCTGGATTGGGAGTTTAGGCTGTCCCAGCTGTCCATACAGAGAACATGAGGCCAAAGAGGTTTCCCAGATTTATGACTAGGCATATGCTTCTGGGTGCTTGGTGGTGCCACCCACTGGAAAACCCTTGGCACTGTGCTTGTGCCTGCCATCCATAGAGGGTTCCATAGGCGTGCTTGCCAGGTGCATCCACATGCAACTTGCTACCTGCCCCCCACCTAACCAAGTGGCTGAGCAAGGTGCCCAGATCACTGTGAGCTTCATGGATCAGCCCACTGTCTAAGGCAACAGAGACCTTCCCCTGTAAACAGGGATTAAGTATACACCCAGTCACTTTGGCCACAACCAGATCTTACCCATAAGTGCCACCTACTGGCTTATCGATTGAACTGCACAGTCCAAAACAAAACTTGCAAAAGTGCTTAGGGCTATACCCAACATTGTCTACATTCACACCACCTAGGGAAGAGGAAGAAGGGAAAGAGAAAACAAAAATATTGGAGAGAAAGAAAGAAAAGAAAAATAAAAAACTGATCAAAATGAAAATAATTACAAAAATTGGAAGTGCTGGCATCCCCAGATGAGAAGTAACTAGCACAAGAATTTTGGCACCATGAAAAATCTGAATGGAGTGACACCACCAATGTATTATATCGGTTCTACAGCAATGTTTCCTAAACAAAATGGAAACTCAGAAATGACAGATAAAGAATTAAAAGTATGGACTATAAGAAAGCTTAGAAAGATCCAAGAGAAGATTGAAAGTCACCACAAAGAGACTTCTAAAAAACCCAGGAAGTCAAGAAAGAGATAAATATATTTAATAGAAATCAATTAGAGCTTCTGGAATTGGAAAACTTACTTAAGAAATTTCAAGATATAATTGAAAGCTTTATTAGTAGACTAGATCAAGCAGAAGAATTTCAGACCTTGATGGCCAGTCTAAGAAAGAAATAAAGAAAAAAGAATTTTAAAAGTGAACAAAGTCTTTGAGAAAAATGAGGTTATGTAATGTGACCAAACCTACAAATTATTGTCATTCTTAAGAGAGAAGGAGAAAAAAAATAAACAACCTAGAAAACATATTTGAGAGAATAATTTAAGAAAATTTTTCTAATTTTGCAAGAGAGGTAGACATTGGGATATTAGAAATCCAGAGAACACCTGCAAGATACTATACCAAATCAGTATCACCAAGGCATATAGTCACCAGACTGTGCAAGGTCAATGCTAAATAAAAAATTCTCAAAGGCAGCTAGAGAAAAAGGTCAGATCATATACAAAGGGAAACCCATCAGGCTAATGACAAACTTCTCAGAAGAAATCTTACAAGCCAGGAGAGATTAGGGTCCTATTTTCAGCATTCTTAAAGAAAAGAAGTTCCAACCAAGAATTTTATATTCCACAAAACTAAACGTCCTAACTGAAGAAGAAATAAAATATTTTCCAGAGAAGCAAGCACTAAGGGAATTTGGTACCACTAAACCAGCTTAACAGCAAATACTTAAGGTAGTTCTAACATGGAAATAAAATAGCAATACCTCCTACCACAAAAACAGAATTAAGTATATAGCCCACAGACTATATAAAGTAACCACACAATAGAATCTACAAAGTAATCAGCTACCAACTTCATGACAGGATCAAAATCTCACATATCAATATTAACTTTGAATGTAAATAGTCTAAATACTTCATTTGACACAGAGTGACAAGTTAGATTATAAAAAAAAAGATCTAACCCTCTTCTGTCTTCAATGTCACATGTAACAACACCTATAGACTCAGAATAAAGGGTTGGAGCCACATGTCACATGTAACAATACCTATAGACTTAAAGGGTCGGATAAACCCTATCCTGCAATTGGGAAAAAAAGAAAAAAGAGCAGGAGTTATGATCCTCACATGAGATAAAACAGACTTTAAACCAATAGCAGTAAAAAAAGGACAAAGATGGGAGTTACATAATGATAAAGGGTTCAATTCAACAAGAAAACATGTATATCATAAATATATATGCACTCAATATTGGAACACTGAGATTCATAAAATAAGGACTTCTAGACATACAAAAAGATGAGATAGCCACACAATAATAGTGAGAAATTTTAACACCCCACTGACAGTGTCACACTGAGGCTGAAAACTACCACAAAATTCTGGACTTAAATTGGACACTTGACAAATTGGACCTAACAGACACCTATGGAATACTCCACCCATCCACCAAAGAATATACATCCTTCTCATCTGCACACAGAACACATGTTTGGTTATAAAGCACATCTCAATGCATTAAAAAAAAAAAAACTGAAATCATACTGAGCATACTCTCAGACTACAGTGAAATAAAAATAGAAATCAATACTAAGCAGATATTGCAAAACAAAAGCACTGGAAAATAAACAACTTGCTCCTGAATTACTTTTGGGAAAAACACTGAAATTGAAGCAGAAATCAAAATACTGTTTGTAACTAGTAAAAACAGAAACATATACCAAAATATCAAGAATACAGCAAATGCAATGTTAAGATGGGTGTTTATAACACTAAACACCTACATCAGAATGTTAGAAAGATTGCAAAGTAGCCATCTAACATTGCACATAAAGGAACTAGAAATACAAGAACAAACCAACTTCAAAGCTAGCAGAAGAAAAGAAATAACTAACACCAGAACTGAAAAAAATTGAGACCCAAATATCCATACAAAGAATCAACAAAATCAACAATTAATTCTTTGAAAGAATAAACAAGATTAATGGATCTTTACCTAGATTAACAAAGAAATAAAGGGAGAAGATCCAAATAAACACAATCAGAAATGACAAAGGTAACATTACAACCAATACTACAGAAATACAAAAGATCTTTAGAGACTATTAAGAACATGTCTATGCACACAAAATAGAAAATCTAGTAGAAATGAATAAATTCCTTCAAACACACAACCTACCAAGATTGAAACAGAAAGAAAATTGATACACTGAGCAGACCAATAATGAGTTCCAAAATTGAATCAGTAATAAGAAGCCTACCAATAAAAAAAGTCCTTGACCAGATATATTCATAGCCAAATACCACCAGATGTACAAAGAAGAGCTGGTACCGATTGTACTAAATCTCTTCAAAGTAATTGAGGAGGAGGGACTCCTTCTTAATTTATTCTGCAAAGCCAGCATTGCCCATTGCAAATCCTGGTAAAGGCACAAGGAAAAAACAAAACTACAGGCCAATATCCCTGATGAACATAGGCACAAAATTTCTCAACAAAATACTAGGAAACTGAATCCAGCACTTCATGTACAACTTAATTCACCACAATCAAGTAGGTTTCATTCCTGGGATGCAAGATTGGTTCAACAAATGCGAATCAAGAAATGTGATTTGCCACATAAATAGAATTAAAAACCAAAACCATATGATCATCTCAATAGATGTGGATTTATTGGATTCAATAAAATCCAATATCCCTTCATCATAAAAACCCTAAACAAACTAGGCATTGAAGGAACATACCTCCAAATTATAAAAGCCATCTGTGACAAACCCACAGCCAACATCATACTGTATGGGCAAAAGCTGGAAGCACTCCCTGTAAGGAACAACACAAGGAGGCCCACTCTCACCATTTCTATTCAACATAGTACTGGAAGTCCTAGCTAGAACAATCAGGCAAGAGAAAGAAATAAAAGGCATCCAGTAGGAATAGAAAAAGTCAGGCCGGGCGCGGTGGCTCAAGCCTGTAATCCCAGCACTTTGGGAGGCCGAGACGGGCGGATCACGAGGTCAGGAGATCGAGACCATCCTGGCTAACACGGTGAAACCCCGTCTCTACTAAAAAAATACAAAAAACTAGCCGGATGAGGTGGCGGGCGCCTGTAGTCCCAGCTACTCGGGAGGCTGAGGCAGGAGAATGGCGTGAACCCGGGAGGCGGAGCTTGCAGTGAGCTGAGATCCCGCCACTGCACTCCAGCCTAGGCGACAGAGTGAGACTCCGTCTCAAAAAAAAAAAAAAAAAAAAAAAAAAAAAAAGTCAAACTATCTCTTTTCACTAACAATATGATTCTATACCTGGAATATCCTAAAGACTTTCTCAAAAGTCTCCTAGAACTGATAAATGATTTCAGTAAAGTTTCAGGATACAAAATTAATGCATAAAACTCAGTAGCATTTCTATACAACAGTAACATTCAATATGAGAGCTAAATCAAGAACAACTTCTATTTGTAATAGCCACACAAAAAATAAAGTATCTAGTAATACATCTAACCAAGGAGGTAAAAAGGTTTTACAAGAAGAACTACAAAACACTACTGAAAGGAATCACATGTAACACAAACAAATGGAAAAACATTTTATGCTCACTGATTAGAAGAATCAATATTGTTAAAATGGCCATACTGCCTAAAGCAATAAAAGATTCAGTCCTATTGTTATCAAAATACCAACATCATTTTCACAGAATTAGAAAATACTATTCTAAAATTCATTTGGAACCAAAAAAGAGCAAAATAGTTAAGGCAATTTTAAGCAAAAAGAACAAAGCTGAAGTCATCACATTATCAGACTTCAATTATACTACAAGCCTACAATAACCAAAACAGCATGGTCCTGGTATAAAGACAGACACACAGACAAGTGGAAGAGAATAGAGAATCCAGAAATAAAGCCACACACCTACAGCCATCTGATCTTCAATAAAGTCAATAAAAATGTGCATTGGGAAAGTATTTTCTATTCAATAAATGGTGCTATGATAGCTGACTAACCATATGTAGAAGAATAAAATTGAACCTCAACCTTTCACCACATATAAAATTAATAAAAGATAAATTAAATATTTAAACATAAGTCATCAAAATATAAGAATCCTGGAAGAAAACCTGGGAATCATCATCTGGATTTTGGCTTTTGAAAAGAATTTATGACTAAGTCCTCAAAAGCAATTGCAACAGAAACAAAAATTGAAAAGTGGGACCTAATTGTACTACAGAGCTTCTGCACAGCAAAAGAAACTGTCAACAGAGTAAATGGCTAACTGACAAACGGAAGAAAATAGTCACAAACTGTGCATCCAACGAAGTTCTAATATCCAGAATCTATAAGGAACTTAAATCAACAAACAGAAAACAATCTCATTAAAAAGTGGGCCAAGGACATGAGCAGGCACTTCTCAAAAGAAGACATATACATGGTGGCTCATGCCTGTAATTCCAGCACTTTGGGAGGCCGAGGCGGGCAAATCACAGGAGTTCAAGACCAGCCTGGCCAATATGGAGAAACCCTGTCTCTACCGAAAGCACAAAAATGAGCTGGATGTGGTGGTGAGCACCTGTAATCCCAGCTACTCGGAAGGCTGAAGCAGGAGAATCACTTGAACCCGGGAGGCAGAGGTTTCAGTGATCATGCCACTGCACTCCAACCTGGATGACAGAGCGAGACTCCACCTCAAATTAAAAAAAAAGAAAAAGAAAAAGAAAGATTTTGTTGTTTGTTTGTTTTAAATATACCAAGCTTATTTTCCTCACAGAGCTGCTTTATCTGCCTGGTCTTCTTTTCCCCTAAGTTATCACATGATTTATAACTCTGGTGACAGCTCAAATGGGACCTCTTCAAAGATAACTTCCATCCCCACTCTAATATTGTTCTCTACACAATCTGGACTAAAATATATTAACCTATTTTATTTACTTTATATTTTTATTTCTGTAAAATTACACCAACCATGTATTAGTTGTATGCCTTCACTCCCCAGTATAAATTCCACATGAGCAGAAAACTTGACTGTTTCATTCAATCCCTAATATCTCAAATTTTGTCTATCTATGGATAAGTCCCCAAGATCTTAGATATGATAAGAATGTATTGGGAATTCATCCTTGGTAATCAGATTTGAGATCCCTGATGTACCAATATGGCAAGAAGTTTAATGAAACCAAAAATTCAGGGTCAAAAATGAGAGGTAGATTTTTTTTCTAGACTCATCATCTTTATTCAGCAATCCCAGTATCTTTTACCCAAATTTCTTTTCCTGTTTTACTTATTTCTTCCTTCCTTTCTTTCCTTCTCCTTCCTTTCTTCCCTTCCTTCCTTCCTTCCTTCCTTCCTTCCTTCCTTCCTTCCTTCCTTCCTTCCTTCCTCCCTCCCTCTCTCCCTCCTTCCCTTCTTTTTCTTCTCTTCTCTTCTCTTCTCTTCTCTTCTCTCCTCTCCTCTCCTCTCTTCTCTCCTCTCCCTTTCCCTCCCCTCCTCTCCTCTCCTCTTTCTTTCTCTCTCTCTTTCTTTCTCTCTCTCTCTCTTTCTTTCTTTCTTTCTTTCTTTCTTTCTTTCTTTCTTTCTTTCTTTCTTTCTTTCTTTCTTTCTTTTTCTTTCTTTTCTTTCTTTCTTTCTTTCTTTCTTTCTTTCTTTCTTTCTTTCTTTCTCTCTCTCTCTCTTCTCTTTCTTTCTTTCTTTCTTTCTTTCTTTCTTTCTTTCTTTCTTTCTTTCTTTCTTTCTTTCTTTCTTTCTTTCTTTCTTTCTTTCTTTCTTTCTTTCTGTTCTTTCCCCCTTCTTCCCTTACCTTTCTTCTTTCTTTCTATCTCTCTCTTTCTTTCCTTTATCTTCTCTTTCTTTCTTTTTTTCTTTTTGAGCCAGAGTCTCACTCTGTCACCCAGGCTGGAGTGCAGTGGCATGATCTCAGCTCATTGCAACCCCTGCCTCCCCAGTTCAAGTGATTCTCATGCCTCAGCCTCCCAAGTAGCTGGGACTAAAGGCATGCACCACCACGCCCACCTAATTTTTGTATTATTAGTAGAGATGGGGTTTTGCCCTGTTGTCCAGGCTCGTCTCAAACTCCTGGCCTCATGTGACCTGCACACCTGAGCTACCACGCCCAGCCCCAAATTTCTTTCAGATGTTCTTTGACACAGATGATAGCCAGCTACTCTTTTAATTACCATCAAGTGAAAGGGGAGGATTGCAGATGGAAAAGAAAGCATGAGACAGGGACAGTGTTTATGCCCAAAGCAGCTAATGCTGAATGGATTTTGATGGAAGAGAGGTCACTTTAACCAAACTTAATAGAAGGAACAGAAGTTTTAGCTGTGCAAGTATTCTGAAATTGTCCTCTCCTCTGGCTTTTATAGCCACTAGAAATATGTTACCTCCTCAAGGAGTATTTCTTTTCTGGTGATATCAGTATCTAATGTCTCTGTGATAAGTAAGCAAATTGGCAGGATTAACTGGAGGTGCCACAAATGAGAAGGTGTGAGCTGCATTTGTGTGTGGATGTGTTAAGGAGAATGAGAAGTGACACCGTTCTAATCTAAAATAAAAATTAAATTTTAAAAAAGGAGAAGTGGGGGAGAACGAAGTGGGGTGCAAATGAAATTGAGCTAGCACTTTCAGCTGCTTTGAAGTGTTTTTCTCAAACAGAGCTGTGAATCAGCAGGTACACCACACACCTCCTTGACATTTGTGCCAGAAAAACTGTGAATATGAGGTGTTCAAAAGAAAATCAGCAGCTGTGTGTATGTATGTGTGTATCATATATATATTATATATATATAAAACATATATATGTTATGAAGAGACAAAGCCCAACAGCTATTTATGTGTGTGTGTGTGTGTGTGTGTGTGTGTGTGTATCATACATACAGAGACACACATATATAAATAGCTGTTGGGCTAACTTTGTCTCTTCATAAATTGAGAAAGAATTAACTAGATGCTTTAGAGTGGTGGAAGTAGAAGTGTCTTGAGATTAGTAGCCTTGACCTTAAGTAACATTACAATAAATTTGAGACCACATTTGCAAAGTCTCACTATACTCAAAGAAAGCCTGACTCTCGTACATCATTGCTGGGAGTATGAATGAATAAAACCATTTGAAATGCCATTTGACATAGTTACCAAATTATAAATGTATCATCTCTTTGACCAACTGAGTATTTTTTTGTTGGGAATTTAATCTGTGGATTATACTAACATAAATACCAGTATTAACATGGTTCTTGCAACATTGCCAGTGTTCACAAAGATCTAAAAACAACTGAAATGACATTAATTAGTTATTGGTTAATGATTTATGATACTTTCATAAAATGTCAATATTATTCAGCCATTGAGAACAGAGAAGTATTACATATTCATGTGCTAATGTGAAAATATAACAGAGATATTTGTAGTGAGAAAAGAAAGTTAATACTAAGCTGAACACAATGTGATCCCAAATTTGTTATGCAGTCATGGGAAGGACTTTTAATTTCAAAACCAGCTAAAATGCATGCAATTAGTTAACAGAATTTAAAACTCATCAAAATGAACAAATCTCCGCTGTTATTCTGGAGCAAAATAGAGTTGCTGATATAAGAGGTATCTGTTTTTCTTCATAGAATCCTCCCTTTTGACTTCTGGTTTGAAATTCATATTTAAATCCCTGTTCATCTCCTTTGCCTACGACATACTTATTTGTGTGACATGACTGTCCATTTGGAATTATTACTGGTTTCTTAGTATATAAACTTCAGCTTCTAATAAAGATATTTGCCTTTTTGAGATACCTCTCAGTGTCCCCAAGTTCAACTTCACATACTTCACGGAGTCCATATTTTAAGTTAGGTAAGTCCATATTTTAAGATATCTGAAATGTGTTTTTCACATTTTGTTCATATATATGAATATTTATTCAACATTCATCTAGTTGCCATTGTAAGAGATCATAATGGAAAATTAGAAAAGTTATTTTATTTATACTAATTAATTGAACAACCCTCCTCATATCTTATTAGCATCAAGTCCAGAATTTCCATCTGTAGTGCATTCACTTCTCTTTACTCCTCCCCAACTTGAAGTCCTAAGAATGCTTGAGCTAATTTGGTAGAAAGTGTTGCTTGAGTATCCATTTTTAAGATGGAGTGAAAACATGAGTTTTTTTTTTAACTTCACTAGTATCACACTTTACTCCCGGACAAGCACAGTTCCATAGGCAAAGCTTATCTGTAACAACTACACACACATGCTTATTAGGATACTTCCTGTGGCCTCAGGAGTTCATGGAAGTCAATTTTTCTTCCTCACCAGTGATAAATTGGGCTTCCCCAAGTTGCAGTTATTATTATCAGGCTGGTTTCTTTTAAATTTATCACAAGTTCCCTGGGTATAAGCTGAACTTCAGAAAGGTACAAGTTTCAGAGATTGCCACCTCACAGACCTAGAAAACCCATCTTGTTTCATGACTGCTAAAGTGGTAGGGTAGCTTTTCAAAGGATAAGAAGTCGTATTATGCCCCATTTCCTTGGACAATCAGACTATTCATTCTATATCCATCTACTCCTGCTTGTAATTATAAGGTGATTATCTGTTTATGCCAATATAGTGAAATAGCTGATACTTATTTTGCCAAATAAGAATAAAAATAAATTTAAATTCTGGCAGGCATTTTTTTCTGGTAATGCATACTGTGATATGTGTAAATGAAAGACTTATAAACATGTGTATATGGATATGTAAATATATGTGCTTGTTTTTGCAAAGAAAGTTACAAGAGGGATATACAAGGAACAGTTTCTAGTGGTACTGCTGGGAGGTGGGAATGAGGAGGTTGGAGTGCTTCTACTTTCCTTTTTTAGTTTCTGTACTGTTTTATTTTTAATGTCATTATGTTATATAATTTTATCATTATAATTTAAAATAGAGGATTTTGTTTGCTTTTTTTTTTTCTTTTGACTTAAGTAAAAGTAGAGGACAAAAGAAAGAAAAGAACTTTCCTTACAGAAATTCCCAGGCATTTGCACTTAATTACTAGCAGGGTTGACTCTGGGCTTCCTGCTAGCAAATCAGCTTGCTCAGAGTTCTGAGGAAGTTCCTTTGGATTTGATTTTATATCAAAACCAATCATAGTAAAACTTTCATTTATATGGAAATTTTTAGTTTTATAAAATATGTTCAATGATATAACACATACACACTTACACATGCCCTAATGCCCTAGCAGGACATTCATTATTGACTCACTTTTCAGATAAGGCAGCGAATCTAGAGAACTTCACCTGTACTCTAGGTGAACTTTGAACATCTGTTCCTCATGAGGATGAAGTGGGAGGTGAATATATCAGGTAATGATAATAATGATTTAACAAATTGATATCACCTGAGGCCATACAGGTTTCAGGAGGATTTGCTGAGACTGAAAACGTTTGGAGAACTGTCTTTAAGGAAATCACATGCAGAGTCTGAGACACTTTTGTAATATACTAAACTGAATTAAATCTCCATCTTCGGGAATAGACTTGGTATTTGGCCATAGCAAAATCATTCCCACCATGCCTATGGATAAATTGGCCAATCATGGTAAAACAAAAAATAATTTGACAATAAAGTTTATATAGGCACGAACGACCTCTATTCTTTTATACATCAGTGACAGTGATTCCAAAGTTCCTGTGAGGAATTAAATGTTTCTAGCTTTAGTCTTCAGGTGTGGTGTGACTCCAGGAGTGTTCCAAGTCAAGCTGAAATGCTTCCATTTAAGGATTGCTAGTCAAGTATCCCTTACTTTATTCTGGCACATATTAATGTGTGATTCTGGTTGAGGAGAGTTCTCCTTTGATCCATAAATTAGGAAACTGTAAGAAATTTGCATTGCCAGAAACTTTCCAACTTGAAGTCAGAACTTTCATATCATTAAATTGATCCACGGATACTTGTTTTGATTAAAGCACCAGCTAACTTGTAACGGCATCTGCACTCAGTGATATAACTCAAACAAGCATAATGAATGCCTGTTTTTAATTTTTTATGAAAAGGCTTCATAATATATAATTAAGATTTTTTTTACATGTTCTACTGCTGAACCATCTGCAGGTATGACATTTAGCATCTGTACTTAAAAGTAGCCACCTGTTATCCTGACTGTGAATCATTTCAGATAAATGGAAGTTGGTATCATTCAGATTTCAGAGTTCCTCATGAATCCATCATCTTCTTGACATTTATTATTTTATTACAGGCTATCTTTTAGGGATTTTTTAAAGTTGTATCCATTGAAAAGTCTTAATTGCATTTATTTTCAAACAAGGAAACTCTTGGTAAATGCATAGCTAGACAGAATTTTTTTAAGGTCGTCAGTTTATTCTTCTTTCTTTTCCTCCTTTAGCAAAGTCAGATCATATCTATCTCCAAGTACTCACATCTCTTCAACTTTTGATTGTGTCATCAATTTAAAAACCACCTCTCAGATTCTTACTTCACTTTGAAGTATAAAAACCTATGACATTCAAGGTGAGTCATATCAGATCAGTAAAGAGATCACAATTTTATGCTAAATGGAAAGTTGCTAATGTCAGAGGATTTTTGAGAATGAACTGAGATGACAGTTGTAGAAGTAGCTGGGTCCCTTTGGGGATATAAGTATCATTCCAGAATTTATAAATTGCAGGGCCTAAGCAGTCAGCTATTCTGTCTTCACCTGAGCATAACATCACTTCTCAACTGACAGGGGCAGAGGTGAGTCTTGCAAAGTCTAACCACCTCACATATACTGTGGCAATAAAGTAGCACAGAGAATAATAATAAATAACAACAATAAGAAGAGCTACCTAATAGTGTTTATTTGATATTTGCAAAGAACAGCATATGACACATGTGAGCCTTTTACCTATTTTAAGTAGAATATAGGTTAAAAAGTGGAACAAATTTATTTAACATATAAATTGCAAATTATACATGAAACATCAAATAACCCCTAAGCTTATATGCTAGACTTTTCCATAGGGCCTTTACTGGCCAGTACAGCGATATCAACTCTCCTTATTTTCTGAAGTTCAGTAGGTCACAGTCAACATTTTCCCATTATTGACCATACAAACATTTATTCTTATTTAAATGTTTTATGTTCCAATGTCTTGCAACTAAATATAAAGTTCTGGGAATTCAGGAACGTTGTGAGAAATACATATCACACATACACATATTGAAGCATCTTACTTGAGAGTAAATTTCTAAAGTAATAATGAAGAGAGACAATAACACAGAAATAAAATTAACCTTGAAAGAAATGCTTTGATTATTAGTTGAAAAAGCTGCTTTATGTCTAGGGGCCATGTTTTATATGAAAATTATCAAATGATATTCAGCAGGGTGAGATGATCACTCTACAAAAGGCCTTGGGGAACAGAGAACAACTTAAGAAAGAGCTGATTCATGTCTTCATCTCCCATAAGCTCTGAGGCAAATCTTATTGAATGCCAAGATGTGTAAATGCACCTGTGTTTAAATCTCTTTCTCTCTCTCTCTCAGATGTTATGTATAATTTAAATGACTGTGTGATACAGATCCACTCTATTCATACACACGTATACAGTCATGTGTCTCTTAACAATGGGATATAATCTGAGAAATACATCATTAGGTAATTTTGTCATTGCGTGAACATCATAGAGTGTACTTACACAAACCTAGACGGTAGAGCCTACTGCACACCTTGGTTATATGGTCTAGTCTATTGCTGCTAGGCTACAAATCTGTATAGCAGGTTACTGTACTGAACACTGTAGGCAATTGTAGCACAATGGTAAGTATTTACATATCTAATCATATGTAAACATACGAAAGGTACAGTAAAAATAAAGTACAAAACATAAAAAATAGTACCTGTGTATAGAGAACTTAACATGAATTAAACTTGCAGGACTGAAAATTGCTCTGGGTGAGTCAGTGAGTGAATGTGAAGGCTTGAGACATTAGCATACACTACTGCAGAATTTATAAACACTATACACTTAGACTACGCTAAATTTACAAAAACAGAATTTTTTCAATAATAAATTAACGTTAGTTTACTGTAGCGTATTTTCTTTATAACATTTTTAATTTTTTATATTTTTGACTCTTGTAACAGTTTCAATTGCAAACACATTGCACAGTCGTGCAAAAGTATTTTTTTCCTTATTTCCTTATTTTACAAACTTTTTTCAACTTAAACCATTTTATTTCTATTCTTGTATGTTTTAAACTTCTGTTAAAAATGAAAACACAAATGCACACATTAGCTTATGCCTACACAGGGTGAGGCTCATTAATATTGCTGTCTTCTACTTCCATATATTTCCCCACTGGAAGATTGTCATCTCCCATGATAACTGTGCCTTCTTCTAGAATGTCTTCTGAGAGATCTGCTTGAGGAAGATTTATGATTTTTTTTTTTTTAAAATAGAGTATACTCCAAAAGAACAATAAAATTTATACTACAGTAAATATGTAAATTAGTAACAGTTGTTTATTGTCATTAACAACTGTTAATAATGTCATTACTTAAGACAATTACAAATAGTTCAATAGATGTGATTAATGTGTATATGTAGTCATGCACCACATAGTAATATTTAGTACAGCAGCAAACAGAACACATGAAGGTGGTCCCATAAGATTATAGTAGAGCTAAAAAAAATTTCTAGTGTCTAGTGACATTACGTACATAATCATACGTTCTATACTTTTATATAACTGACAACACAATAGGTTTGTTTATGCCAGCATTGCCCAAACTTGTAATTTGTTGCAACAGCTATAATGTCACTTTACAATAGCTTCAATGTCACCAGACACTAGAAATATTTTTGGCTCTGTTATAATCTGATGGGACCACCTTCCTGTGTGCAGTCTCCTGCTGTACTAAATGTTACTAAGTGGTGCATGACTGTATACACAACTTCATCACACCTATTCAGCTATTTCTAATTGTATTCATATTTTCAGACAACATAGCATACTGCATGGCACCTTGTAGATACTAAAAACCATTTTATTAGATCTTTTCATAATTTGTCAAATTATTTAGCACATCAAAAATAAAACTTATTGAGAAATGGAAACTCATATGGAGGGTCAATATATAGTATGCATTGAAAAAATCTACATATAAGTGGACTCATGCAGGTCAGACTTGTGTTGTTCAAGGGTCAAATGTATAGATATATATGTATGTATATATAACATAGATAGAATATATAACATATAGAATATATATCATATCTATATTTAACATATATAGAATATCACATGAACTATAGTTACATATGTTATAGTTATAGTTAACAGATTAATTGTAGGTTACAGTTATACATGTAGTATGTTATAGTCTCATATGAATATGTATTGTTTTGTATATATTATTCAATTCAGTTTTGGTCATGCATGCACCCACATACATGTTTTAGTTGTGAAGGGATCCTGAAAGTGACCCACTCATTTAGTGTTATGATAGAAGGATACATATTACTCAGCTTATAGTTATACTCATGGCTAAGACATATTTCAATGAAAGGAAACATAACAATATCAGCAAAGGAAAAAGACAAAGATGGAACCTGGAGAAATCCATGAATAGCATTCTGATTTTCTCTCCCTCCAGTGTTGGAGCATATTGAGTATATCACTTTCTGCAGCAGTAAAAAAATAAATAAATACAGTTATAGTACAGTTATATGTGTACAATATTTTGCTAAGGGAAGCTTATCAGAGACTCAGTACCCAAAATTTATTGGAAGACAGTCATTTAGGCACTTTAACCAAGCAAGTAACAAAATTTCAGACTCTCAGAAGTAAAACAAGTGTTATCATATTGTTTGTACAAATAACCTAGGTAATCTAGGTATATTGAGCTACTCCTACTCTTTTCAGTCAGGGAATAAGTTAAGTATCAGATTCCTAGATGCCAGCAATGGCAACTTTGTAAGGCCCTTTAAAATTAGAAGCCTTGGGCCCACTTCTTTAATTCTTTTCTGCAATCCATCTCCTTGTCCCTTGGCCAAGGTGTCTTTATAGTAAAATGATTATCAGAGAGATATCATACATCAAGGTGAAACCTCCCTGCGGTATTGGCCTCAGTTATGCCATGTGGGTCCCGAATTTAGCCAATTTAAAAAGTCCTATTAACAATAAATATGTAAGAAGTCTAGGTGTCTTTTTCCTTAGGTATCTATATTAACCTTTTTACTTGACTTGAGACTTCAGTTCAGGCACCTCTCAATTCTGGCGGTAAGTTAAAGCTGACCTTAAACATTCCAGGGCTGAGACAATGTCATGATATTTAGGGTAAATACAAGAGGTACAGTCCCAAAGGGCATACATGGTACTATCAGAAAAAAGCTGACCGGGCACGGTGGCTAACGCCTGTAATCCCAACACTCTGGGAGGCCGAGGTGGGCGGATCACGAGGTCAGGTCAGGAGATCGAGACCATGGTGAAACCCCGTCTCTACTAAAAATACAAAAAATTAGCAGGGCATGGTGGCGGGCGCCTATAGTCCCAGCTACTCTGGAGGCTGAGGCAGAAGAATGGCGTGAACTCGGGAGGCGGAGCTTGCAGTGAGCCGAGATCGCACCACTGCACTCCAGCCTGGGTGACCCAGCGAGACTCTGAAAAAAAAAAAAAAAAAAAAAAAGAAAGAAAGAAAAAAAGAAAGAAAGGAAAGAAAGAAAGAAGGAAAGAAAGAAAGATTACATAAGCAAAATATACGTTAGTCAGGTGCCGTAGAGATTAATAGAGTCATCGGTGTGGCTTCCCACCCAGGAGCTTTGTGCCCTCATGTTCCCAGTTTAGTAGGAATAATTTAGTTCAGTCTTTGTTTTCAGAGTAATCATCTGAAGGTGGTCAGCTCAAAAAATGTATACTCATCTATGACATCAGTTCAACTCCATCATGAATGTGGGTGAGATCTGAGCTGTTCCACCTGATGTCCTCTGTACAAATTGTAAGAGTTGGTACTACATTCTCTTATTTTGTGGTATGGGTTGTCAGGCATAAAAAGCTCTGCAATTCAATTAAATTCAAAATACTCAAGACAGTTTGGAAAACAGCTTAGATAACAGCACAGGGAGTTTTATTTTATAAAGAAAGGGAATCTCCAGTAGTTGGTCAATATTACTTCTGAATAGATCCAATTTTCTTTTATTCTTGATTAAAGACCTTAAACAAATTATCTAAAACTTAGTGGTTTGAACAGTGTAAATGTATTATCTTATACTTCTCAAGGTTGGGAGTCTGATGTGGATCTCTTGCTGGGCTAAAATCAAGGTGTTGGCAGGGTTGTACTCTTTCCAGATACTCTAAAAGAAAATTTATTTCATTGCCTTTTCTAGCTTCTAGAAGTTGCCTACATTCCATTTCTTGTGGACCTGTAATTGCTGGATGGGTTCTTCTTGCCCACTGCACTGATAGAGCTGATTGATTGACACAGTGATATTGCAATACAGACAGAGTTTAATAAACACAGAACCATCGAAGTGGAAGACTGGAGTTCATTACTAAAATCAGTCTGTCTGAGAACTCAGAGGTTAGGGATTTTATGGATAACCTGGTGGACAGGGGGCTGGGGAATGGGTGCTGCTGATTGGTTGGGGATGACATTACAGGGCTGTGGAAAACAGTCCTCAGGTGCTGGGTCTGTCTCTGAGGTGGGGCCATAGGACTTGTTGACACATTAGTCCTGGATCCAGGTGGAATTGGTTTGTTGCCAGAATGCAAAAGTCCAAAAAACATCTCAAAAGACAAATGTTAGGTTCTACAATAGTGATGTTATCTATGGGAGAAATTGAGGAAGTCACAAATCTTGTGACCTCTGGCCACATGACTCCTGAGCAGCAAGGGATTAGAGAAAGGCAAGCTGGGGGACAATGCATGGTTATCATTTAGCTACACCTACATTTTAACAGAATTCAAGCTCCTCCCATAATCCTAACCTTGTGGCCCTCCATTAGTCTTATAAAGGCAGTTTCAGACCCTGAGTAAGGAAGGAGTTTAATTTAGGAAACTATTATCATCCTTGCTTCAAAGTTAAACTATAAATTAAATGCCTGTCATGATTAGTATGATCTACAGCCAAGAATGAGCAAGAATAGCCAGCCAGTGAGGCTAGAGGCAAGATGCAGTTGGCTATGTTAGACTTCTCTGACTGTCACAATCTTTGCAAAGATGGTTTCAGGCCCTTCCTTTATTTTCAAAGCCAGCAACATTGTGTTTCTCTGACTCTTCTGAAGAGAAATCTCTCTCTCTCTGATTAACTAGAGAAGACTGCTTTTGAAGACTCATGTTATTAGACTGGGCCCACCTTGATAACCCTGGATCATATTTGCTAAGTCCTTTTGCCATGTGAGGTAACATATTTGCTGGTTCCGGGATAAGATGTGGGCATCTTTGAGGGAATCTTTATTTAGCTACATCTACATCTTAGCAGAATTCCGGCTCCCATCATCCTAACAGGCCTTATTTAAATAACATGTTGATTTCAATGCACTACCTCTATAACTTTGCTGCCATAGATTCTCTTTCTAGTCCTTGCAGAGTGTATTCCCCAATTTTTGTGCTACATGCCTAGAAGACACCTCATTTTTGGTTCTGAATACTTCTGCTATTGCCATAGCTCTGCTAGTTACTTTAGTTCTGCCAGAAAAGAAAAGAGAACTTCTTAATTTCCATGCAAATTGATTTCTATTGGGGATATAACATCAGGTTTTCTGAAATGTCCTGATATGTTTAAATTTCAGTAGGGATAGTTTTGCTCACATTGAATTCTTGTGACAGTTAAAAGGTCATTTACTGTGAAGTTGACTCCTAGTAAAGTGTCTATAAGTATCTGTTAAAGGAATACATTAAGACTGAAACCAAATCATCTTGAGGGCCTAGAAACCATACTAGGACTTTGGGCAGAAATGCTAAATTGTTGAAGGTTTAAGCATCCAGCATATTTTTTAGCATGAACTACATATAAACTCACAGCATTTTTATCGGAGCCAACCATGTTTGCCAGTGGAGGCAGTGACCTGCTTTGTAGTATGCTTTGAAATGAACTAGATCAGACCTCTATCAAACTACTAGGCATGTGGATCAAGAATGTATATTTTGAAAAAGCACCCAATTACTTCTGATATGCACTCCTGATTGACAACAAATTGATTAGATGCTAAGATTCATTCACAAAGTAGCACCCTGAGGAATTAACTCGAAGTTTGATGAAGATGAAAAAAATCACACATTACCCTTAGTCTAAAACATGGGCACTGTGAGAGAGGCAAGTTCTGAGTGAGTATTAAAGAAGAGGAGTCTATGTAGGTCAGTAACTCTGTGCCCATTGAGTACATAATACTAAACTTTTTTCTGTGGTTTTATGAAACAAGTATAGTCTGGGAGCAGAAACCCTGCTAATTTCTTGTGTCCTTGGTTAAGTTAATTTACCTACCTGGGCCTCTTTAGTGAAACAAGATACCTGAGCCATATGATCACTGTGATGGTTACTTTTATATATCCAATTGACAAGGCCAGAGGATGTCCAGAAATGTGGTTAAATATTATTTCTGGGTGTGTCTGAATTAGGCGTCTCTCACATGAGTTCCACAACATACTCTATACTTTGTCATATAAGCATATTTTCCCCATCATGCTATAACTGCTTACTAAAGTTTTGAAAAATATAATAAATATTATAATAATAAAGTATAAATAGAAACACCAAAGACTTGTCTCCCCCAATATTCAGGTATTCTTAAAGACAGGGACCGTGTTAATCAGATTTATTGTTGTAAATTTAGTATCAATTACATTCCAGGAATAGAGTGAACATTTATCAAAAATTTATTTTATAAAAACGAATGTTGACTGCCCTCCAGCCACCATGTTGCCTGCCTGCCTGGGCCCCACTGTCTGGAGCCAGCCATCATGGTAGCCAGAGTTTTCCTTCCTAGAGGGAGGTGGAGCAAAATGGCTGTATAAAAGCCTCCAGTGATTGTGCCACTGCAGGAACACCAAATTGAACAACTATTTGCATGGAAACGCACCTTAATAAGAACCCCAAATCAGGCAATTCTCCCTAACCTTACCCAAGACTACCAAAACCGTACCTCTGAATCTGCAAGAGCCACAGTGTTACTGAACTTGGGATGCCCCCTAATGTAGTTATGGCTGCAGTGACCAAAGACATAGATAGTAACACTGAAATTCCTTTGAATATGTGGAAAGCCTTCCAAAGAAAAATGGGCACAACAAGTCCAAACTGAGAAGACTAAAATAAATAACTCCTCAATGCCCAGACAGTGACAAACATCCATAAGCATCAAGGCCATCTTGGAAAACATTGTCTCACCAAATGAACTAAATAAGGCACCAGTGACCAATGCCAGAGAGATAGAGATATGTGACCTTTTAGACAGATAATTTAAGATCCTTGTTATGGAGAAGCTTAATAAAATTTAAGATAACACAGAGAAGAAAGAATCATATCAGATAAATGTAACAAAGAGATTGAAAAGAATGAAAAATAATTAAAGAATTAAAAGAATTAAATAATTAAGCAATTAAATTGTTAATTAAACAATTAAAAAGAATCAAGAAGAAATTCCAGAGCTGAAAAATGCAATTGACATACTGAAGAATGCATCAGAGTTTTAACAGCAGAATTGACCAAACAGAAGAAAGAATTAGTGAGTGTGAAGGCAGTCTATTTTAAAATACACAGAGGAGACAAAAGAGAAAAGAGGAGATGAAAAAGAATAAAGCATGCCTACACATTTTAGAAAATAGGCTCAAAGGGCAAATCTAAGAGGTAGTGGCTTTAAAGAGGAGGTAGAGATATCAGGGTAGAGAGTTTATTCAAAAGGATAGTAACAGTGAAATTTCCAAACCTAGAGAAAAATATCAATATTCAAGTACAAGAAGGTTATAGAACACCAAGCATATTTAATCTAAAGAAGCCTACCTCAAAGCATCTAATAATTGAACTTTCAAAGGTGAAGGATAAAGCAAGGATCCTAAAAGCAGCAGGAGAAAAGAAACAAATAACATACAAAAGAGTTCAAATGTCTGGCAACAGACTCTTCAGCAGAAATCTTAGAGGCCAGGAGAGAGTGGCATGATACATTTCAAGTGTTGAAGAAAAAAAAATGTTTACCCTAGAATAGTATATCAAGCAAACATATCCTTCAATATGAAGGAAAAAAAAAAACTTTCTCGGACAAACAAAAGCTAAGGGATTTTATCAACACCAGACCTGTCCTACAAGCAATACTAAAGGGAGTTCTTCAATCCAAAAGAAAAAGACATTAATGAGAAATAAGAAATCATCCGAAGGTACAAACCGCACAGGTAATAGCAAGTATACAGAAAAACAGAATAATACAACATTGTAATTCTGCTCATATCTTGAGCAGAAAGACTGAAAATAAAACAATTGATTAAAAATAATAACTACAATATCTTTTCAAAATATAGACAATATAATAAAATATAAATAGAAACACCAAAAATTAAAAAGTGAGGGAATGAAGTCAAAGTGCAGAATTCTTGTTAGTTTTCTCTTTGCTTGTTTGTTGGTTACTTTGCTTCCTCATACTCTCCGTGTTAAAATGTCATTAGTTTAAAATAATATATTCAAGCCCCATGGTAACCTCAAATAAAAAAAGTACCACAGATGCACAAAAAACAAAAAGCAAGAAATTAAAACATACTGAAGAAAAAATCATCTACACTTAAAGAAAGAATGGAAAGAGGGAAAAAAGGAATGAAGGAAAGAGAAAAAAGGAAGAAAATATCAGAAAACAACCAGATAAGAAATATTGAAATAGCCAGATTAAGTCCTTACTTACTAATGATAACATTACATGCAAATTAGATCAAACTTTTTAATAAAAATATATACAGTGGTTTAAAAAATAAGACCCAGTGATGTATTGCCTACAAGAAACACACTTCACCTGTAAAGATGCACACAGACTGAAATGAAAGGGATGGAAAAAGATATTCCATGAAAAATGAAAACTGAAAAAGAGCAGAAGTGGTTATACTATGTTAGACAAAATAGACTTCAAGACAAAACTATTAAAAGAGGCAAAGAAGGTCACGATACAATAAGGAAACGATGAATTCAGCAAGAGAATATAACAATTATAAATATGTATACACTCAACTCTGGAACACCCAGATAGATAAAGCAATATTATTAGAACTAAAGAGAGAGATAGACCTCAATACAATAATAGCTGAAGACTTCAACACCCCACTTTCAGCATTGGACAGGTCTTCCAGACAGAAAGACAAAAAAAGAAACATCATAATTAATCTGCATTATAAACCAAATGAACCTGACAGATATTTATAGGACATTTCATCCAAGATCTACAGAATACAGAATACATATTCTTCTCCTCAGCACATAGATCATTCTCAACAATAGACCATATTTTAGGCCAAAAGACAAGGCCTAAGACATTTTAGAAAACTGAAATCCTGTGTAGCATCTTCTCTGACCATAGCAGAATAAAACTAGAAATCAGTAAGAAGAACAATTTTGGAACCTATATAAAAACACAAAAAATAAACAATATACTCTTTGGTGGCCAGTGGGATAATGAAGAAATTAAGCAGAATATTAAAACATTTCTTGAAACAAATGAAAATAAAACACAACAGGTCAAAAATTTATGGGATACAGTAGAAGCAATACAAGAGGAAAGTTTATAGCAATAAACATCTACATCAAAACAGTAGAGAACATTGAAATAACCAACCTAATGATACATGTTAAAGACCTAGAAATGCAAGAGCAAATCAAATCCAAAATTAGTTGAAGAAAATTAATGAAGATCAAAGCAGATATAAATAAAATTGAAATAAAAATAAACAAAATGAAGTTAAGTTTTGAAAAGATAAAACAAAATTGACAAACCTTTAGGCAAACTACTTAATAAAAAAAAGACTCAAATAAAATCAGAGATGAAAAAGAGACATTGCAACCAATATCAGGGAAATCATAGGATCCAGAGGCTGCTATGTGTAACTGTATGCCAATAAATGGGAAAACATAGAAGAAATTGATAAATTCCTAGACATATACAACCTACCAAGATTAAACTATGAAGAAATAAAAAACCTGGACAAACTAATAAAATGTAATGAGGTTAAAGCCAAAATTAAAAAATGCTCCAACAAAGAAAATGCCAGGGCCTAATGGCTTTACTGCTGTATTTTATCAAACATTTATAGAAGAACTAATAACTACTCACTACTCAAACTATTTTGAAAAACAGAGGAGGAGAAAATACTTCACAACTCATTCTAGAAGGCCAGTATTAGGCTGATACCAAAACTAGACAAAACAGCAAAAGCAAAACAAAATAAAACAAAACTACAGGTCAATATCCATAATCAACACTAATAAAAAAATTATCAATGAAATACTACAAATTCAACAACAAACTAAAACATTCATTATAACCAAGTGGGATTTATCTGAAGAATTCAAGGATGATTCAACATATACAAATCAATCAATGTAATACATTATATCAACAGAATGAAGGAAAGAAACCATAAGACCATTTTGATTGATGCTAAAATAGCATTTGATAAAATTCAACATTTCTGATAATCCTCAAACAACTGGGTATAGAAGGAACATACCTCAGCACAATAAAAGCTGTATATGACAGACCAACGACCAGTATTGTACTAAATGGAGAAAACCCGAAAGTCTTCCTCTAAGATCTGCAACATGACAAGGATGCCAACTTTCAGTACTGTTACTCAACATATTACTGGAAATCCTAACTGGAGAAATCAAGCAAGAAAAAGAAATAAAAGTCATCAAATTGGAAGAAATAAGTCAAAATATCCTTGTTTCCAGATGATATTATCTTATATTTGAAAAAACCTAATGATTCCACAAAAAAAACCTATTAGAACATAGAAACAGATTATATATAAAGTTGCATAATACAAACTCAACAAATGAAAATCAATAACATTTCTATACACCAAGAGTAAACAATCTAAAAAAGAAATGAAGAAAGTAATACCATTTACAATATCCATAAATAAAATTAAATACCTTATTAATTAGTGAAATTAACCAAACAAGTGAAAGTTCTCTACAATGAAAACTATAAAACATTAATACAAAAAATTGACAAGGACACCAAACAATGGAAAGACAGTCTATGTTCATGGATCAGAAGAATCAATGTTGTTAAAACATCCATATTACCCAATGCAATCTATAGATTCAGTGTAATTTCTATCAAAATTACAATGACATTCTTCACAGAAATAGAAAAACCTATCCTAAAATTTATATGTAACCACAGAAGACCCAGAATAGCCAAAGCTACCCTGAGAAAAAAGAACAAAATTGGACGAATCACATTACCTGTGTTTAAATTATACTACAGAGCCATAGTGATCAAAACAGCATGGAATCAAAAAAAAAAAAAAAAAAAAAAAAAAAAAAAAAAAAAAAAAAAAAAAA
>NW_016809081.1:0-20859 GCF_001698545.2 Rhinopithecus bieti | reverse complement strand
AAAAAAAAAAAAAAAAAAAAAAAAAAAAAAAAAAAAAGAAATACATCTACAGTGAACTCATGTTCGACAAAGGTGCCAAGAACATATATTGAGGAAACGACAGTCTCTTCAATAGATGGTGCTGAATAAACTGTATATCCATATGCAGAAGAATGAAGTTAGATTCCTGTATCTCACTATAAACTGCATATCCATATGCAGAAAAATGAAATTAGATTCCTCTCTCTCACTATATACAAAAATCAAATCAAAATAAATTAAAGATTTAAATCAAAGGCCTCAAACTATGAAGCTGCTAAAAGAAAACAATAGAAAAACTTTCCAGGACATCAGACTGGGCAACTATTTCTGAAGTAATGCCCCACAAGCACAGGAAACCAAAGCAAAAATGGACAAATGAAATCACATCAAATTAAAAAGCTTCTGCCCAGCACATGAAACAATCAAGTGAAGAGACAATCTACAGAATAGAAAACAAATTTGCAAACTATCTATCTGACAAGAGATTAATAACCAAAATATACTAGAATCTCAAACAACTCTATAAAATATCTAATAATCTGATTTAAAATGGGCAAAAGGTCTGAATAGTACATATTTCTCAAAATAAGACATACAGATGGCAAACTGGGAAACCAAAAGGTGCTCAAAATCGTATCATTAGAGAAATGCAAATCAAAACTACAATGAGGTATCATCTCACCCCAGTTACAATGGCTTTTATTCAAAAGATAGTTATTAACAAATGCTTGTGAGGATGTGAAAAAAGGGGAACTCTTGTACACAATGGGTTGGAATGGACATTGGTACAACCACTATAGAGAACACTGTGGAGGTTCCTCAAAAAACTAAAAACAGAACTACCATATGATCGAGCAATCTCACTTCTAGGTTTATACTCCCCAAAAAGAAAATCTGTATATCAAAGAGATATCTGTGTTCCTGTGTTTACTGCAGCAGCATTCACAATACTCAAAACTTGTAAGCAACTTAAGTGTCCACTGACAGATGAATAGATAAAGGAAATGTAGTATGCATACACAGTGGGGTACTATTCAGCTGTAAAAAAGAATTATATCTTGTCATTCACCACAGTATGGATGGAATTGGAGGTCATTATGTTAAGTGAAATAAGCAGGCACAGAAAGACAAACTTTGTGTGTTCTCAGTTAATTGTGTGAGCTAAAAATTAAGATAATTGAACTCATGGAGATAAAATTCAGTTGAAAACCACAAGAATGATGGTTGCCAGAGGCTGAGAAGGATAGTGGTGGGGTGGAGAGAGTGAGGATGGTGAATGGGTAGAAAAATAATAGAATGGGCCGGGAGCGGTGGCTCAAGCCTGTAATTCCAGCACTTTGGGAGGCCGAGACGGGCGGATCACGAGGTCAGGAGATCGAGACCATCCTGGCTAACACGGTGAAACCCCGTCTCTACTAAAAATACAAAAAACTAGCCGGGCGAGTGGCGGGCGCCTGTAGTCCCAGCTACTCCGGAGGCTGAGGCAGGAGAATGGCGTGAACCCGGGAGGCAGAGCTTGCAGTGAGCGGAGATCGCGCCACTGCACTCCAGCCTGGGCGACAGAGCCAGACTCCGTCTCAAAAAAAAAGAAAAGAAAAGAAAAAAAAAGAATGAATAGGCTTTAGTATTTGATAGCATAACAGGGTGACGTCAGCCAACAATAATTTATCACACATTTTAAAATAACTAAAAAATGAGAATTGGATTCTTTGTAACATTAAGAAGGGTGTAGTGTATATCCATTTACCCTGATGTGATTATTACACATTGTATGTCTGTATCAAAATGTCTGTATTGTATGCCTGTATCAAAATTGTATTTCCGTATCAAAATATTTGATGTCTGTCGTTGTATGTCTGTATCAAAATATCTCATGTACCCCATAAATCTATACAACTGCTGTGTACCCACAAAAAGGAGGGGCATTTCATAAAGTCAAAACAATCCATTGAAAAGGAAATTATCACAATCTTAAATTTATATACACCAAGTAAAATGATTTAAAAGGAATAAATAAAACTGTTATTGCAGATGGCAAAATAATAATAAATAAATGTAACTGAAAATGTTTTAACAGTGTAATAATTTTCTCCTTCTAACCAAACAGAATGTCAAACATTCTTCAATAAAAAACATACTTATACTTTCTCGTTACTTCATTTGCACCTGGCATTTCACCATTTGAAGAAGCAGCCAGAAAACATAATTGTAGCTTTTTGGTTTTCTAGTGTGTGCGTGTGTGTGCGTGTGTGTATGTGTGGGTGTGCGGGTGTGTGTGTGGTGGGGGGCAAATTAATGTCAAAGCATTTCATAGATGAGGAAATTAAGTAGAAGTGGATATTTGCTCTAAGTTATTTTTGCAAAATTTATTCTTTTTATTTGGCAGAACATTTGCCTTCTTTCTTTCTGTTATTATACTGGTCCATGGGGTAATTGTAGCTCCAGTCCATGCATAGAAATACACAGTGAACAGGCATTTTACAAATATATTTCCCAGGGTACCCACTTTCCAAATCTTTGATTTTCTTGTGAAATTCTAGAGGAAAATAAGCTATACAGATTTTACTGTGCTGCAAATTGATACAGTGTATGCCATGATAGATATTATAAAATAGTGAGCGAAGAAGAAATAAGATTATCTTCAAAGAGGAAATAATGTTTACTTTGTAAAAAGTATTTTTCTGCAAATATATCATTACTGTCATCTCTGACTTGAAGAAACTGGAGATGCAATTACTCAAGGAGAAGGTCTGGTACAAGATAACAAAACTTTTAGTGCTGAAAGCAGGTAAGTCCCAAGCAAACCACAACTAGTTATTCATTTTAGGATTAGTTACTTCGAAAGCTTCTTGCCCAAGACTGTATTTGAAGATTGTATTGGAGAAGAGATCAGAGCTGAGAAAGTAACTCTAAGCACAACTATCAGACAAGAATGAAAAACATAACATGAAATGAGCTTCATGGCCCAAGTAAAACCAGTCTGGGCACCAGAAAACCAAAAAAGAACACCAGAAGTGTTTGGGGACTTCGGCTTAATTTTTTTAAATTACATAAATGATATATGGGTACATGATCATCATAGAGAAGTATGCATACCGTAATGTAGACTGCTTTTTACAACCCCTTCACTCCTTCTCCTTTGTCTACAGCTAACCAGTGATCACAGTCTGGTGAATGGCTTTACATAGTTTTTCCACATACATGTCATTTTACACATTTATTTTTATGACTTCCTGTTTTCACTTATCTGTTTTTCGAGGCTATTTTCAAGTCAGTGCCTACAGATCAAACTCTCTTTTCAAAAACTAGTGTCACATTTTATGAAATTTTCCATAGATACATGGCAACTTAGTTAACTATTGACCTATTATTGGTGGCAACTTTGTTAACATTTCTCAAACAATAAACAATGATTTCAGAGAAGCTTACACATATATCTTTTTTTTTTTTTTTTTCCAGGATGGAGTCTCAGTCTGTCACCCAGCTGGAGTGCAGTGGTGCGATCTCAGCTCACTGCAACCTCTGCTGCCTGGGTTCAAGCAATTCTCCTGCCTCAGCCTCCCGAGTAGCTGGGATTACAGGTGCCTGCCGCTGCACCCACCTAATTTTTGTATTTTTAGTAGAGATGGGGTTTCACCATCTTGGCCAGGCTGGTCTTGAACTCTTGACTTTGTGATACACCCATCTCGGCCTCCCAAAGTGCTAGGATTACAGGCATGAACCACCATGCCCGGCCACATATACATCTTTATGCACACAATGAAGTATTACTGTCGGATATTCACAATAACAATGGTAACTAACATGTATTTTGTGTTTAATCATGTGTCAAACTCTATGTTAAGCATTTGGCATCACATTTAATCTTTATAAATCTGAATAAGTTGCTATGATATCCCCATTTTACAGATAAAGAGCCTGAAGTTCAGAGAAGTTAAGATATTTAAGTTCTGTATGAACAAGGCCAAAGAGGATGCAAGCCCAGGCAACAGTTCTCCAGAGCTGGGTCAGAGGTTGCATTGACAGATGCAGTTTGTATCTAGAAATCATTAAGCTATTGAGAACCTACATGCTTTAAATTTTGTTTGTAGGAGATATTTTTCCCTTCTAAGTAAATAAGATGTTGGTTATTACTCATTCAAAAGCTTAGGGTCTCTATTGTCACCTCATGTGCACTGAATATTTTCCCTCTAGACAAAGCATCCAGGAAACACAGATAACAGTTTTTACTTGACTTAATAATGCCAAATTTCTTTCAAAGAGTGTTTGATTACACAGAAATTGCAAATTCTCATGCCTCTGGAGTATGACAGCTAAAATCTCAGTTCAGGTGTTTAAGCATATTTCTAAGGGGTTTTATTAAACTATTTTTAAGCCACAATGAATGAGACTAATTATTTTAAAAATATTTTTGATAATATAAAATGGGTGCAGTGACATGTGTCTGTATTCCCAGAGTTGAGGGAAGCTGAGGCAGGAGAATCATTTGAGGCCACAAGTTCAAGAGCAGCCTGATCAAAATGGCAAGATCCCATCTCTCAAAGAAAATTAATAATATGAGATAATATATATTTTTAAAAAGTTGCATTATAGTGAGAGAAAATTGATATTACTTCAGTTTTTAACTTGTATTTCCTTAACCATTATCTTAAGTTTATGTCATTCACATTTTTTCATTGTAAAATTTCTATTTTTATCCTTTATTCAATTTCTATGTTTGTTTGACTGTTTTATTTATGGAAGCTTTTTACATATTCTGTACATTGGTCTTGTGGTGTATCTTTCAAATATTTTATATAATTATGATAATTTATTTAGTGGAGACATAGAAATAAAAGTGTTGCCATTAGCTCCAATTAATATCAGTCTTTCTATAATTGGTCACTGTACTGGAGGTGGATAAATAAAAACTCCTAATTGTGATTGTTGTAGATTCAAAGATTCCTGTCTCATACATACCTATACATATACATGTATGTATTTGTGCAGTAACTTTAAGAATGTAGCTGAGGACCCACTGAATATGATGCAGCAAAACGTATACACTTGATACTGAATGATGATAACATCGGGAGTTCTCAGCAGGCCTACTTGTCCAACACATAATAAGTGTTAAATGATGGTTAGCAGTGATAATCAGGTCTACTGGGAACTATTTTATTTTATTTTATTTTATTTTATTTTAGAGACGGAGTCTTGCTCTGTCACCCAGGCTGGAGTGCAGTGGCATGATCTCGGCTCACTGCAACCTCTGACTCCCAAGTTCAAGTGATTCTCCTGCCTCAGCCTCCGGAGTAGCTGGAATTACAGGTGCCCACCACTATGCTTGGCTAATTTTTGTATTTCTTAGGAGAGACAGGGTTTCACCATATTGGCCAGGCTGGTCTTGAACTCCTGACCTTGTGATCCACCTGCCTTGGCCTCCCAAAGTGCTGGGATTACAGGCATGAGCCACCATGCCCAGCCCACTTTGTTTTGTTTTGTTTGGTGGTATACTGTTTTTCTTTTTCTTTCAAATTGTGGCTCATAAACCTGTTTATGAGGAAAGCCACTAGTTTATTTTTTGTGACTTTGATGTAAAACCATAAACAGGTATCTTAGGTACTCACCATAAAAGGGAGAAATCTTAATACTAGAATCAGTTTTCAAAGTGGAATTTAGGGTAATTTTATGAAAATTGAATTTAAATTTTATTAAAAAATAGATTATGCTCATTTAAAATAATTCAAATAATACAAAAAGTTATAGAGTGAAAGTGAGAATCTCCCTCTACTCCTTTCTACCTCATGTGTTAGAATTAAGCTCAATTCTTATATTCTTAAACATCTTTGTCAGAGATTAGTTTTCTTTGGGAAGTTTTTCTATATTTTTATTGGTTTCAAGGCAATTTTCATTTGCTTGTTAAAGCACTTCTATGAAGTCTACTTTTAAATTCTTTTCAGATAATTCTAGTATCTGATTCATCTTGACATTGCCATTAGTTGATTGTTTTTTCTTGTTATGATGAGTTACTTTACCTATATTATAGACATTTTGATGATTATGTTAGGAGACTCCAGGTTCTATTTAAATCTTTTATTTTAGGCCAGGCATGGTAGCTCACACCTGTAATCCCAGCACTTTGGAAGGCCAAAGTGGGTGGATCACTTGAGGCCAGAAGTTCAAGATCAGTCTGGCCAACATGGTGAAACCCCATCTCTACTAAAAACAAAAAAAAAAAAAAAAAAAAAAAAAAAAAAAAAAAAAAAATGAACATTAGCCAGGAGTGGTGGCAGGTGCCTGTAATCCCAGCTACTTGGGAGACTGAGGCAGAAGAATCGCTTGAGCCTCGGAGGCAGAGGTTTCAGTGAGCCAAGATTGCACCACTGTACTCCAGCCTCGGTGACAGAGTAAGACTCTGTCTCAAAAAAAGAAAAGAAAAGAAAAGAAAAGCAAAAAACAATAACAAAAACAAAATAAATGAATCCTATATATTTATAAGCAGTTACATGCTTAGGTTTAGCACACAGCTCCAGGCTTATTTTGTGGACTGTGGTTCTAGCAACAATCCAATTTTTAAAAATTGTGCACTTCAATGGTTTCCAGCATAATCACTGATACATGAAACCATCACTACAGTCAATTTTAGAGCACTGTTGTTATACCAAGAGAATCCCTTATACTTCTCTTTGTATAATTCATTATATCAAGAGAATCCCTCATACTTTGTATAATTTATTATACAAAGAGAGGTTGATTTCAGAATCACCTCTGTATCTTCCCATTAGCCAGCTCTAAGCAACTATTATTCTACTTTCTATGTCTTTATAAAAATTCCAGTTCAACATTCCACATAAATCGATTCATAGAATGCATGATCTTTTGTGACTGGCTTCTTTTGCTTAGCATAATGTTTTCCAGCTTCATCCATGCGGTAGCCTGTATGAGGACTTTATTCTCTTTCATAACTGAATAATTTTCCATTTTATGGAAATACCACATTTTGTTTATCCATTCATCAGTTGATAGACATATGGACTGTTTCCACAGTTTGGCTATTGTAAATAGTGCTGCTATGAATATTTGTGTAAAACATTTTTGTTTGAGCACCTTGGATTCTTCGTGTTATATACCTAGGAGTGGAATTGCTGGGTCATGCAATGATTGTATGTTTAATTTTTGAAGAACCACTAAGATGGATACCACAGTGGCTGTACCATTTTGCATTCTCACTAGCAATACACGGGATGCAATTTCTCCACATTGTCACCAACATTTGTGACTTTCTATTTTTTGTGGTTTTTTTTGGTTTGTTTTTAAACAATTTTGTCTTTATAGTCTTTACACTGTTATTTTTGTCTGCTTGGTTTATTTGATGGCACTAGACTCTTGCTAGACCCTGCTAGTGCTTCCTGAGAGGGGGAAGGAATCTCCGAAAACTGGGCTGCCTGGTGCCCCTAGGTGGAGAAAGGAGTTTCCCTCTTCCCAGGGAATAGAGTGCTTCTGGGTAGATTCTTATTGCAGCTGGATCCCCTTTGCCAGTGCCACCCACTTACCCAGCCTCTTGTTGAGTGAGAAGAGTCTCATATCTACAGGAACAAAGAAGCTTCCGTAACTATACAGCAAGTTTGCTTGCTGTGGCTCCCCATTGCTGTTGCTTCCTGACTGCTCAGTGTTTCTTTGTGGGAAAGGAGAATCTCAGGCTTTTTGCAGAAGAGGCTCACATTTCTTGGTTGCTTATTTTTAGCATGGGTCTTGGTCACTGCCCGTTGCATATGTTTCCTTGCTTCCCTGATACTGCTGGCAGAATTCCTATTTGATTCAGGGGTGGAATGAGCCTACTTGGGCTGCCCTTCAATGCTATATTGGGAATTTGGCACATTTGGGCTGGATAGCCAGTTTCTGTTAGGTAGAGGCTTGTAAATGCCATGGGATACTGTGTTTTATCTTCCTACTTTGTGATTACGAACTAGTTAACCTTTCACTTTCCACCTTGAGGAGTTCTCCTTCAGTCATTTCTTGTATTTCCAGGGTTATAGTTCTGAAAAGTTGGGAGGAATGGAAAGAAATGAATCTATACCCTCTTATCCAAACTGGAAATCTAATTATCTCTTAATGTGTATGCCTGTACAACTAAGCACTGATTACTTAATCATTGGGATCAGGTCTTACTTGGTGTCTTCAGAGATTAATTTAGTTTCTTTTTAAAAAAAAATTCTTAATTTTTGTGGGTACATAGTAGGTGTACATATTTATGGGATACATGGGAAGAAGTTTTGATACAGGCATGCAAGATGTAATAATCACATCATAAAAACAGAGTATCTATCTTCTCAAGCACGCATCCTTTCTTTGTGTTAAAAACAATCCAATTACATTCTTAGTTATTTTAAAACATATAGCTAAATTGTCGTTGATTATAGTCACTCTATTGTGCTATCAAATACTAGGCTTTATTCATTCTTCGTAACTATTTTTGGTACACAAGAACCATCCACACCTCCCTCTCAGCCTCCCACTACCCATCCCAGCCTCTGGTAACCATCCTTCTACTCTATCTCCATGCGTTCAATTGATTTGATTTTTAGATCTGACAAGTAAGTGACAACATGTGAAGTTTGTCTTTCTGTGCCTGGCTGATTTCACTTAACATAATGACCTCCAGTTCATCCATGTTGTTGCAAATGACAAGATCTCATTTTTTTTTATTGCTGAATAGTACTCCATAGTGTATAAGTACCATATTTTTAAAAATCCATTCATTTGTTAATTAAAACTTGAATTGCTTCCAAATTTTGACTATTGTTAACAGAACTGCAAATAACATGAGAGTGCATATATCTCTTTCCTATACCGTTTTCCTTTCTTCTGGTTATATTCTCAGCAATGGGGTTTTTGGATTGTATGACAGCTTTATTTTTTAGTTTCTTGAAGAACCTCTAAAGTGTTCTCCATAGTGGTTATACTAATTTACATTCCAACCAATAATATTTGAGGGTTCCCATTTCTCCACATTCTTGTTAGCATTTGTTGATGCCTATCTTTTGGATAAAATCCATTTTAACTGAGGTAAGAAAACTATCTCAGTATAATTTTGATTTGCATTTACCAATGATCGATGATGTTAATCACCTCTTCATAAGTCTGTTTGCCATTTGTGTGTCTTCTTTTGAGAAATGTCTATTTAAATCTTTGCCCACTTTTTAATAGAATCATTAGAACTTTTTCCTGTAGAGTTGTTTGAGCTCCTTGTATATTCTGGTTATTAATTCTTTGTAAGATAGATCTTATAAATATCTTCCCCCATTTTGTGGGTTGTCTCTTCACTTTTTTGAGTGCTTTCCTTGCTGTGCAGAAAGTTTTTAAGTTGACATGGTCCCATTTCTCTACTTTTCCTTTGGTTGCCTGAGCTTATGGAATATTACTCAAGAAATCTTTGCCCAAATTGATGTCTTTGAAGAGTTTCCAAAATGTTTTCTTGTAATAGTTTCATAGTTTGAGTTCTTAGACTTAAGTTTTTCGTTCATTTGATTTTTCTGTATGGCAAGAAATAGGGGTCTAGTCCCCTTCTTCTGCATATGGATATCCAGTTTACCCAGCACCATTTATTGAAGAGACTGTCCTGTCCTCAGTGTACATTCTTGGCACTTTTGTCAAAAATGAGTTCACTGTAGATGTAGGGATTTGATTTGATTCTGGGTTCTCTATTCTATTTCAATGGTCTACATGTCTATTTTTATTCCAACATCATGCTGTTTGGTTACTGTGATTCTGTATTATAATTTAAATTCAGGTAATGTGATTCCTCCAGTTTAGATTTTTGGTCAGGATAGCTTTGGCTATTCTGGTTTTTTTGTGGTTCCATACAGATTTTAGAATTGTTTTTTCTATTTATGTGAAGAATGGCATTGGTATTTTGATAGGGAGTGCATTAAATCTTCAGATGGTTTTGGATAGTAGGAACATTTTAACAATACTGATTCTTGCAATCCACAAACATGGAATATTCTTTCATTGTTTTGTGTGTCCTCTTAATTGATTTCATCAGTGTGTTATAGTTTTCATTTCAGAGATCCTTCTTTGGTTAGTTCCTGGGTATTTAATTTTGTTTCTGGCTATTGTATATGGAATTTTTAAAACATTGTTTCAAGAAATTTTTTACTTGTCTTAATTTCTTCATTGACTCACTGGCCATTTGGGAGCATTTTGTTTAACTTCCATGTGTTTACACAGTTTCTAAAATTCTTCTTGTTATTTGCTTCTAATTTTATTTCATTGTGGTCAGAGAGGAAGCTTGATATTATTTCAATTTTTGTGAATATTTTAAGACTTTTTTGTGATGTAACATATGGTCTATCCTTGAGAATGATCTATGTACTAAGGAAAAGAATGTGTATTCTGCAACCATTAAATGAATTATCCTGTAAATATCTATTAGGTCCATTTGGTCTATAGTGTATATTAAGTCCAGTGTTCCTTTATTGATTTCCTGTCTTGAAGATCTGTCCAATGCTGAAAGCGTGGTATTCAAGTCTCTAGTTTTAATGTAGTAAAGTCTATCTCTCTCATTGGCTCTACTAATATTTGTTTTATATATCTGGGTGCTCCAGCATTGTGGGCATATTAAAATTGTTTCCTCTTGCTGAGTTGACTCCTTTATCATTATGTAGTGACGTTCTTTTCTCTTCTTATAGTTTTTGTGTTGAAATCTACCTTATCTTATACAAGTGTAGTTACTCCTATTCTTCTTTGGTTTCCATTGGCAGGGAATATATTTTTCCATCTCTTTATCTTCAGGCTATGTGTGTCTTTATAGGTGAAGTGTGTTTCTCGTAGGCAACAGATCAAAGGGTCTTGTTTTATTAATCCATTCAGCCACTCTGTGTCTTTTGATTGAAGAGCTTGTTCCATTAATATTCAATGTTATCATTGATTATAAAGACCCACTCCTGCCATTTTGTTACTTGTTTTCTAGTTGTTTTGTGTTCTTCTCTTTCTTATTTCTTTTCTTCCTGTCTTCATTTTAGTGAAAGCGATTTTCTCTGGTGATATGGTTTAGTTTCTTACATTTTATTTTTTGTGTCTCCACTGTGTGATTTTTGCCGGGAGGTTACCATGAAGTTTGCAAATACTATCTTATAACCCATTCTTTTTGGTTGATAAAACTTAACGTTGTTTGTGTAAACAAATAAATTAACAAAATGAAAACAATATAGACTGTAGGTCTTAATTTTATCTTCCCAATTTTTAACTGTTTTGTTACTATTTATATCTTATTGTACTATCTATGTCTTGAAAATTTATTGTAATTATTATTTTTGACTGGTTTATTGTTTAGTCTTTCTACTTAAGAGTAATTTACACACCACAGTCACTGTGTTATAGTATTCTGTTTTTCTGTATACTTACTATTACCAGTGAGTTTTGTACCTTCAGATGATTTCTTATTGCTCATTAACATCCTTTTCTTTCTAGTTGATTACTCCCTTTAGCATTTCTTGAAGTACAGTTCCAGTATTGTTAAATACCAGAAGCTTTTGTTTGCCTGAAAAAGTATTTTTCCTTTATGTTTGAAGGACAATTTTATGGCTATTATACAATGAAAGTTTTTATTCATCAGTACTTTAAATATGTCATGCCACTGTCTTCTGGCCTGTAAGGTTTCCACTGAAAAGTCTGCTGCCAGATATATTGGAGCTCCACTGGATGTTACTTGTTTCTTTTTTGTTGCTGCTTTTAGGATCCTTTGTTTATCATTGACTTTTGGGAGTTTGATTTTTTGATGCCTTGAGATAATCTTCTTTTGATTAAATCTGCTTGGTTTTCTATAACCTTCTTGTGCTTGAATATTGATATTTTTCTCTAGATTTGGGAAGTTCTCTGTTATCCCTTTGAATAAATTTTCTACCCCTATCTGTTTCTCTATCTTCCCTTTAAAGACAGTAACTCTTAGGTTTGCCCTTGTGAGGCTATCTTCTAGATCTTATAGGTATGTTTTATTGTTTTTTTTTATTCTTTTTTCTTTTGCGTCCTCTGACTCTGTATTTACAAATAGCCTGTCTTCAAGCTCACTAATTCTATCTGTTGCTTGATCAATTCTGCTATTAAAATATTCTGATGCATTCTTCAGTATGCCAATTGGATTTTTCAACTTCAGAATTTTGCTGGTCTTTTAATTATTTCAAACTCTTTGTTAAATTAGTCTGATAGAATTCTGAATTTCTTCTCTTAAATTTCTTTGAGTTTCCTCAAAACAGCTACTTCAAATTTGCTGTTTGGAAGGTCACATATCTCTGTTGATCCAGGATTGGTCCCCTGTGTCTTATTTAGTTCATTTGGTGATGTCATATTTTCTTAGATGAAGTAATTGATAGAGGATGTTTTATTGTGTCTGCACATTAAAGAGTTAGGCATTTATTGTAGCACTCTGGGCTTACTTGTACCTATTCTTCTTGGAAAGGCTTTTCAGACATTCAAAAAGACTTGGATACTGTGATCTAAGCTGTTTCTGCTTTAGAGTAGACTCCAAGCCCAGTAATGCTTTCGTTCTTGCTGACTTGTAGAAATCCTAGGAAATACAAAATTGTTGCCAAAGAAAAGTCAGGATAAAAGAGAGAATGGAACAAATGACAGATCCAATAAAACAAAAATAACGTGATTATTTAAAACTATAATTTAAAATCAATCTTGAACAATGAACAGTACTGATATTTGCATTAAATATAACTGGCCCAGATACTTTGAATTCAAGGAAGTGTTTCTCACAGTAGTTAAAAAGTAAATCCAACTTTATTCTGTCTAAAATATGAAGGCAAAGAATGATTAAAAGTAAAAGAATAGAAAAAATACACACTATTCAAATACTAAACATAAGAAATCTATAGTGGTTATATTAATTTTGATAAAGTGGTGCCAGAAAAAAAGGAATATTACCAGGGATAAAAGGGCAATCCAACATGATAAAAGATCAATTCAGCAAGAGGATATAACAATTCTGATTGTCTGAGTACACACTCACAAATCTTCAAAGTACATGCAACAAAAACTGACAGAATTTAAAATAAAGATAGAAAAGTCTCCAACTATTGTTGGTATTTTAACACTATTCTCTGAGTAACTGGCACATGAAGAAGTCATAAAATCAGTAAAGATACACAAAATTGAAGCAAAACTATCAAGTTACTTAACTTAATGATATTTATAAAACAATCCACTCAATAACAGAATACAAATTGTTTTTAATAAATTTAAAGGATTCATTGACAGTATATCTATTAACAAAAAAATAGAATGTATTATAGCCTATTCTCTAACCAAAGCAAATTATACTCAAACTTCACCAACATGAGAATATCTAGAAAAAAATCCTAAAATATTTGGAATTTTAGAAACATGCTTTTAGTAACCCATATGTAAAAAAGCTCTGAGGTGCAGCTATAGCATTCTTAGAGGGAAATTTATAGCTTTAAATTTTAATATTAGAAAAAAGCTAGAGAAACAAGAGCAAATATGACCTGAAGAAAGTAGAAGAAATAAAACAATAAAAATGAGAATGGAATTCAATGATGTAGAAAACAAACAATAAAATTCAGTACAATATATGTTGATTCTTTCAAAAAAGCAGTACAGTTGATGAATGTTTTTAGCTGGATTGTTCAATAATAATTANAGTGAAAGAAACTATCATCAGAGTGAACAGGCAATCTACAAAATGGGAGAAAATTTTTGTAATCTACCCATCTGACAAAGGGCTAATATCCAGAATCTACAAAGAACTTAAACAAATTTGCAAGAAAAAAATCAAACAATCCCATCAAAAAGTGGGCAAAGGATATGAAGAGACACTTCTCAAAAGAAGACATTTATGCAGCCACCAGACACATGAAAGAACACTCATCATCACTGGTCATCAGAGAAATGCAAATCAAAACCACAATGAGATACTATCTCACACCACTTAGAATGACGATCATTAAAAGTCAGGAAATAACAGGTGCTGGAGTAGATGTGGAGAAATAGGAACACTTTTACATGGTGGGACTGTAAACTAGTTCAACCATTGTGGAAGACAGTGTGGCGATTCCTCAAGGATCTAGAACTAGAAATACCATTTGACCCAGCCATCCCATTACTGGGCATGCACCCAAAGGATAATAAATTATGCTCCTATAAATACACAAGCACACATATGTTAATTGTGGCACTATTCACAATAGCAAAGACTTGGAACCAATCCAAATGTCCATCAATGATAGAATGGATTAAGAAAATGTGGCACAGGGTGCGCATGCAAGATGGCCAAATAGGAACAGCTCCAGCCTCCAGCTCCCAGCATGAGAGACACAGAAGATGGGTGATTTCTGCATTTTCAACTGAGGTACAGGGTTCATCTCACTGGGTCATGTTAGACAGTTGGCGCTGGCCCGGGGTACAGCCCAACCAGCGAGAGCTGAAGCAGGGCAAGGGAATTCATTTTCCTAGCCAAAGGAAATTGGGACACACAACACCTGGAAAATCGGGTAACTCCCACCCTAATACTGCGCTTTACCAAGGGTCTTAGCAAATGGCACACCAGGAGATTATATCCCACACCTGGCCCAGAGGGTACCACACCCACGGAGGCTCCCTCATTGCTAGAACAGCAGTCTGAGATCTAACTGCAAGGTGGCAGTGAGGCTGGTGGAGGGGTGCTCGCCATTGCTGAGGCTTAAGTAGGTGAACAAAGCCATCACGAAGCTCAAATTGGGTGGAGCCCACCACAGCTCAAGGAGGCTGGCCTGCCTCTGTAACTCCTCCTCTGGGGACAGGGCATAGCTAAACAAAAAGCAGCAGAAACCTCGGCAGAGGTAAATGCCCCTGTCTGACAGCTTTGAAGAGAGCAGTGGATCTCCCAGCATGGAGGCTGAGATCTGAGAATGGACAGACTGCCTGCTCAAGTGGGTCCTTGACCCCTGAGTAGCTTAACTGGGAGACATCCCCCACTAGGTGCAGACCGACACCCCACACCTCACATGGCGGGGTACACCCCTGAGACAAAGCTTCCAGAGCAAGAATCAGACAGCAACACTCGCTGTGCAGCAATATTCTGTCTTCTGCAGACTCCGCTGCTGATACCCAGGCAAACAGCGTCTGGAGCGGACCTCAAGAAAACTCCAACAGACCTACAGCGAAGGGTCCTGACTGTTAGAAGGAAAACTAACAAACAGAAAGGACACCCACACCAAACCCCATCATTACGTCACCATCATCAAAGACCAAAGGCAGATAAAACCACAAAGATGGGGAAAAAGCAGTGCGGAAAAGCTAGAAATTCAAAAAATCAGAGCATATCTCCCCCTGCAAAGGAGTGCAGCTCATCGCCAGCAACGGAACAAAGCTGGATGGAGAATGACTTTGACGAGATGAGAGAAGAAGGCTTCAGTCGATCAAACTTCTCAGAGCTAAAGGAGGAATTACGTAACCAGCACAAAGAAACTAAAAACCTTGAAAAAAGAATGGATGAATGGATAACTAGAATAATCAATGCAGAGAAGACCTTAAAAGAACAGATAGAGATGAAAACCACAACATGAGAGCTACGTGACAAATGCACAAGCTGATAAGCAACTTCAGCAAAGTCTCAGGATACAAAATCAACATGCTGGGAAAACTGGCTGGCCATATATAGAAAGCTGAAACTGTATCCCTTCCTTACACCTTATACAAAAATTAATTAAAGATAGATTAAAGACTTAAATGTTAGACCTAAACCCATAGAAACCCTAGAAGAAAATCTAGGCAATACCATTCAGGATATAGGCATGAGCAAGGACTCCATGTCTAAAACACCAAAAGCAATGGTAACAAAAGCCAAAATTGACCAATGGGATCTAATTAAGTAAAGAGCTTCTGCAGAGCAAAGAAAAACTACCATCAGAGTGAATAGGTAACCTACAGAATGGGAGAAAAATTTTGCAGTCTGCCCATCTGACGAAGGGCTAATATCCAGAATCTACAAAGAACTCAAACAAATTTACAAGAAAAAATCAAACAACCCCATCAAAAAGTAGGCAAAGGATATGAACAGACACTTCTCAAAGGAAGACATTTATGCAGCCAACAGACACATGAAAAAATGCTCATTATCATTGGCCATCAGAGAAATGCAAATCAAAACCACAATGAGATACCATCTCACACCAGTTAGAATGGCGATCATTGAAAAGTCTGGAAACAACAGGTGCTGGAGAGGATTTGGAAAAATAGGAATGCTTTTACACTGTTGATGGGACTGTAAACTAGTTCAACCATTGTGGAAGACAGTGTGGCGATTCCTCAAGGATCTAGAACTAGAAATACCATTTGACCCAGTCATTCCATTACTGGGCATATACCCAAAGGATTATAAATCATGCTACTATAAAGATACATGTACACGTATGTTTATTGCAGCACTATTCACAATAGCAAAGACTTGGAACCAACCCAAATGTCCATCAATGATAGACTGGTTTAAGAAAATGTGGCACATATACACCATGGAATACTATGCAGACATAAAAAAGGATGAGTTCATGTCCTTTGTAGGGCCATGGATGAAGCTGGAAACCATCATTCTCAGCAAACTATCGCAGGGACAGAAAACCAAACACCGCATGTTCTCACTCATAGGTGGGAACTGAACAATGAGAACACTTGGACACAGGGTGGGGAACATCACACACCAGGGCCTTGTGGGCTGGTGGAAGGGAGGAAGGATAGCATTAGGAGGTATATCTAATGTAAATGACGAGTTAACGGGTGTAACATACCAACATGACACATGTATACATATGTAACAAATCTGCACATTGTGCACATGTACCCTAGAACTTAAAGTATAATTAAAAAAAGAAGAAAACCAGTATAGCCCTTTATCAATTAAAGACTTTGCAATTAATCTAAAAATGCTCTCCATAATGATATATAGATGTATATCCCTAATAAGTCAATACTTCCAAAATAATTTTTACAAACTCTGTATATGCCTTAGGAATCTAAAAACTAAAGAAAAGCAGACAATTTTAGTGGAAACCTGGAGCAAGCAAGAAGTGTGGAGTAAGTTTCCCTTTCTGCAGCTTTACTAAAATGCAGCCATAATCTCAACCGCTTCAGTGTCTGGCAGGTACAATCTCATAGAAATACTGGCCATCTTTCTGGTAAAAAAAAAAACAAACAAACACAGGAAAGAGCCCAGCTACAGTGGTGTATATGGAAAACACCACCAAGGAGCATGCAGGAGAAGACTTAATCCTATTTCTGCATATAAAACCAGTCCAAATTTCAGGTTCACTTATGAACCATGATTACATCGGGCAAAATAAAGCCCCTTGGAGATAGAATTAAGAAACTGAACTGAGATTGTATCTATCATACACCAGAGGCATGGAATTTCCTAATTTCTGCCTAAGCAAATTAAGTGCCTGTTATAAAACCATCAACACTTTTCAGAGCAATATAACAGAATACAGAGTACATACAACACAACCACATGATGTCAAAGATAAAGTTTCAAATATGTATCACATTTTTAAAAGTCAGGATAATGTGACTCATTCTTAAGGAAACAGTCAAAATATGACAACTCAAGATGACCCAGTTGGAATTCAAAATAATCAAATAAATAAATAAATTCAAGTATTATAAACCTGCTCATTGAAGCAATGTAAAATATTATTGTAGTGAGTAAAACTATATGAAATTTTAGAATATAAATACAAAATACAAAAAAGAATAGAAAGTATTACAACTAAAGAACACAAATATTTAAAATAAAAAAAATTGGATCATCTTGGGAACAGAAAGGTTAATTAAAAGGGGAATACATTTAAAACAGAAAATAAGAATATCTAAAAAAGAGAGAGAAAAAATTGAATAAAATAATTAAGATATGTAAAGCCCAGACACCAAATAAGAGAAATTTGTTTAAAATATTATCTATATATGACAAGACATTTAAATTCTGAATATTTAAAATATACAATTTTAAAAACAAATATTTGATGGGAAGAAGATTAAAACATAAAACATACACTCTACAAAAGAAGATATACACAAGAACAATAAGCACAAAGAAAAAGGTTCAACATTATTGATCATCAAAGAGACATAAGTTACAACTCTGAGGAGTTACCACTACACATTCATTAGAAGTACTAAAAGTAAATTAAAATTACTAAAATTACCAATTATAGATTGCAATTTGGGAAAATGGAACATTCATATACCGTGAGAGGAATATAAAATTGCAGAAGTACTTTTGTCAACAATTGGTAGATTCCTGTAAATTTAAACATACACATATGTACAGAGCAATTCAACTCCTAAGCAAGAAATGAAGACATTTATCTTCACAGGGACTTATATGTAAATATTTATAGTGGTCTTATTCACATTAGACATAAAATGAAATTAAGCCAAATGTCATTAATGGGTGAATGAATAAAAAAACATGGTCCACCTTTACCATGAAATACTATGCAGAAATAAGAATAAGTAAATTGACAGTATTTGGAACAGTATGGTTGAGTTTCAAACTCATTATACTGAGAGGAAAAAACAACCCAGCAAAGCATATATGCCATATAATTTAATTTATATGAAATGTAAGCTAACATATAGTAACAAAAATCAGGTTAGTGGTTGCCAGAGACCAAGGGTAAAAGGAAGTGGAGCTTGTGAAAAGCTATGAACAATCTGTTGGGAATATGGTGGGATTTTATAATTTGATTGTGGTTGAAGTTTTAAGGTTGTATGCAGTTGCCAGAATATATCCTATTGTACAGTTTAAATAAAATAGCTTTCCCATTCCTTCAAATGGCACGTAAGAAATAATTAAACAAGCAAAACAAAACAAAAAATCTCCCTATAAAGTAAACCTCAGGCCTAGTTGGCTTCACTGGTTAATTTTTTCAAATATATACATATATATATATATTTTAATTTTAAATTTTGAATTTTTGTGTGTACGTAGTAGGTGTATATATTTATGGGGTACATAAGACATTTTGATACAGGCATGCAACGTGTAATAATCACATTATGGAAAATGGGTATCCATCCTCTTAAGCATTTATCCTTTGTGTTAAAATTCAATTATACTCTGGTCGGGCACAGTGGCTCACACCTGTAATCTCAGCACTTTGTGAGGCCAAGGTGGGCAAAATATTTGAACTCAGGAGTTCGAGACCAGTCGGGGCAAAATGGCATAAACCTGTTTCTACAAAGATTAGCTGGACCTCGTGACTTGAGCCTGTAGTCCCAGCTACTCGGGAGGCAGAGGTAAGAGGGTGGTTTGAGCCTGAGGGGTGGAAATTATAGTGAGCCATGATCGCACAGCTAGACTCCAGCCTGGGAAAAATAGTGAGACCCTGTCTCAAAAACAAAACAAAATTCGATTGTACTGTTTTAGATATTTTAAAATGTATAAGTAAATTAACGTATTCAAATATTTAATGAAGCAATATCAAAACTTTTGCTTAGATATTCAAGATAGATATTAAAGTTCTGAGAATGTGTGCAACTGACAAAAACATACAATAAAACAGCTTCACTGATTTTGTCCCAGTATTTCCAAAACTAATTTAATTAGAGATTTTTTTTTTTTTTTTTGCAGTTTGATACTTATAAACATCACCAAGAATTATGGATATGAAGAAGACCTCTCAGGGAATGACTTTGTGACTAAGTAAAATTCTATGATATCAAGAAAATATTCATAACTAACATGATAGAAATTCTTCATTAAATGTTACAAAATAAGCAAAGATTGGCATATTCAGACTTTATCATGCAATGAGATAAACTAAAGAATCAGATATAAATGATGAATTGATGGGTGCTGACGAGTTGATGGGTGCAGCACACCAACATGGCATAAGTATACATATGTAACAAACCTGCACGTTATGCACATGTACCCTAGAACTTAAAGTAGAATAATAAAAAAAAAGAAACAAAAAAAAAAGAAAGAAAGAAATACAAATGCTATTCAAAAAGACATGATTAGAATGACCAATACTTATACCATTCTTGTTACATGGAAGTGGCTGATTAAACACTGGTGAATGGATATAAAGAAGAAAGAATCTAAAATAATTTATCTTTCTTTTTTATCTTTCAAAACAAATGCAGATTTTTAAATTCACATATATGGTGCTCAAATATAATGCAGATATTTTTGAACAAAAACAACAACAAAATTCTGTCTTCAGTCAATGTACCTTCATCTCTCTTTTATACATTGCTAGTTTCTAAATATTCCTAATAATCATATGTTTATTTGAGTAGCTAATATTAGCTTTGCTTCATACACACCTGGAAGTTCTATAGAATGCAACTTTCTTGATGCCTAAACTGGAGAAGCAAGGAAAAGCTCTTTGCAACCAGTTGTTGTGAGAACATTGGCAGTGAAAATATGATTCTCAATTTGAACTTATGTTAGCAAGAATTCTAATTAATTAGTTTAAAGGGTACACCAAAGAAGTAAGTCTACCCAGCTGCTAATCATGTTGTGATACAATGCCACTTATGATAGATTTTTGGATGCTTTGCATATTTCTCAGATGTGTTGTTTGCTTAAAGGAATGCATATTATTATTATTATTATTATTATTATTATTATTATACTTCAAGTTCTGTCGTACATGTGCAGAACATCCAGGTTTGTTACATAGGTATAACATGCCATGGGGGTTTGCTGCACCCATCAATCCATCATCTACATTAGGTATTTCTCCTAATGTTATCCCTCCCCTAACCCCACCACTCCCCAACAGGTCCCGGTGTGTGATGTTCCCCCTCCCTGTGTCCATGTGTTCTCATTGTTCAACTCCCACTTAT
>NW_016809080.1:44781-45868 GCF_001698545.2 Rhinopithecus bieti | reverse complement strand
TCTAATATCAAATACATACATTGTTTTAAAAATATATAAAATTAATACTCTAAGTTTCTACCTCAGGAAACTAGAAGAAGAGGAAGAGGAAATTAAAACTAAAGTGAACAAAATAAAGGAAATCATAAATATTAGAGTAAAAACCAATAAAATTGAAAATAAGAAAACAATAAAGAAAATTGACAAAACCAAAACTTGATTTTTTGAAATGAGCAATAAAATTGATCAACCTCTATCAATGTAACTAAGAAGAAAAGAGGGAAGATACAAATTATCCATGTCATGAAGATTAGTCAGCACTACAAATTCTGCAGACATTAGAAGTATAATGCTATGATCAATTAAATGACCACAAATTTAATAATTTGGAAGAAATAGGCCAAATCCCTTAAAGACACAAACTATCAAAACTTACTCAATGAGAAAATGATAACATACATAGCTTCCTATTTACTAGATAGAATAAATTTGTAGTTTACACATTTCCAATTAAAAAACAGAATACACCAGGCCCAAATAATTTCATTGCTGAAATTTGCCAATTATTTAAGGCATATATAATAAAATTATGCTTTTCAGAAATTATAAAATAAGGGAACACTCCTCAACTCATTACCAAAACCAAACAAAAGTCACCAAAACTATAGATCATTATCTATAATCAGCACAAATGCAAAATCCTAACAAATACTAGCAAATCAAGTCCAGCAATATATTTAAAAGCCCACATCACTCAAGTGATGTTGTTTTCAGGAATGTGAAATTGGTTCAATGATCTGAAATAAATCAATATAATTCTATATATCAATAAACTTAAGAAAAAAAATAAATGGATATAGAAAATAATTCATTAACATTCCAAACCCATTTATAACAATAGTGAAAACAACAAACAAAAACTAGGAATACAAGAAAACTTCCTTAACCTAAAAAGAGAATACATGAAAAATCTACAGTTAATATTGCATTTAATGATGAGAAACTAAACTCTTTTTGCCTAAGATCAACAACAAAGCAAGGATTGGAAACCAATATAATGTCAAGAAAAAGAAAAGATAAAAAGACCAGACAGGAAGGAATAAAACTG
>NW_016809080.1:25787-41183 GCF_001698545.2 Rhinopithecus bieti | reverse complement strand
GGTTTGTAGTTCTCCTTGAAGAGGTCCTTTACATCCCTTGTAAGTTGGATTCCTAGGTATTTTATTCTCTTTGAAGCAATTGTGAATGGAAGTTCATTCATGATTTGGCTCTCTGTTTGTCTGTTACTGGTGTATAAGAATGCTTGTGATTTTTGCACATTAATTTTGTATCCTGAGACTTTGCTGAAGTTGCTTATCAGCTTAAGGAGATTTTGGGCTGAGACAACGGGGTTTTCTAAATATACAATCGTGATAAATTTGGTATGGACAAAGTGACTTCCTTTCAAAGAGTATAGCATGGAAAAAGGGAGAAAAGGGGAACTTTACAGTGAAAAGACTTGCCAATCTCCATGTCAGCCAGATTAACATCAACAGTGATAATAAGTCTTGTGGATAGCACGTACCATTGATATGATGTGATGAGAATGGCACTTTACCTCTGTGATCTTCCTTCTCAAAACCTATAGCCCAGCTCTCATCATGAGAAAACTTCAGACAAATCCCAGTAGAGGGACATTGTAAAAAATACGTAACTAGTACTCCTCAAAATTGTTAAGGTCATCAAAAATAAGGAAAGTCTGACAAACTCTGCATGATCTCACTTATATATGTAATCTAAAAAATGTATAACTGATAAAATAAAGAGTAGAATGGTGGTTACGAGAGAATGGGTGGGGGTGGGGGGATTTTTGCCAAAAGATAAGAAGTTTTAGTGAGACAGTAGGAATAAGTTCTAGTGATCTATTGCACAGTGTGGTGACTATAATTAGTGATAATGTGTTATATATTTTAAAATTGTAAAAACAGTAGATTTTAAATGTTTTCACCACACAAAAATGAGAAGTATGTGAAGTGATGGATATGTTAATTAGCTTGATTCAATCATTCCACAATGTTTGTGTGAGTGTATAAATACATATACATGTATATATATCAAAACATCACATTGTTCTCCATGAATATATAGTTATTATTTGTCATTTAAATCAACAAAACAAAGTTTGAGAAAATGTCACAGTCAAGAGAGCCTTAAGGAAATATGATATCTAAATACAATGTGGTATCCTGAATGGAATCCTGGAAGAGAAAATGATATTACATAAAACTAAGGAAATCCAAATAAAGTCTAAACTTTAGTCAACAATAACGTAATTATTATTGGTTTATTGGTTGTGAAAATGCACCATAGCAGAATATAAGGGACCTCTGTAATATTCTTGCAACTTTTTGTAGGTCTAAAACTACTCTAAAATTAATAGTTTATTAAATGTCATTTTCTGAGACAAGGTCTTACTCTGTCACCCACGATGGAGTGCATTGGCATGATCATTGCTCACTGCAGCCTGGAACTCCTGGGCTCAAGTGATCTCACCTCAGCCTCCCAAGTAGCTGGGACTACAGGTTCATGCCACCACTCCCAATTAATTGGTGTGTGTGTGTGTGTGTGTGTGTATACCTCTCACTATGTTGCTCAAACTTGTCTTGAACTTCTGGCCTCAAGCCATCCTCCTGCCTCCGGCCTCCCAAAGTGCTGGGATTACAGGTGTGAGCCATCATGCTCAGCCGAAATTTTATTTTTAAATGGCAAGGCAAGCTTCATCTAAAAATGTATATCCCCAGCCCACTTACATATAATCTGAAGTGTCACCATTGAGAGCCATCAACCCTAAGTTCTTATTTCTAAGGAAGTCCTCCTGGGTATTCTGTTAAGCATTATCATTCTGGGATTAACATTCGAGGCAGGTGTTTTTTTTTTCTTCTTCTTCTATAGCTAGCTAATAGAGAGTACTGAGGTAACAAGGCTTTTCACTAAGAAGGGAGGCTTACTATGGAGCTGACACAGCCAGGAAGGTAGAGATGAGTAGAGTGCTCCAGCAGTAGTACCAATCCTGAGGACCCAGGCCCTGTGTTTCTGAAAACCTACAAAATAAACACAGTAGACAGAGAGGCAAATTGAAGCAGTTCTAACTTGCATGTGGAGGGAAAAGTTTACTGGTTCCTGCCTACTCTTACTTCAAGGGCCTCAGCTTGGTGTCATAGTACTTCTGCTGGTGGCACTCTCTTAAAGCAGCTCACAACATCTTAAATTAAGAACAGTCTCTCTCTAGTGATTTATTACTTTAGAACCCTACACAAATTGTGAGGAAATCTGAGTAGCACTTGACTGTCTATTTTGTTACAAGTTGCAGGAAGGCTGAGAAGAAATGGTTAGGGAGTGGGTAATTACAGAAAGGAATACAAACTCAGATGTTTTGCCTCTCAGACACGTTCCAACTTGTGTCTGAGTTCAGCTTAGCATAGGTGAAATCTCACTTAGTCAAATAAACATGCCTGTAAAAATATCCAGGGGATGAGGACGAGAGAATCAAATTTTTATAAAGCAAATGCTGTTTTCTCCAAGGGCTCAATATCACTTCGAGCCATTTTATATTCTTATTTCCTGGATCTTCAATGTGTTATGATACTCCAACAGTAGTTAGTATCTCGCTGCTTCCTCCTCTAGTTTCACTGTCAGCTAGTTAAACGTAAATATGTAAATAAATAATTTAAAATAGTAGGAAAGCCTTCTACGTAATGGTTTTCCGCTGTGACTCCTTTTCTGTTCTTCTGGCTATGTGAATTACCTCTCTCTTATGCATCTGTAACCCTTGGTTTTCTTAAGCAACACATGTCTGTCATCCTGTGGGTTTTTCACAGAGGAACCCTTTATAGGCAGAACTGGACAAAAGAAAAACAGCTTGGTCCAATGGATAGCAGATCTAGATGATTATCAAAATTACCTGAAGAGCTGGTTAAACATACAGATTTTCAGGCCATGCCTCAAACCTTCTGAATCTGAAACTTTGGAAGTAGGGTCTAGGAATTAGTATGCTTAAAAAGTATTACAGTTCTAGATTTAATGAAACAAGAAACAAGTTCCTTGTAGACTCTGGATATCAGCCCTTTGTCAGATGGATAGATTGCAAAATTTTTCTCCCATTCTGTAGGTTGCTTGTTCTCGCTAATGATAGTTTATTTTGCTGTGCAGAAGCTATTTAGTTTAACTAGATCCCGTTTGTCAATTTTGGCTTTTGTTGCCATTGCTTTTGATGTTTTAGTCATGAAGTCTTTTCCCATGCCTATGTCCTGAATGGTGTTGCCTAGGATTTCTTCTAGGGTTTTGATGGTTTTAGGTCTGACATTTCAGTCTTTAATCCATCTTAAGTTAATTTTTTGTTTAAGGTGTAAGGAAGGGGTCCAGTTTCAGTTTTCTGCATATGAGTAGCCAGTTTTCCCAGCACCATTTACTAAATAGGGAATCCTTTCCCCATTGCTTGTTTTTGTCAGGTTTGCCAAAGATCAGATGGTTGTAGATGTGTGGTGTTATTTCTGAGGCCTCTGTTCTGTTCCATTGGTCTATGTATCTGTTTTGGTACCAGTACCATGCTGTTTTGGTTACTGTATCCTTGTAGCATAGTTTGAAGTCAGGTAGTGTGATGCCTCCAGCTTTGTTCTTTTGGCTTAGGATTTTCTTGGCTATACAGGCTATTTTTTGGTTCCATGAAATTTAAAGTATTTTTTTTCTAATTCTGTGAAGAAAGTCACTAGTAGCCTGATATGAATAGCATTGAATCTATAAATTACTCTGGGAAGTATGGCCATTTTCACGATATTGATTCTTCCGATCCATAAGCATGGACTGTTTTTCCATTTGTTTGTGTCCTCTCTTATTTCCTGGAGCAGTGGTTTGTAGTTCTCCTTGAAGAGGTTCTTCACATATCTTGTAAGTTGTATTCCTAGGTATTTTATTCTCTTTGTAGCAACTGTGAATGGGAGTTCTATCATGATTTGGCTCTCTGTTTGTCTATTATTGGTGTATAGGAACGCTTGTGATTTTTGCACATTGATTTTGTATCATGAGACTTCGCTGGAGTTACTTATCAACTTAAGGAGATTTTGGGCTGAGACGATGGGGTTTTCTAAATATACAATCTTTTTCATTTGTCTTCACAATTTTCTTGCCTGGAGGATAGGGCCAAGTTTACCATCTACCTGCAATCAGTATAAGGAATGTATTTTTCTTTGCTTAGTCTCAAGCAAATAACTTTCCTAGTTCCTAATTCAATCCTACTTTAGCCACTGGAAACTACTCTAGAATTATCCAATTTCCTTTTTCTATGTCTGCCAGGCAACATGGGGTTAGTACCAGAATTTAAATACCACAATTTATAACCTCCAAAATCTAAACAGAAACAGTCAGAAAGAAACACTTGCAATTTTCCAGGATAGGACGATTCTCTAAATTTTGTTTGGCAAGTGTCCAAAAGGTTGAATCACCAGGCAAAGTACATAGTGATTAGGTCACTGCAATCTTTTCGCTCTCAGCCAGAAACTCCAAGAGAACAGGTTTCCTCTACCCTATATAATAATCTCTGAATGCAATTTCCAAATAGATTCTAGAATTTCATTTTCCAAATATAGTACAATAAACACTGCACTTGAAGTAATGAGACACCTTGATATTTGTCTTGGTCTGTTGTTAACTGGTTGAGTGATCATAGACAAACTATTTTCCTTCTTTAAACCTTAGTTTTCCTATCTATAAGATGAAGGAATTAAGATTAATAAGCTTTTAGAGTGGAACCTATTATTTCTCATTGAACCCAGTTGGGTTATTTGTAGTATGAGTTCTGAACTTCTCAGGGGTCCAGTTATTTGTAAGGAAACCAAATAGGAACTTCAAGACTTATTTGACTGCTACGAAATTCAGCCTCAGAGATCTTTAACTTTTCACCTTGGCTCACCTTGTGCCATACCCACCATCTTGGCCAATATGCTACCCAGCCATAAACAAGGGAACCAGGGAAAACAGTCTGTTAATATTGCTTTTAAGCCTGAGAAAGCCTGTCAGAAAATCTATGACTCTGAAGATAATTGAGCTCCATGAATACCAAAGTAAATGTTATCAAATATATTATCTCAATTCATAATCTCCCAAATTAGATAAATTTCTAAGAGTCTTTCCACTGGGACAAGAATTATTCAAATTTAGCCCCACAACAGGCTATAGCAGTAAAGACAGGGCCCCATGCCTACCATCTGGTCTCTTAAAATAGAAAGACCAAATAAATGTGGTGGATGTGAGTAGGCTCTTTCAAGCTGTGTAGAAAGATCTCTCTCTTTCTCTCATTTGTGTTCTTATTCTACTTGGCCTCAATCTAATAATTTCTTTACTCACAAGATTTTGTTTGTTGCCGGTTCCCCAGCTATCCTCTCATGGGGACTATCATTTCTTCTGAAAACAACCCTCTCTTTCCGACCAAACCACAGGCACAGATTCTGTTGGTTTTTGGATCATTTTTTTTTTTTTTTTTTCTTTCTTTCTTTCTTTCTTTCTCTCTTTTTCTCTTTTTTCTTTCTCTCTCTCTTTCTTTCTCTCTTAGTGTGGTTTGGCAGGAGGAAGCGAGGGTATTATTTTGGTACCAAAACATAGCTCAAGTTTCTCACACTATAAAGCTAACCAGCCTCATAGAACATGACAACAACATCCTTGCCTCTTGCGAAGAGAGCCCATAAATAACAGAAGAGACTATAGGAAGCCCATTTCCCCCAAAAGCATAGAAGGATCCTGTTACCAGAGTTCAGGACTCACATCTAAATGTATCACATTACTGAATGGCATGGTTAGTTTTGGAAAGACATAATTTGATGTATAGTAATGCAAATTGCCATAATAGCACACTATCCTTTACTTGAAAGAGGCATTCTCCATGATGACATGAGGCCACCTTTCCAGGAAGCCATAAAGTCTCTGACCACCCACAGTGTCAGCACAAATTCACTATACCTGTATTACCAAAATGGATGAATTATTTTTTCACTGCTTGGGTCGCCATTGTCATAATTATAAAAATTGAACAAAACACCCTTGTACTTAAGATTCTGGTAATACCAATGCACATCTAAAGGTCCACTGTGCCCTGAAGGAATGGGATGACTCTCAAAATAAACTTTCTCCAGGTGCAGATAGATCTTTTTATTCTCTAGACCTTCTCTTCATTCCAAGGACCCAAATGCTGGCTCACAGAAAGTCCTGGTCCCACACCTAGCCCCAGTATTACAGCAAAGCTGAGTGTCATTGTCTTCAGTACCCCTAAGTAAAGAAGTTGTACTGCGGTAATTGGTAATACTGTTTCAAAAGTGCTTGTTGTGTGGCAAGCATTGTGTAGAATCCTCTATACAGATGATTTAATGTATACCTTTAAAAAAAACTGTGACACAGATTCTGTTATTACTCATTTGTGATGGTTAATTTATGTGTCAACTTGACTAGGATGCAGCATCCAGTTATCCAACCAAACACTAATCTAGGTTTTACTGTGAAGGTATTTTGTAGATGTGGTTAACATCTACAGTCAGTGGACTTTAAGTAAAACAAGTTGTCTTTGATAATGTGGGTAGGCTTCATCCAATCAGTTGGAAGGCCTTAAAAGCAAAAATGAGCTTTCCTGGAGAAGAAGAAATTTTGTCTTAAGGCTGCAGCATCAATTCCTGCCTGAGTTTCAAGCCTGTCTGGCTGCTCTACAGATTTCAGATGTGCTAGCCCTGCAATCAAGTGAACCAATTCCTAGGAGTATATACTATAGCCTACCGGTTTTTTTCCTTAGATAACACTCACTGATACACAACTTTGACAGATGAAGAATGAAATTCAAGGTAGTTGAATAACTTGTTCAATATTGTAATAGCCAGTATTAGAGGAAAGAATTGAACCTGAGTAGATTAACTCCAAACTACATATCCTTTCCCCTGCTGCCTCTTAGACATTTCAATCCATTCAAAAAAATTTACCTGATCCTGAGAAATTGCATGGGAATACTTCAAGGATCTACATGTTTATCATACTTTATTGTATGATAACATTATAAACTTATTAATTATATTTTATGCTTATTAGCGATAATTATAGTTATCATTTATTGAATCACTCCTATATGTTAGACATTGTCATAAACATTTTGCATGTGTTATATAATCCCCACAACAACCATATAAGATAGGTAATAATACTATCATTTTATAGGTGGTAAATATGAGGGTTAAAAATGTTAAATAATGTGTCCAATGTCGTGTATCTAGTATATAGTAGAGCGGGACTCAAGAACATTGCTCTGGGCTGACTTCCTCTGAACTAATGCGAATAGAATCCAGTGATTACCCTGCCTTAATGCCTAAGGAGTCACTATTAATCTGATAACAGTGAGTTGGTCATTTGCCTTACAGGGCCACATTTCTGCTTGCATATAGGGTCCTTGGCTTCTGAACCACGTCCAAAATCAATTAAACTTTTTAAATATCCCCTAAAAGTACCAGAGATGTCATGTCTACTTTGGATTCAGCAGCCACTATTTCTGGGTCATGTCCCAGGTAGGCACAATTTATGAGGTCAATAGATCTGATAAAGAGACATTAAGGAATAAAGAGGGCAAGGAATAAGCTTTGAAGACAGAACAGTTGGGTTCAAATCTCTGTTCTGCAAACTTCAGCACATCAGCTAACTTTTCTGAAAGTTAGTTTCTTATCTGTAAAATTGAAACGATAATTGCTCTGGGATTGTTTTGAGGACTAAGAAGGTAATGTGTAAAAAACATTAGACCAGAGTATGGGCCCTCCAAATGTGAGTTATGTGTGGCCAGTTAAAGAGCCATCAGCTCTGGCTGTTGGGGCTTCAGGCTGACCTGAGAAACCTCAGCAAGGACCCTGAGAGCTCCAATCAAGTTCCAAATCGGATATAAACTTCTGCACAAATATACCCATGTCTGCATAATTAACCGGGCAGAGTCAAATAAGCCCAAAACAGTTAGAGAAGGAACTAATGGTGCACTATGATCTCCATTCCAGTACTATTAGTGTTGTTCTATGACAGACTACTCTATCATTAGTTCAATTCAACTCTCATTTTCTGAGCTCCTACTCTGTGTCAAGATCCTGTTCTAGGTTTTGAAATTACAGGGAAGAAAAAGACATCGTCTTACTCTCAATTCGCTCATAGTCTACTGGGTTCATGAGTGTGGGGTAGTGGGAGACAGGGATAGACTAGTGTATTTTACTTAGTCTATACTTATATGGCACTCATTTTATGCCGAGTCCTATTTTAACCACTCATTAAAGCCTCATATCAACTCTGTGAAATAGTTAACATTTATTATTATTTTTTCTATTTTATGGATGAGGAAACTGAGACATGGAGACCGGGAATAATTTGTCCAAGATCACACCACTAATAAATATCAGAACTAAGATTTGAACATACCTCACTATACTACTGTGCTCCAATAACACTGTCTCATTATCTATATACTGATAGGAGTACCTACTTGGGAATACTGGGAGAGCTCCCAAAAGACTCCAGAAACTGTAGAGGACTGGTTCATGTTGTTATCTTCTAAGAAGCTGGCAAAATCCCTGATTACAAAGCAGCGGTTAACCAGAACCACAAATAATAAATTTGAGTGTGCCTACCCATACCCATAGAATGCCCATGGAATAGGCAAGAATATGGAAATTTATCTGTATTACTAATCTATTGTTGCATTAATAATTACTCACCAAATCTCAGCAGTTGGAAATAACAAAGATTTATTATCTCATAGTTTCTGTAGGTCAAGAATCTGGACATAGCTTACTTAGGTGCCTCTGACTCAAACCCTTTATTAGGTTGTAGTCAAATTGTCCACCAGGAAAGCAGTCTCAACTGGAGGAGGATCTGTATCTGAGCTCACTCTTGTGGTTGTTTTCAAGATTCAGTTTGTCACAAGTGAGAGGCCTCAGGCCCTCTCTGGATGTCTACCTCAGTTCCTTCCTGGGCCTCTCCATACGATAACTGACAACATCGTAGCTGGCTTCCTTCAGAGAAAGTAAACAAGAGAGGTAGAAAGAGCAACCACCCAAGACAGAAGACACCATCTTTTTACAACCTAATCTAGCTACTGGATCCCTTTAATTCTGACATGTTCTATTTGTTAGAAGAAAGTCATTGAGTTCAGCTTATACTGAAGGGTAGAGGATTACACAAGACCAGGTGTTGGGGATTTGGGGAGAGTTATCTTTGTTTTTGTTTTGTTTTCCAATTTATTTTTTATTTTTAAAACATTTTTGTGTGTACATTGTAGGTGTATATATTTACAGGCTACATGAGATGTTTTGATATAGTCATGCAATGTAAAATAAGCATATCATGGAGAATGGGGTATCCATTTCCTCAAGCATTTATCCTCTGAGTTATGAACAATCCAATTGCATTATTTAATATACAATGAAGTTATTATAGACTATAGTCACCCTATTGTGCTATCAAATGGCAGGTCTTATTCATTCTTTCTATATTTTTTGTACCAATTAACCATCCCCACCTCCCCCCCAACTCTCTACTACCCTTCCCAGCCTCTGGTAACCATCTTCTACTCCCTATGTCCATGAGTTCAATTGATTTGATTTTTATATCTTACAAATAAGTGAGAATGCGTGATGTTTGTTTCTCTGTGCCTGGCTCATTTCACTTAATATAATGATCTTCAGTTTTACCCATGTTGTTGCAAATAACCGGATCTCATTCTTTCTTATGGCTGAATAGTTCTCCATTGTATATACGTACCACATTTTTTCCATTCATCTTTTGATGGACACTTAGGTTGCTTCCAGATCTTAGCTATTGTAAACAGTGTTGCAACAATCATAGAAGTACAGATACCTCTTTGATATACTTATTTCCTTTTTGGGGGATATATACCCAGCAGTGGGATTGCTGGATCATATGGTAGCTCAATTTTTAATTTTTTGAGGAACATCCAAACTGTTATCCATAGTGGTTGTACTAATTTACATTCCCACCAAAAGTGTACCAGGGTTCCCTTTTCTCCACATACTCACCAGCATTTGTCCTTCCCTGTTTTTTAGTTATAAGCCATTTTAACTGGGGTGAAATGATATCTCATTGTAGTTTTGAATTGCATTTCTCTGATGAACAGTGATGTTGAGCACCTTTTTATATTCCTGTTTGCCATTTGTATGCCTTCCTTTGAGAAATGCTCATTTAAATTATTTGCCCATCTTTTGATCACAGTATTAGATTTTTTTCCTACAGAGTTGTTTGAGCTCCTTATATATTCTGGTCATTAATTCCTTGTGAGAAGGGTAGTTTGCAAATGTTCTCTCCCATTCTATGGGCTGTCTCTTCACTTTATTGATTGTATCCTTTGCTGTGCAGAAGCTTTTTAACTTGATGTGATTCCATTTGTCCATGTTTCCTTTGGTTGCCTGTGCTTGTAGGGTTTGCTCAAGAAGTCTTTGCCCAGACCAATATCCTGGAGATTTTCCCCAATGTTTTCTTGTAGTATTTTCATAGTTTGAGGTCTTACATTTCAGTCTTTAATCCATTTTGATTTGATTTTTGTATATGGTAAGAGATAAGCTCTAGTTTCATTCTTTTGACTATGGATACCCAGTTTTCCCAGCACCATTTATTGAAAAGACTGCCTTTTCCCCAGTATATGTTCTTGACACCTTTGTCAAAAATGAGTTTACTGTAGATGTGTGAATAGAGAATAGGGTTCTCTATTCTGTTCCGTGGGTCTATGTGTCTGTTTTTATGACAGTGCCATGTCGTTTTGCTTACTGATACCTCTGTAGTATAATTTGAAGTTAGGTAATATGAGTCCTCCTGTTTTGTTCTTTTTGCTTGGGATACTTTAGCTATTCTGGGTCTTTTGTGATTCTATATAAATTTTAGCATTGTTTTTTCTATTTCTGTGAAGGATGTCATTGGTATTTTGATAGAGATTGCATTGAATCTCTAGATTGCATTGGGTATGATGGACAGTTTAACAATGGTGATTTTGCAATTCATGAACGTGAAATCTTTTCCATTTGTTGGTGTCCTTGTCAATTTCCTTCATCAGTGTTTTATAGTTTTTATTATAGAGCTCTTTCACTTCTTTGGTTAATTCCTATGTATTTAGTTTTATGTGCGGCTATTGTAAGTGGGATTAGTTTTTTATTTCTTTTGCAAACTGTTTGCTGTTGGCGTATAGAAATGCTTCTTTTTTGTGTTGATTTTGTATCCTGCAACTTTACTGATTTTATCAGTTCTAATAGTTTTTTGGTGGAGTCTCTAGGTTTTTCCAAATATAAGATCATACTGCTAGCAAACAAGGATAATCTGACTTCTTCCTTCCAATTTGGATGCCCTTTATATCTCTCTCTTGTCTGACTGCTGTATTGTGGACTTCCAGTATTATTTTGAATATCAGTGGTGGCAGTGGGTATCCTTGTGATGTTCCATATCTTACAGGAAAGGCTTTCACTTTTTCCCCATTCATTATGATGCTAGCTGTGTGTCTGTCATATATGGCTTTTATTATGTTGAGGTATGTTACTTCCATACCAAGTTTTTTTCAGGGTTTTCATCATAAAAGGATGTTGAATTTTATCAAATGCCTTTTCAACATCAATTGAAATAATCATGGGGTTTTTATCTTTCATTCTGTTGATATGGTGTATCATGTTGTTTGATTTCCATATGCTGAATCATCCTTCTATCCCTGGGAAAAATTCCACATGGTCATGATGAATAATGTTTCTTATGTATTGTTAAATTTGGTTTACTAGTATTTTGTTGAGGATTTTTCCATCAATATTCATCAGAGATACTGACCTGTAGTTTTCTTGTTTTTAATATGTCTTTATCTGGTTTTGGTATCAGGATAATACTGACCTCGTACAATGAGTTTGGAAGTATTCCCTCCTTCTGTGTTTTTCAAAATAGTTTGAGTAGTATTGTTATTATTGGTTGTTCTTTAAATGTTTGGTATCAGTGAAGCCATTGGTTCCTGGGCTTTTCTTTACTGGGAGACTTATGACAATTTTGATCTTGTTATTTGTTATGGTCTGTTCAGGTTTTAGAATTCTTCCTCGTTCAATCTAGTTAAATTTATGTATCTAGGAATTTGCGCATTTATTCTAGGGTTTTCAATTTATTGGCATATAGTTGCTCATAGTAGCCACTAATGATCCCGAGAATTTCTGCAGCATCAGTTGTAAAGTCTCCTTTTCCTTTTCTGATTATAATTATTTGGATCCTCTCTCTTTTTTATTAGTCTAGCTGAAAGTTTGTCAATTTTGTTTAACTTTTAAAAAATTCAAATTTTGTTCCATTGACCTTTTATATTGTTTTCTTCATTTCAGTCTTATTTATTTATGCTCTGATCCTTATGATTTTTTTTCTTCCACTAATTTTGGGTATGGTTTGCTATTGCTGTTCTAGTTCATTAAATGCATCATTGGATTGTTTGAAGTTTTTCCACTTTTTTTGATGTAGACACTTACATCTATAAACTTCCCTCTTAGTACTGCTTTTGTTGTATCCCATAGGTTTTGTTATATTGTTTCAATTATCATTTATTTCAATACACTTTTCAATTTCCTTCTTAATTTCTTTATTGATCCATTGGTCATTCAGAAGCATGTTGTTTAATTTCCATGTATTTATATAGTTTCCAAAATTCCTTTTGTTTTAATTTCTAGTTTTATTCCATTGTGGTCAGAGAAGATGTCTGATATTATTTCAAGTTTTTTGAATGTTTTAAGACTTGTTTTGTTACCTAACATATGGTCTATCCTTGAGAATGATCCAAGTGCTGAGGAAAAGAATGTGTACTCTACAGTTCTTGGATATAATGTTCTGTAAATATCTATTAGATTTATTTGGTCTATAGTGCAGATTAAGTCCAATATTTATTTGTTGATTTTGAGNATTATCATTTATTTCAATACACTTTTCAATTTCCTTCTTAATTTCTTTATTGATCCATTGGTCATTCAGAAGCATGTTGTTTAATTTCCATGTATTTATATAGTTTCCAAAATTCCTTTTGTTTTTAATTTCTAGTTTTATTCCATTGTGGTCAGAGAAGATGTCTGATATTATTTCAAGTTTTTTGAATGTTTTAAGACTTGTTTTGTTACCTAACATATGGTCTATCCTTGAGAATGATCCAAGTGCTGAGGAAAAGAATGTGTACTCTACAGTTCTTGGATATAATGTTCTGTAAATATCTATTAGATTTATTTGGTCTATAGTGCAGATTAAGTCCAATATTTATTTGTTGATTTTGAGGGTCATCTTTGAAGCTGCCTTGCATAGTCACTAACATCATCTAAAGGCAGGACACTCTGAATTTAGTCTGCCAGTAAATCACTGGTCTGGCTTGTCCTCAGGTAGTAGAGTACCTGTAATATTGAATTTAGAAGAAACTCTTGTACTGAGATTCAGACACTAAGTCTAATAACACAAGCTAATTACGATTTTACTTTGACCTTTATTATTTTCATTATTTTGGGGTACATGTGGTTTTTGGTTACATGGATAAGTTCTTTAGAGGTGATTTCTGGAATTTTGGTGTACCTGTCACCTGAGTAGTATACACAGTACCCAATATGTTCTCTTTTGTCTCTCATATATATGTTATGTATGTGAATACATATACTACGTTTTCTTTACTCATCGATTGACAGGCACTTAGATTGGTTCCATATTTTTGCAATTGTGAATTGTGCTGCTACAAACATGCATGGGCATGTGTCTTTTTCATATAATGACTTATTTTCCTTTGGGTACATACCCCGTAGTGGGATTGCTGAATCAAAAGGTAGTTCTACTTTTAATTCTTTAAGGACTCTCCATACTGTTTTCCATAGTGGTTATACTAGTTTACATTCGAACCAGCAGTGTAAAAGTGTTCCCTATATACCACATCCATACCAACATCTATTATTTCTTGTTTTTTTTTTTTTTTAATTATGACCATTGTTGCAGGAGTAAGATGGTACTTCAATGTGATTTGGTTTGCATTTCCCTGATAACTAGTCATGTTGAGGATTTTTTCATGTTTGTTGGCTGTATATTCTCTTTTAAGAAATGTCTATTCATGTCTTTTCCCCACTTTTTGATGAGATTATTTTTCTCTTGCTCTATTTGAGTTCCTTGTCGATTCTGGATATTAGTCCTTTGACAGATGCATAGTTTGCTAATATTTTTCCCCACTCTGTGGGTTGTCTGTTTCCTCTGCTGATAATTTCCTTTGCTTTGCAGAAGCTTTTTACTTTAATTGGATTCCAATTATTTATTTTGGTTTTGTTGTATTTGCTTTGGGGTCTTAGTCATTAATTATTTGCCTAAGCCAATGTCTAGAAGAGTTTTTCCTGTGTTATCTTCTACAATTTTTATGGTTTCAAGTCTTATATTGAAGTCTTTGATCCATCTTCAGTTGATCTTTGGATAAGATGAGAGAAGAGAATCCAGTTTCATTCTTCTACATGTGTCTTGCCAGTTTTTCCAGCAACATTTATTGAATGGGGTGTCCTTTCCCCAATTTATATTTTTGTATGCTTTGTCAAAGATCAATTGGCTGTAAGTATTTGGCTCTATTTCTGGATTCTCTATTCTATTTCATTGGTCTATGTGCCTATTTTAGATGAATATCATGCTGTTTTGGTAACTATAGCCTTGTAGTATAATTTGAAGTTGGGTAATGTGATGCCTCCAAATTTGTTCTTTTTGCTTAGTATTGCTTTGGCTATGCAGGCTCTTTTATAGTTCTATATTAATTTTTAGGATTGTTTGTTATAGTTCTGTGAAAAATGATGATGGTATTTTGATGGAAATTGCACTGAATCTATAGATTGTTTTGGACAGTCTGGTCATTTTCACAATATTGATTCTACTCATCCATGAGCATGGGATGTGTTTCCATTTGTTTGTGTCATATATGATTTCTTTATTTTTTATTTATTTATTTATTTATTTTTGACACGGAGTCTCACTCTGTCGCCCAGGCTGGAGTGCAGTGGTGAGATCTCCACTCAACTGCAAGCTCCACCTCCCGGGTTCACACCATTCTCCTGCCTCAGCCTCCCAAGTAGCTGGGATTACAGGCGCCCACCATCACGCCCAGCTAATTTTTTTCTTTGTATTTTTTAGTAGAGACGGGGTTTCACCGTGTTAGCCATCCTGGCTCCTGACCTCGTGATCTGCCTGCCTTGGCGTCCCAAAGTGCTGGGATTATAGGTGTGAGCCACCGCACCCAGCCATATATGATTTATTTTGGCGGTGTTTTGTAGTTTTCTTTACACAGATTTTTCACTTGCCAGGGAGGCTTTTAAAACATGCTATAAAACTAGACCATTCTTTCCTTACCCTGTCATCATTTCTGTCTCATTATTCAAAAGACATCTCTTGACTTAGCTCCAGGTAGACTTTCCTAAGTAATCTTGCCTGGCACAAGGAGGTCTTCTTGCCTGAGACCCAAATCAGTTATTTTATTTATTATTATTATTATTATTATTATTATTATTTTTTTT
>NW_016809080.1:14870-23617 GCF_001698545.2 Rhinopithecus bieti | reverse complement strand
CGGCTAATTTTTTGTATTTTTAGTAGAGACGAGGTTTCACCGAGTTAGCCAAGATGTTCTTGATCTTCTGACCTCGTGATCCACCCGCCTCCGCCTCCCAAAGTGCTGGGATTACAGGCGTGAGCCAACGTAATCCCTGGCCAAGTCAGTTGTTTTAAGACACACATATAGGCAAATAATAGTAGGATATATGTGGAATTTGGAATAGACAAGGTTGATGACACTTTTTCCCTGCCTCAAGTAGGGGCAGGTACAACCACAGGCCTCTAAGCATGTATTATATATAATCAATACATGTGGAAACAGAGCTACATTCACTGGCAAAAAGAGTCAAACCAGCGCTTACTCTAGTATTTCCTGCTAATTGCTTTCAATATTATCAAGTTTCTGGACTCTGGGCCTGCATGGATCTCCTTAACTCTTCTTTCCTATCTTAGTTTGGCTAATAAGTATGGACCTCTGACCTGCTTAGACTAGTAGTAGCTGCCTGACATCGTTTGCTGCCTTTTGTTAACTAAGCTTGCCTATCAGCAAATTAAATTTGATTTTTCTTAACCAGTTGTTCCTCCAAAATACAACAGTTTGCTGATCCTACTTTGTCTAAGCAAACCACAAATCCTGGTTTCTCCTGTCCATCCTCTGTCCTGCTGCCACAATTCCATATTGTAAAAATTACCCTCTTTCACTCTAAGGAAATTCACTGCCTCTATCAGGAAATCAGTGTCTTTGGGCGCAGACCCCTTCTCACAACCTCACCCAAACCTGTTCTGCCTAGGCTTTGTATGAAACAAATACGTTATTTCTAATTCTCTACATGTACCATCAGCTTTATGTGTTCCCTAGTCAGTGCCCTCAGTGCTCTCTCTCCACCTACCAAACTAATTCATGCTGAGCTATTGATCACTGGGAATATCTTGATGACTTACACTATACGAAAAAGTATCCCCACTTTAGTTACCAAAGATAAATATGCCAGTTCACAAAGTGAATTTCTGGCCTTCTGGCAAAATAGTGGGAATTTTACTTGGGATATAAAGACATAATCGTGGTATCCTTTAAGTCACTAAAGGTGGCCTTCTGCTTCACCTACACAAAGGGCCAGCCCTTTGTATGACATCTAAGCTGAAACGAAGTTGCTCTATAAAAGCATTATATCACATTAACCTGCTGACAGAGGTCTAAATATTTGGACATATCTTTGGAAACCCAGGAGTCTCTCTAAAAAGCTTTTGCTTTTTTAAAAAATAAGTGGACAATAGCTTAACAAATGGGAAAGTGCACAACTTTTCCTATTGCCCGCACTAGTATCTTCTGACTGGTTTCTCCTTTAGACCTTTAAAAGCATAAGTATGGCCAGATTATCAAGTTCCCATGGAATTTAAGATTACCCAAAAGAATCTTAAATATTCCATCATCTCCATGAAAAATGGAAAGAAAACTCAAGTACCATTTTTATATAGCATTGTTTCCAAGGCATAGTGTGTTCCAAGTTACAAAAAATTGTTTGATAAATGAACTTTTGGGAAGTCAACTCATTTGGCAAGTTAGAACTGCCTATTGTTATGCAAGTGGCAGTTTCCAGCTTTTTAAACACTTAGCTTGAGAAGATCTTGAGATTCTTTGCTAATCAGAAGCAATCTGAAATTCTTTTCATGGTTATATTTTTCTTCTTTTTTCCCCAACAATGTAGTGAGTAGACATAGACCACCATCTCCCATAGCTGGGTTTATAGTGTGCTTTGTGCATTACAAAATATCCTTGGTAGTCAGCCATTTTGAGATTGTCAAATTTTCTCTTGCCTTCCTTGCCTTCCACATATTCACCCTAAATAAATAAAATCTACCTGGAAACTTCAAACAAATGGAAATATTAATGACATTCCCTTTCAAGCAAAGGGAAGAGACAAAACCAAAACCTAGATTAAAAGTTTAGTCAGAGACTATTCATGAGGATGTCAATACCACACAAATTAATCTCCATCTCCTGTATCAACCCTTGCAGGAAAGAGACTGATTTTCTTAGCCTTGCTTACATGGCCCTTCACAAACAGGCCCTAGTTTAACTTTCTAGGCTGTCCTCTCTTTCTTCCTACACCAGTCAGATGTTCCCTTCATTGGTCCCTAAATATCAGTGCCTGTTTGTCTTTGCTTGCATCATCTCCCCTGCCTGATTGTGTCAGACTGCTTCTCTTCACTAACAAGAGGAAGCCTGTTATGGCGTAAGAAGAATGGTTTCTGGAGTCAGAAAAGCCTAGAGTTCAGATCCAGGCTCTGCCATTTAACAGTCATATGCCTTTAGGCAATGTTGCTTAGTTTTAAACCTTAATACCTTCACCTGAAAAGTGAAAATATTAATGTTGCCTACTTTGTAGAAATATTACAAGGGTTAAATGAAATAATGCATGTAAGGCACCTATCCAATATTAGATTTCCAATAATTGGGGTTTATTATTCTTATGATGATCACCCTTTTTCATTTTCTAAGTTATAGCTCATAACTCAACTTCCATCACAGCCCATGAAGATAGATCCACTTTTTCTGAACTCTAATATTTTATAGCATATATATCACATGTTTAGCACTTTAATATTGCTCATTGCTCATTTTATTTGTAGATAAAAATATTTTATGTTCCCAACTACACTGAAAGCTCGTGTAGGGCTAGGACTATGTCAGTCTCTGTATTCTCCAAGATAATCTTTGGTACAGAAGGAGAACTCTCAAAACATTTGTTGGTTGTCTAGGATTATAGATGCAAAATCAGTAATCACTTATTGACAGTGATGACATAGGGATTGAAAGGTAATAAAATTATATAATAAATAATGCTTGCAGCTATCATTTTATTGAACACTTACTATTATTAAATACAATATGTAATGAGTGCTTACTATATGGCAGACACTCTGCCAGACGCATGACAAATATTGTGTCATTTCATCATCACAGCAACACAGTGAGGTAGGTATTACCAGCTTTATTTCACAGATGAGGAAACTGAGTCTCAGAGAGATTATATAAATTTTTCAGGGTCACATCATAAGTGGAGGAGCCAAGATACAAATCTAGATCATTTTACTCTGGATTTTGTGTTCTAAACCAACAAGTATACTAGGGACATAGAATGTCATAAGGACCTTGCAAATTGCCAAAGGTAATGTCATTGTCAGTAACCAGACTTCACCTTTCTAAGATGGAAATGTGCACATATTAGGAAGATTTTCAGCATTCATGGTTGAAAAGAACTAGTAAATTCTAGACAAGACCATCCTTATACTTATCCAGTGCATGTAATTCCTGATCATTCTTGAATTGAGGATTTAATCTCGGGGGGGGGGGGGGGGGGGGGGGAGCAAGGGGGGGGCAGATAGATGGGCAGATGGCTGGGGGAGTGGATGGCCATGTGGGAAAGTACAAGGACTGTTGCCTGCTGTGTCACAGGAAGGCTCAATGTCCATCAAGGGAAGAAAACGATTGAGAAATGCTTAACAGTGCAACACACCAAATGGAATAAGAGCCTATTCATCCACTTGGAGCAAGAAAAAAGTAACAGTGCCCACTGCCTGTGTGGGTGTTTTTGGCCTTTTCCAGCAAGGTGTGTGTTTAAAAAAAGATTAGTACAATAGGGCACGAACAGTCCTATTGAAAACAGCCGCCTGCATAGACTTGGCAGATTTGTACTGTGGAACAGTTCCGTCTGACATTTAAAATGTGGCAAAACTACTTAAATTCAATTTAAAATAAATTTTCTATAGCCCCTTATTTTCTTCTTATAAGCATAAGTTCAATGGAGACAGCATCATGAGCTTTACATGATGCCCTTCAGAATAAATGCTTGCCAAAGACAAGAATATGTGGCACTAAGTGATGACAAGCTGATTAGGCTGCAATGATTCCCAGGCTCATACCCAAGAAGGCTGCTCCCTCAAGAAAGAAAAGTTTCAGGAGCAATTTGGATTGGGATTTAGAGCTGGGATGCAGCTCAAAACCACTGCAACCAAGTTCACAAAAGGAACATAAGATCCCTCTGGAAAAAGAGTGATTCATTTTAATCAACAAATAGCAGAATAAAGGGAACAATAAGTGACATTTTCTGTAGTGTCACTGAGAGAGCAGTGATAAGGCTGCAATCTGATTTGTGAAAAGTAGTTGTATTTGGTGAGAAAGGTTGCAAAACTCAGGTTAAATAGGTTACATAGCATTGCTACTGGTTTATTCTTGTTCTGAAGGGTAAAGATTCAAAATGCTTCTTGAGGACCTGAATAGACAGACTCCTTTTTCTCCAGTGACATACTTGCTCAAAATCATCTGTCCACATCCTCCAATTTATTCTCTTGCTTTCTTCTTTAGTCCTTCTGCTTAAAATCATTGCCAGGAGCTAGAGAACATATGATCACTATATAATAAAAGCTTCCTTATTTTGAGCCTTTCAGAGGGAAATTCTGCCCTTCTTATCAAGCTTCTGCCTCTGTCTGTCCCATTAACAACACTTCCACAAGAGAAGGGAAGTTGGTATGCTTATCAAAGCCTGAAACACAGAATGTGAATGTTGAACATTGGACATAGGTTTATTTCCAGAACCCATTCATGACACTGTCTCATTTGTACTCTATAAAGGATCTATATCATTGGTGCAGACTCAGTCATCCTCTACTTCCATAACTTCTTCCACTTACTTTTTCCCCTCAGGAACAAACCTGGCATTCTTTTTGTCTCCTCTATGTGCTGGTTCATGTACCTGGTTGGATCAACGGACAGAGGGCCCTTCTCGAGATTTGGCTTTCTCCCTTCTCTCCCAGCTACCTTCTGTCCCAAACAGCCACACCTGAATACACAGGTCCCAAGATTAGGAGTGTAGAAATGAGTAAAGGCTCCATTAAGCCTCCAACTCAGTTTTCTTCAAAAACCCTATGTTGTTTATTATTGAATACTGGCTCAGCTATTAAGTATTAGATTACCATTTTGTTATTGTACACATAGTTTCCTTGACACAGAACCCTGCAAGAAGGAAGTCACTGAGAAGGTAGGAACAAAAAACTTCAATGACTGGTGTCCTTATTAGGACACAGACACAGATGCACACAGAAGGAAGATGGCCATGTCAAGATAGAGGCAGAGATTGGAGTGATGCAACCACAAACCAAAAGACACCAAGGATTGTCAGCACCCACCAGAAACTAGATAGAAAATAATGAAACAGACCCTCCCTCAGAGTCCCCAGCCCCCAGAAGGAGACAATTCTGAGGACATCTTGATTTCAGACTTCCATCCTCCTGTACTGTGAAATAATGGATTTCTGTTGTTTTGAGCCACCCAGCTTATAGTACTTTGTGCAGCAGCCCTAAGGAAACCAATACAGCATTCACAATGTGAAAGTTATCCATTTCTCAGGCAATGTAATGAGTTCCATTTCAGACATGTTGAATCTGAAATGAAGTGATGTCCTGAAAGCACCTGGACCTGGGTTACTGAAGAAAGGGTGCAAAGGTTGAGGTGAGGAGGCAGACACTGGAACTTGTCAGAGGAGAGGTGGGGACTCAAAAAAACTTAGATGTGAATAGGGTAAAAATTGCAAAGTATGAGAGGTTCATGTGAAGGTTTGGTTGTTTTCTTTTAAACTGCATGGTCTATAATACCATTCTGAGCTGATCAAAACCCTACCTATAACTCTTGTTCTGAAATTAGAAATATATCATGTCTCGATTGCTAAAATAGATCACTATCTTGCCTTTCACCTCCATTTTCACCTTTCTCTTATCCATCCTTCTTGGTATAGCTAGAGTAAATTTCCTAATTAGAAAATCCTTTTATGCTACTCTTTCCTTAAAATGATTTATTTATCCATTTATCCTTAGCATGATTTCTAAAACTCTTGCTAATATGACCCTGGTCAATTTTCAATGAGTGTCTCTCAAAATTTGTGCTGACGAGAATCGCTTGGCATGTTGGTCCTATCCCAGCAATAGATTCAGTAAGTCTGAGATGCCTGGAACCTATAATATCTGAAACATGTTCATAGACTCATAAAATTTTAAAAGCTGAAATAAGCCTTAAAGATAATCTAAGTTCCAGCTGGGCACTGTGGTGTGTGCCTGTAGTCTCAGCTATTCAGGAGCCTGAGGTGGGAGGATCACTTGAGCCCAGGAGTTCGAGGACAGCCTGGGAAACAGTAAGACACCATCTCAAAAAACAAACAACAAACAAAATACCTTTCGCACTCTATGTAGGCATCCCCTCCATAGCTTGTCTCACAGATAAGTAACCAGCCTCTGCATCTGATCTCACAGTTGAAAGGCTCTAAAAAGTCCAAATTTCATCCAATAAGAGGAACATCCAGGGATGGTGACAAGAGCACTGAGTCTAGTCAGAATTTAGGTGCTTTGTCATCTTGAGCAAATCACTTGATCTATCTGAGACTCAGTATACTATTCTGTAGAAAGGCACGAACGTGGAAGGCAGTACAGTGTAATAGTTAAAAGTATGAACTAGAGCCCAAATTCACAGGATTCAAATCAAACTTTGGCTCTGCTAGTTACTAGATGTGTGATCTTGGGCATGTTACTTAACCTTTCCATGCCTCAGGTTAGTTGTCTGAAGGTGCACCTGATAATAAGAGTAACTAACTCATGGTGAAATGTAAATGAGTCTATATATGCAACATGCTTGACACATAGTAAGTACAATGTATCTGCTATTAATATTTTATGTTAAATTGGGGTAAAATACCTGCTGTAACTACCTCATAGAGTTGGTATAACAATAAAAATCACATAACATGATGTATGATAATGTGCTTAATAAACTACCATATAAACATTATCAGATTTAGTTGAAATCTGTTAGTTCTAAATCTAACCTCAGAGTGCCCAGACTAAATTTTGTACTTTTTCTACATATCTGAAGACAGTTTATTTTGTACCATCAGGCTTAGCAACTTCAGTGTTTCAACAATTTCTTATATTACATAGCTATGGCCTCTTAATCATCTTAGTCATATTTTTATAGATGTGTTTTCATTCATTCTAGTTTTAAATTTATCAAACATTTCATGGACACCAATCACATTTTAGGCACTATGCTACACATTGGTGATACAACCATGAATAAAACAGCTCCTGTCTTCAAAAAAATGTCCAGTGGTCAAAACCCTTCTTAAAAGAATGACGTCAGCAACAAATGTTACAAAAAGAAAACTCACTGGTCCAATGCCCTTCTCCTGTTCTGTTGATACATTTTTATGTATAGAGCCCAAGGCTTCATTAGCACGGTTGATTGGTGTTGATTCATATTGGCCATATAACCTTTTTATATATAAGTGCCAGGTTACAACCCTCTAAGGCTTATAGATAAAAACTTCTATTAAACCAGATTGTCCACACCCTGCATTTGTTGATTTAAAACCTGACAGCAAGAACTTGAAATTTACACCTATTAAATGCCCAATTTTATTTCACAACATTTTCTAGAACGAAACAAGTTTTAAGATCTACAGAGTTGATAGGCATTTTATCTACACTTTACCCAATTAATTGATTAAAATGATGAAGAGAATATGATTAGAAACTTCCATTCTGATTGCCATAAATTCACTAATTAGTATGTTTGGACTGGAGTTATTCAACTAGCTATGGAGCCACATAACACTGTCACCATCCAGCTCACATTCCAGGCACTCAAATGATAACAACAAACGTTTATTGAGCAATTACTAGATTTTGCTCTAAAGTCCTTAAACACTGTTCTAAATATTTTGCATGTATAAACACATTTTACCTTCACAAAATTCATAAGAAATAGGTACTACATTGGTTTGATTTTATAGATCACACAACTGAGACATTAATAGATGAGCTCAATTGCCTGAGCTCTCACAACTAGTAAGTGATAGAGCTATGGGTTCAAATTCACAAGTCTAGTGCTACAGTCCACAAGCAATCACTATGATATGAGTTTGTTATTGACCTAATAAAATGGAATTAATTTGTCGTAATCTTTGGTGAAGCCATACTGGTTCCTGGTGACCAACACTGCCTTTCTTTTAGTACTTGCAATCTATTTCTTTATGAATCATCTAGATAATTCCATTAAGGATTGATGTTAAGCTCACTAGTCTATCATTTCTAGAATCTTATCCCTTCCTTTTTAAAAAATAAAATTATGAGTACTTTTGTAATTGCATTCAGCCAGCGACCCCTCTAATTGGATTAATATAGTGTTTTCTGACCTATGACTAAGAAGACTGCTTGCATATTGTAATTTAAAGTCAACTTTCAGAATTCCACTAAATATTTAATAAGTGTCCTTGACAGAAAGGCAGAAAACCTAACTAAAATCTCAAAAATAGCTCTTTAAACTCATTCACTGAGAAATAAAATGAAACAGAAGACAAGAAAGTTTGTATTCCAAGCAGAAACTTGTAATTATCACATTGGACCACGCATCTGTCTAGCCACCTTCTGTTCACAAGATGAAATTCAAACTGTTGATGTGCTGGCTTGCTATTCCTGTTAGCTCTAGTCTCCTCCTGTGTGCCTGCAGGTAGGAATGCTCTGCATTGCTATTTTATTTCACTGACATTTTGAGAAAGTAGAATGACCCTTCTGTTTTTATCACCCTGTCCCTAATAGGATCTCTTACCAGATTGCCCCCAGAAAAAGCTATTTATTGTTATTTCCTTTTATTGTTTTCCTTTTGTCTTTCTGCTAACTTTCCATGGAGAAACTTTATGTGAGCATTTGATTGGGGTG
>NW_016809080.1:8397-14333 GCF_001698545.2 Rhinopithecus bieti | reverse complement strand
TAACTTTAATAATTACAATTATTTACAATTTCAATTATCCTTTATAATACATATTAAGTTAATGTTTATTGAGCACCCACTGTGTTCAGTAACTATTGTAAGTTCTGGGAATAAAATGGTGAGGTGAATACGGCAAATATGGTTCCTGCCCTCATGGACCTAACATCCTACCTAACCGGGGACATATAAAATACACAAGTCAATGAATAAATAAATGAGATAACCATATAATAATAAATGCTTTGAATTCAATAAAACAGGGGAATGAGATTGAGTATGGCAGGAGAATGACTTGGAAGCACTTTAGATAGAATTATTAGCGAAGGGATCTCCAAGAAGCTGATACTGACCTGAAACCTAGACTGTTACAACTGGAATAGCAAGGAGAAGAATGGGCATGGGGAACAATGAATACTAGAAATGCCCTCAGGCAGGAAACAGTTTAGTGTCATCAAGGAATAACAAGAGAGTCCATATAGCTGAAGCAGGGTAATATAAGGGGAAGAATGATGCCAGATGATGCTTATGTAGGACCTAGTAGCCTTGATAGAGATTGAGCCGTTTTCAGCAGGAAAGTGACTTAATTCGATTTACATCAAGATTTTGAGAAGTACTATCTTAGAGAAATCTGCTTAGCATTTTAAATCTAGTAGTTCCCAAGCATAATTGGTCACTAGAGACTTTTATCCCTACAGAACACATTTTAACATCTTGCATAATAACATCCCATAGCTCACCATTTTAGGAAATACCTGTTGAGACAAATTTATGAATGAAACATCCATTTTGCAGTAATATAAGATGTTTGAGAATGTGTGGAAAATAGAGATGAATACAGGGAGACAGATGAAGTATACAAATACAGACCTTTTAGCCCTAGTTTTAGACAGGGTACTGAATATATCACAGGGTACTGAATATTTCATAGGGTTGGGCTGGGTTTTGAGAGAAGGAAGTTTTATATCCTTATAAAATAACCATATTTTCTCATCTCAAATGCTTCTACTATTTGTTTTCAAGAAGACTTCTATTTTACCTGGTCTTCTCCCAAATATTTGCTCATAGAAAGTCCTGGAGGAAAAACAGCTTGACCAAGACTTATGTTTGTGTGGTTTGCTTTAAGAAACCAATCAGTAATACACTTATTTATTGCAATATGAATCTTTCAGAAGAGGAAAGGAAGATAGGGAAGCGAGTAAGAAGAGATATCTGAGTACTAGGTGAAAGGGAATGGGAATATCCAAGTTGAATTTATGGAGCTCACATCCATGCATACCAGGATCTTTCCATAAGCCATGTCATCTGCTCCTTGTGCGATATCAGAAAGATAAAGAAAAGATGAACTTGAGAGAAAGAGTAAGAAATTGATGGAAAACAATCTAGTTGAGCAGTTAATAGCATAAGCTTTGAAATCAGACTCAGGTTCCAGACCCAGCTCTGCCACTTCCTAGCTTAAGACAAGTTAATTAGTTCTGTGTTATCCAGTGGAACTTTCTGCAATAATGAAAATATCCTTTATCTGAGCTGTCCAGTAGCTTAGCCACCAGTCACATGGGGCTATTGGGCACTTGAAGTATGGCTGATGCAACTTTGGAATTGAAATTTTAATTTCATTAAATTTTAATCAGCTTACATTTAAATTTAAAGAGCCACATGTGGCTACTAACTACCAAGTTGGGTGATGCAGCTCTAGGTGTTCGGAATTCTGGGACTCATGTGGAGAGAAAATATTTGAAATACCTCTGGATTCAGAACGGGGGAAAAGCAAAGAGATAAAAAAGAGGGAAAATTTTAAAGGTGATACAAAGAAAAGAATGAAACTTCCAAAATAACTGAGATAAGAATGTAAGAAATACGATTCTTAGTTCTATCATCCAGCCAAATAGAAACCTTATAAGAGGATAAGATGATTGTCACCTATGGCATCCCTTTAACAAAGTGAATGGTAAGACCCACCACATATGTACCTTTCCCTTATGTCTAGCACCCAAAAGTCTCTCTCAGCCCTTCTTGACATTTTTTCTATTTTCAGCCTGCATCACTTCCTAAGGTAACCAGTTCCATATGTTTACCACCTGCTGGATAAAGTGATATTTTTATTTTATTGCATTCAAACTACCACCTTTAGCTCCAAGTAATAGTACTTCTCTTTGATGAGTTCCATTTGCTTTAAAGATATACCAAAATAACCCAATGACAAATGAACATTCCAATTCTTCTCCTGAGAGGCTTGGCTAATATAAACGCATTTGGTCCTCAGAGGACTCAGAGTCAGATGGAATATTCTTTGGTCTCATAGTTGTTCTAACTTGCCTTGGCACTTGAAATCCCTTTGGTTAAGGTCTTCTATTGGGTAAAGGCTTTGCTTTTAGTGAGCCATTAAAATACAAGTGTGTCAGAACTGTAGTCAAAAGCAATCAAATAACACCTTGACTTACTGTTTTCCTACATTAGATTCTGAGGACCTGGGACCATGTCAGTTTGGATTTGGAAAGATTATATAGAGAAAGGTCTGAATCATGGAGGATCTGCTGCCCAGGGCAAAGTATCACAAAGTGAATCAGTACAACGATCCTGTGCATAAAAAAAAAGACATGAAGAACGACATTAAACAACACCAATTTCAAAATTTAAATTTGTTTCTCCTTCACTGTGGGACTTTTTTTGTTGCTTCATTGTCTCACAATGGAAGGTCCAAGATAGAGGATGCAGAATGACAACATGAAGCTGTTCTAACTCCCTTCATAAGCAACTGATTGAAAAGATTGGTGATAAACAATAAAAACTTTTTCATTGGACTGATTCTCTTACTGAGGACTTTATTTGGCCTTTGAATGTTTTCTAACTAACCTTCTTTATATGGATATTTTAATTTTCTCTGTGAAGCCTTCAGTTTGATTTCTTTGACTACATCCTCCTTGAATCTGTCAGTAAAATGACAATGCATCATTTTGTCCCAGTTCTACCTCTTGTTAATGACATTAGTCTAGTACAAACTGAGTTCAAAGATAAGTATTCATGTAATTACACTGCTTGTAGAACACTATGTTCTTCATTAAATTTAACAAATAGTTCTTCAGCATCTACTATGTAGGGCTATAGAGGACATGAGCATAAATTTAAAGGTAATCCCTGCCTTCAAGAAACATATTATGTGAAATATTGTGTCCCTCTACTACACATTATTCAATATTTGTTTTTTTATTGTATTATTAGTATCTATTGTGTCAGAAACTGTCCTAGGAATTGAGTAGGCAGAAAACAAGACAAGCACATTCTCTGCCCTCAGAGAGCTTTGTGTCTCACCGACATTTGTGATTTATTTTGGTGTGAGGTTCAGCTAATCTTAGTTTACCCAGCATGAAAGTCATTTATTTGGGCATTCGTTTTATGTCTCCCTTAGGAGAGGCATCAATGGAGAAGAGGATATGTAATATAAGGTTGGAAGGATTTCATAAAGCAAGAATAAAAAGAAGACATTTGAATCAGTAAACACAAGCATGACTAGAGTGATGGATGTATCCAAAATTTACAAATAGTCAAGTTTGGAAGGATAGTAGAGTTCATGAAGTGAAATTAAAAAAAAAAAAAAAAAAAAAAAAGCTGGAAATTCAATTGATAGAATACTAAAGAAAGCCTTGAATGCTAGGGTAAGAATTCAATACTTAATTCAGTAGACAGATTCAATTATATGTTTGCTATGTTTAGAATTTTTGAGGAAAGAAATGATATAAGCAAATACAAACTTTCAGTAGATTAATCTGACATCCTGTGTGTAGGATGGCTAGGAAATGAGAAAAACAGAAGGCAGGGAGATGCATTAGAAGGTTTCTATGACAGTCAAGACAAAAGGCAATGAAGGCCTATAGAGGGAGAGTGTCAGAAGGCATGGAAAGAAGTACATAGGTCCAACAATAAAATCTGCATGATTTGGAAAATCACAAATTTTAGGTAGAAGAAATCAGAGGATGACAAAGGTGGGCTGGAAGAAAGAATCATACTTTATACATTAGTTATAAATAAAAAATGTAAATAAAGTTTATTTCAATATCTGAGAGTTCCCTAAAGAGCCTCTCATCTGAGAAATGGCACAGCAACATTAAAAAGAAATGAGTTGTTTATATAATCCATATATCTAAGGATATGACTATGTTCAATTCAACACATACTTATTGAAACTCTTTTATGCCCTAAGCACTCTTCAAGGCACGGGGGTAAAATGGTGAAGGAAAATAGGCACGGCTCCTGCCTTTAAAAGTTTATAGTCTTCTATATCTCAAAGAACTAAAAGTAGAACTACCATTCAACCCAGCAATCCCACTACTGGGTGTTTGCCCAAAGGAAAAGAAGTCATTATATGAAAAAGACACCTGAATTCATGTGTTCATCACAGCACCATTCACAATGGCAAAGTCATAGAATCAACCTAAGCTTACATCAATGGTTGATTGGATAAAGATTATGTGGTATATATTCACTATGGAATACTATCCAGCAGCCATAATGAATAATGAAATCATATCCTTTCCTACAATATGGATGGAGCTGGAGGCCAATATCCTAAGTGAACAAATTCAGAAACAGAAAATAAAATATTGCATAGTCTATTTTATAAGAAAGAGCTAAACAATGGATACTTGTGGACTAATGATGGAAACAATAGACATTGGGGACTCCAAAAGTAGAGAGGGTTGAAAAAATTACCTTAGGTACAATGCTCAATGTTTGAGTGGTGGGTGCACTAGAAGCCCAGTCCCCACAATTATGCAATGTACCCATATAACAAACATGCACATATACCTTGTGAATCTAAAAAAAATAAGAGAACAACAACAAAAATCTGGGGTACTGAATGTCTGTAGATAGAAATTTACACCTAGCTCAAAATTACCACACAAAGAACTCCCCTTAGTACTTACTGGTAAGCAAAAATAAGCATAAACCAAAACAAAATGTTTACTCTTCCAAATTAAATAGCTCGATAATAATCTGAGAGTAATTAATTTAAAACATATTTCATGAACATGTACTCTATGTTAGAGTATGTTCTAGGTGCTAGTAACACAACAATGAGCAAAACAGATTAAAAAAATCCTTATATTCTAGTAGAGTAGATTGACTCCCCAAAAGTAAACAGATAGAATAATTTCATGGAATAATTGTAATGAAAAGTGGAACTAGGTAGCAGAATAAAGTGGCTGCGGTGATGTGGTTTACTTTAGATAGGGTTTCCAGGAAAGGGCTTCTTGAGGAGGGAGCAAATCACATAAAATACCTAAAGAAAAGGTCCACCAAGCAAAAGGAAAGGCAAGTATGAAGGTCCTCCAAAAGAAAATAACATGGCAAGTTAAAAGGATAGAAAAAAGCCAGTATGTCTGGAATAGAATGAGCAAGAAGAAGAGAGGTAGAACATAGAGAAGTAGACAAAGACAAGCTATGGAGGGTTCTGTAGGTCATGGTAAGGAGTTTGGCTTCACTCTGAGTGTATCAAAGAGTTTTTTAAATAACATGATTTAATTCACATTTTTTAAAGGATCACTCTAGTTGCTGTGCTGAGAATAGACTCTAGAGGTGCAAGAGTAAAGGGAGATCTCTTAGGAGGCTATAAATACAATATATCTCTTGAATTTTTACGGAAAAACACAGTGTTTCCACCTTGAAGAAAAAAGAGAACTTATAGTGTAAAAACTGTCCAATCACTTGTCGATTTTTGTTCTAATATAGAGCAATAAAATTATACTTCATAGTAAATGGTAAGAAATTATACCAAATTTTGGCTATTTAGTCAATTTATTCATTCATTCATTCAACAAATGTTTATGCAGTGGCTCCCGAGTGCTATGCACTGTGCTAGACCCTGGGGATACAATTGCAACCAAAACAGGAATAGTTCCTTCCCTCATAGAGTTTTTAATCCTGTGTGGAAGACAGACGTT
>NW_016809080.1:0-8083 GCF_001698545.2 Rhinopithecus bieti | reverse complement strand
AGAAAAAAGAGAACTTATAGTGTAAAACTGTCCAATCACTTGTCGATTTTGTTCTAATATAGAGCAATAAAATTATACTTCATAGTAAATGGTAAGAAATTATACCAAATTTTGGCTATTTAGTCAATTTATTCATTCATTCATTCAACAAATGTTTATGCAGTGGCTCCCGAGTGCTATGCACTGTGCTAGACCCTGGGGATACAATTGCAACCAAAACAGGAATAGTTCCTTCCCTCATAGAGTTTTTAATCCTGTGTGGAAGACAGACGTTTATGAAATATGCCCATACATAATTACAAGCCATGATAAATGCTATAGAGGGAAAATGGGCTGCTCTACAAGGCTTATCTATCATATAAATGTTTCGCAATGAATATATGGTCATCTGTGGTGACATTAAGATTGTGACACAAGTGAAAGGGGAAAACCCACATAGGAAATATCCTAACTCAGATTTCCAATGTGTTATTAGGCAACTCTTGTTGTCTAATGAACTCCCAATTATAACTGCACTCTCAATATCAGGGAAGGAATGAAGTGTTACTGACTACATTAAACAAGGTAGGCAATCCAAAAAGCCAATACAACACAATCCCACGGATAATCTGTTTGGTATATGGCATAGGGCTGGATGGGTCGTGGAGGGGAACTCCAATAAAGTAAGGACTGTATCCTAAAGAAATTATAGTTTCATCCCCTCAATACAAGAGGCCTTTCCTGATTGTCTCCATTATTCCAAGTCTAGGGATCCAAGACATCCTTCTCTGGAGTCCCATGGCACCTGTTCATCTCTCTATGACTCAGGGACTCTAGGCCATTGCTTGTTTTTTATTTGTTTTGTTTTGTTTTATTTTGTTTTTTACAGAGCCTTGCTCTGTTGCCCAGGCTGGAGTGCAGTGGTGCAATCTCAGCTCACTACAATCTCTACCTCTCAGGTTGAAGCGATTCTCATGTCTCAGCCTGCTGAGTAACTGGGATTACAGGCACACACCACCACGCCAGGTTGATTTTGTATTTTCTTTCTTTTTTTTTTTTTAGTAGAGACGGGATTTCACCACGTTGGCCAGGCTGGTCTCAAACTCCTGACCTCAGTTGATCTGCCCGCCTTGGCCTCCCAAAGTGCTGGGATTACAGGCGTGAGCCCCCGCTCCCAGCCTGGTCATTGCTTTTTACCTTGTCTTTCTTCCCTGACTACACAATGAGTCCCATAAGGCCAGTGACACTGACCAGCTTGTTCACTGAAGAATCTCCACGTTTCAAATAAAAATGGCACATGATGGGCACGCAATAAAAGTCTGATGAATTAACAATACAAGGTAGAAAGTAATAAGCACTATGAGTGACATAAAGATAAGCTACTATGCTCATTTATGGCAGGGAGCGGGTACTTCAAACTGAGATGAATCAGAGAAAGGTTAGGAAATGATTCCCTTTGTGCTGGTCTATGAAGGTCAGACAAGATTGCATGTGGGCGTGACGGAAGACATGCCAAGTGAAGTGAACAGTGTGAAAAAAGGGGAAATGGAAAATGCCAGGCATGCTTGTTAAAATGAAAGGAGCACAGTGTGATTAGACAAAAGAAAATGAGAGGAAGTAAGGGGAGGTGAGGTTGAAAATGTAGGTTAAGACTAAAGTGTGAAGGGCCTCGACTGTCAGATTCAGGGGTTTGATCATCTGACACCTGATCCAATGAACTACAACATACAGGATTTGAAATCCAAAGATCTGTATTCTAGTCTTAGATCTGCCATTTGTCAGCTATGTAACTTAAGGAAAACTATTAAACTCTGGTTGTTGGAGACTGTGAATCATTGGTACAATATACAAAAATTATGTCTGTCAAATTTGAGGTCCACATATGACATTCAAGAGGAGATTCCTGTAAATATTAGTGACATTTTGGAAATTAAAAAGAAATGGAGATGGGTTAGAAATAGTAATTTGGGAGTCATAAACAGAGGACAGGTAGTTGAACCCACACTTTTGAGAAAGAGTATTCAAAGTCAATATCTGGAAAAGGAATTTGTTCAAAATGATTTGGATCTATTTAGATTCATTCGTTTCAATATATTTGAAGAATAAATAAAATCAGGCTGTCCTTTCATTATTAGCTTTCTCTTCCAGGATACTCTTGTATCCATGGAGAAACCAGCTCCCCACACCGATTTCAGACATATGCAATCTTGTTTCTTTTTAGCCACCCAAACCTGTACTTCCTCCCATCACAGAAGTCAAACATCTCTATTGAGATCATTCACCAGATTATATGCACAATTTTATTTTATCACCATCATCTACAGTTAATTCATGCTTTTGAATCCTACTGTAAATTATTCAAGTCTCAAAAAACATCTTAAAAATACTCTCACAGAGTAATAGCTTTTCCCCATAAATCCGTTTATATTGGGGAGCTCTTCTAATCAGAAGTAGTGAATAAAGTTGGGCTTCTTAGACCCTCAACCCTCACCATATGCTCTAAATTCTTAGGGAGATCTGGCATATCAGGTTAAAGAGTTACTGATATGGTTTGGCTGTGTCCCAACCCAAACCTCATCTTGAACTGTAGTTCCCATAATCCCCATGCGTCATGGGAGGGACCTGGTGAGAGGTAATTGAATCATGAGAGTAGTTACTTCCATGCTGTTCTCATGATACTGAGTTTTCATGAGATCTGATGGTTTTATAAGGGGGTCTTTCTCCCACTTCACTCTGCACTTCTGCCTGCCACCATGTGAAGAAGGACATGTTTGATTCCCCTTCTGCCATTATTGTAAGTTTCCTGAGGCCTCCTCAGCCATGCTGACCTGTGAGTCAATTAAACCTCTTCCCTTTATAAATTACCCAATCTCAGGTATGTCTTTATTAGCAGTGTGAAAAGGACTAATACAGTAAATTGGTACCAGTAGAGTGGGATGCTGCTATAAGNTGCAGGGATGGGGCCCACATGGAGAACCTCTGCTTGGGCAGTACAGAAGAGAAATGTGGTGTTGTAACCCTCACACAGAGTTCCCACTGGACCACTGCCTAGTGGAACTGTGAGACGAAGGCCACTGTCCTCCAGACCCCAGAATCGTAGATCCACCAAAAGCTTGTACCATGCACCTGGAAAAGCCACAGACACTCATGTTAGCCCATGAAAGCAGCCAGGAGGGGGCCTGTACCCTTAAAAGCCATGGAAGCAGAGCTGCCCAAGGCCTTGGGAGCCCACCTCTTGCATCAGCATGACCTACATGTAAGACATGGAGTCAAAGGAGATTATTCTGGAACTTTAAGATTTAATGACTGCCCTATTGGATTTGGACTTGCGTGGGGTCTGTAGCCCCTTTTTTTGGCCAATTTCTCCCATTTGGAATGGGTGTATTTACCCCAAGCCTGTACCACCATTGCATCTAGGAAGTAACTAACTCACTTTTGATTTTACAGACTCATAGGCAGAAGAGACTTGCATTGTCTCAGATGAGACATTTGACTTGGACTTTTGAATTAATGCTGGAAAGAGTTAAGATTTCCCCAAAAATCTTATTGTGGGCATGATTGTGTTTTGAATTGTGAGTACATGAGATTGGGAGGGGGGAGGGAAGAATGATATGGTTTAGCTGTGTCCCCACCCAAATTTCATCTTGAACTCTAGTTTCCATAATCCTCACATGTTGTGGGAGGGACCCTGTGGGAGGTAATTGAATCATGGGAGTGGTTACTTCCATGCTGTTCTTGTGATAGTGAGTGAATGAGTTCTCATGAGATCTGATGGTTTTATAAGGGGCTTTTCCCCCACTTCATTCTGCCACCATGTGAAGAAGGATGTGTTTGCTTACCCTTCCACCATGATGGTAGGTTTCCTGAGCCCTCCCCAGCCCTGTGGAACTGTGAGTCAATTAAACCTCATTCCTTTATAAATTACTCAGTCTTGGATATGTCTTTATTAACAGTATGACAACAGACTAATACAGTTACCTTCAAGTCATCTAGTTCATCTTTCTGCTTCTGGTGATGGGTAGGTGGGTACCAAATAATACTTTGCAGACACTGCATGAACCTCAACCCCATTGACTGTGATCCTGATTCTATGTTGAACAACTGCCAGCTTCTTTTACTTAAGGGCTAAATTTTATCTCTATGCTTTGAGCTCTATCTTGGAGACCTGCTACAAACCTGAATGATTTTTCAAACTATGGCCCTGGCTCCTGCATGACTTGAGATATTACTAACACCTACAGTACTGCTAAGCATAACCCATGAGATCATCCTTGGACATTAATGATGATCACCAATGGAGCCAAACCAGATAACTATTTTTTTCACCAAACCAGATAACTTTGGACCTCTAGCCCCCTCCCACAGAGTGCAGTACTACAGATGGATCAGTCATCTTAGATTTTGGCATTGTTCATCCCATGTTTTTTCTCTTTCCCGACTGGTTTGAGCTGCTAAAGTACCATGCACGCCTAGCAATTGAGCAACTGGAAATTTGGCAACAGATGTATGGATGGCTTAGTGAAAATTATTCCCCACTATTGGAAGAACAATACAAAGCATATGCCACCAGTATTTTCCATAGTGATGAGACTAAGCCAAAATACATTTTAATTGAATAGTTAGTGGTGGATCAGTAATATCAACTTCACATGGCAGCCTGCAATGAGCTACTCCAGCTCCCACACACATACACAGGAACTTGAAAATGAAGGCAACGAGATTGCTTTGAGAATAAGAATAAGCAAAGTCGTTTTCAAGAAACAAATTTTTTGTAGGCCAGCAGAATTAGACTCTTAACCTGATTAACTGTATTAATATATCCACAGGAAGAATGTATCTATGAGAAGGGGAAACTGGGCAAACAGACGTGGGAAAAATGATAGTCAATGAACAAATATTGCCTTTTGGCAATGCCCATCCAAGCACTGTCTAGGGAAAAGCACCTTAGCCAAAGGATTTTGCATTCTGATTCCATTAATAAGACCATTCTTCTCTATTGTGAAAATGACTATAGGAAGTTTGAGAGAATGGATATCAAGTGTGTTATTCCCATTGGCAAGACCTCCCTTTATTTGAGATGTGTCAATCTATCTTAGTTTTAAATAATTAAATATTCATTTAATCTAGACTCAACTTAATCTGATGCAAAACTTATCAAGCATCACTGTTAAGTGACTTGGTTAAGGTCATACAATTTTGACTTGGCTTCTCATATTCATCTGTCCAGAAAGAGAGATGTGTTGGTCCAAACGACTTTATACATTCCAGTTCCTGTAAAATTTATGTCTCATTGTGATTTAATACACTGGTACCCTGATTATTATTTGCTTTCCCTTGCAGGTTACCCTAAAAGCAGAGAATTTCTGGTCTATTCAAAACTATTACAGTTGTTTTATGTCATCAATGCCTCTTTACATTTACTCACATATATTTGTTTACTCAAATATCTGTTTTGCATCTTATGGCTTCCTTTGCAATACAATTTCCTTCTTCCTGAAATAGATCCTTTAGTAGTTCTTTCAGTGAGAGTCTTGTAGAGGTAAACTCTAAGTTTCTGTCTATTTGAAACTGCCTTTGTTTTATCCTATTTGAGAAGTGTTTATTCCCAAATATTGGGTTTATTCATTATTTGTATTAGTATTAGGTACAGCTGTGAGACACAAAATTGTGCAAACAAAATATAAATGTATTTTTCTCTTACTTTAATGTAAGCAATAAAGGGCCAGTATGGTGACTCCATGATCATCAATAACCCAGATACCAGATCTATCTTGTTGCTATATAATTTTCAGCTTTATCCTTCTCCCTCATGATTTAAAATGTCCACTACAGCTCCTGCCATAGCAAAGAGTTTGACAACCTTCTTTCCTTATTCCTGCTTGCTTGACTTTGGAAATGACATCAGAATTTCTCACATGGAACATCTGGCAACAAATGCCAACACGTCTGTGGTATAGATTTTACTTTTATACTTCTGCATAAAGTTTAAATTCATACTTCAAAATCATATGAGGGCAGGCCCATGATTATGAATTATCAGGAGAAACATATTTTCTCTGCCAAGAACTCAGGTTGAGATAGACAAACTGCCTTGCCATCTTCTGTGAAGGAAAAAAGTTTTCTGAGTACAATTTTTTTTACTGCACATAGAGCACTTTCAGAGACCCAGTTTTATAGGGAGGTCTTACATGTAGTCTTAACTCCCATATTATGCATGAGTGTTAAAATCCAAGCCTTGGTTACAAATACCTGAACTTCCAACATACCCTTGAAAACCAGTGTATCTCATAGGTACCACTCTGGTTCATAGTTTCCATTTTGTTTTTGGTCCCTGGAAATGTCCTTACTGTCTTGAAAACTTAATTATTCCTTGAAAACTCTGTGTGTTCTATTCACCAGAATGGAAACTGCACAGGTTCAGGCATTTGTGTCTCTTTCACTTCTTCAACACCTAGAACACTCTCTGGCATATGGTAAAGGTGTTCCATAATATTTGGTGAATTGATAAGTTAATTTTATCCAGCATTTATGATTTTTTTATAGCTGGGAGTGGGATAAGAGTTTCCAGATTATCTAGTCTACGATATTGCTAGAAATGGAAGTCAAATCTATTTCCTTTCCACTATACTATGCTATTGTTCATGTTTACAGTTACAGTGAGATTTCCAGAGTGTATTTTTCCTAAATCAATCTATAGCAACTATCCCCCAGTGAGGGCAGGCCGGAAAAAATCTCCACAGAAAGAAAATGCTCTGCAGGCTCATCTTCATCACCACATTCTATTGAGTAATTGGACTCCCCAATTGCATAGATTGCATAGATGCATTACAACCAGCTTATGCCTACAGATAAATTCTAATTCAGCACCAGATGAGAATAAAGAAATTGTCAGAAGCTTCCTTAGAAAGTGTTCTAGATACAACTCTTTCTCATCAACAGGGATTTATACAACTTTCATAAGTATTAACAGCTCCATTTACTGCACACTATGTGCCAGGTATTCTTGCAAATATTTTGCATTATTAGTTACAGATGTAGAAACTGAGGCACATAGAGGTTAAGTAGCTTGCCAAAGGCCACACAAATAATGGCAGAACCAGGGTTTCTATAGGCAGGCTGACTCTAAAGCACATGGGCTTAACAATTATGCTACCCATATTTACTTGCATTACCTATTCTCATCCCTGATCCCATTTTAATGGAATTTTAATCCTTAAATGGGAAAATACTACAGGGCTAAGCACCTTTACTGTTTCTTCAAGAAGCCAGAAGTTAATCATCTTCCATTGGTATTGCCACAATAAGGTTTGTCAGGGCAACTGAAGAGGTATGAATGGTAGTTAAAGCACACTTCTTTGCCTTCCAGCTCACAGAATCACTTAGATTTCTATCAAGAATATCACAAGGGGAAGTAGGGGGAAAGGTATCATATTAACTCTTCAAAATTGGGAGGGAAGATACACTGTCAGGACATATGTAGTATCTATCACTCAAATGCTTCACTCAAAAAACATGTTTTTTAAATACAGTAATTTTGGGGTCTTCTCCAGTCAGGACAATGATTTAGTTTGATATCCATCAATGAATGTATTAGACTGGCTTCCACTGGCAGCTACAGAGGAAGATTTAGAGAACAGTTAGTTTAAAGTTGGAAAATCACTAAAATATCCAGGCAACATATCAACCTTGCTCTGATAGTTTATTAAACCAAATAAGTGGGACTGTTTAAAGACATTAAGGATGATGCATGAATAATGCAAATCAATTACTTTATTGTTTTTTTCTGTACTGTTCTCCTAATGACCCAACTTTCAGCTGCACATTCACACTGCTATATGAGGGTGCATTTCAGCAGTTGATTCTATAGTAATTATAGATATTAAGGATTCAGCACACTGAGGAAATATCTCAGTGAGAGACATGGGACACGATTAGAAGATACTATATATAAACACTTGTCACATTTTTATAAATTATATCTGATATGGAAGAAATGGACAAGTAGTGAAAGAAGACAGAGATATCACCTGCAGAGAAAAGGGAAAAGCTAATAACAACAAACACTTGCTATGTTCCAGGTACTGGATTTATTATATTAATTTAT
>NW_016809079.1:5923-7211 GCF_001698545.2 Rhinopithecus bieti | reverse complement strand
TTGGTATTTTTTTTTTTTTTAAAGAAAGTACCATCCTTTACAATCTATTTTTTTTGTTGTTGTTGTTTTTTTTGTTTGTTTGTTTTTAAACATTTCTTTCTGCTCTCAACTTGATTCTTTTGCCAGGCTTCTGCAAGAAATAAGTTTTGATAAAGAAGTCTACTTTGACTTCAAAGTTATAATAGGTACATTATTTATGACACCCCAAAGTAACATCCTTATTCCCACATTGAAAGAGAGCTTTTGGTTTAACCCAAAATTATTTTATAAAGTAGATTATTGAATGTTATATCATCACATTTAAGAAGTGTAACAGTTTTTTAGTAAACACTAAAGAACTGTTCCCTTAACTTATGCAACGCCCTACATTTATCGCCACAAAATATATGTCAAGCTGTATTGTTTAGCAATAAACTCAAAGCAAAACAAAATTATGCTTTCAAATTCTTTAGAGACCTCACATTAATAGTAACTTTCCCATGAAAGCAATTTATGGAAACAAATATTATTAATAGTGGCTCTTCTTATACAAAAATCTAAATGACTACAGCTGTCTAGGCCTGTACTAAATAAAAAAGATCTCAACTCTGCTAATTAATATTCATAATTGTTTAGAATGGATTTAAAAAAATTCATGCAGTATATTACTTACCTGGGAGAAATATTTTCCATTTACATAGCCAGTTCAGCAGTGATGTTCTCAAGCCCAATTTCTCTTTCTTTGTCACCACCTGGTTCCTATAAAGAAACTATTTCCAAGAAATCACACCAAAATAACTTAAACAGTTTTTTTTTCCAGATAAGCCTTCATATCACATTAGAAACTTTTGATAATATTAACAATTTTCTTTCATTCTACATTAGAATCATATAATTTTAGAATTTGAGTTGCCTAACAAGATATGACTATGTAATCATTCCAGCAATTTTCATATCATATTAGTGAAAACAAATACTAATATAATAGGATGCTAACATGAAAACCCCTAATAGAACATGACAAAACTTTTCATATTTTATTTATGGATTCTGGTTGTTGTTCTCCATTTCAACATTTTCCACTTCAGTTTATGGGAAAGTAGCATGGGTTTGCATGTTTTTGAATATCAATTAAGTGATATCGTAATATAATAGTAATGCAAAAGTTAGCTGCTATCATTTTGCTATAGAAGGAATACATTTCTTTGGGTCATCAAATCTTTATTTGAAAGATAATGCTTTCATTGATTTTGTTATTTATTTCAATTTAGTTTAGAAACTGAACTATTTGTAAAAAAAAAAAAAAAAA
>NW_016809079.1:0-1428 GCF_001698545.2 Rhinopithecus bieti | reverse complement strand
TTGCCTGGAAGAACATACCATGCTCATGGATAGGAAGAATCAATATCGTGAAAATGGCCATACTCCCCAAGGTTATTTATAGATTCAATGCCATCCCCATCAAGCTACCAATGAGTTTCTTCACAGAATTATTCTAAATTTTTATACTCCTGTTACAATGTACTGTGCAAAATCACCCGAAGCATCACAAAAGTTGTTGATTTTATTCATTTGGAAAATCGTAAGGAATTCACATCTTTTTTTGATATTCTTTTCTAGGATGCAAACTAATTACCCTTTGTTTTGATGTTGGTTCATCTGTTCAGTTAGGTTTTATTTTGTTTTCGTATTCATAGTTCATTAAGGGTAGGCTTGTAGTGGTGCATTCACCTGATAATTTTAGAGTCTTCATGACCTGCTGCTTTAATTCTGTGATTAGAGATTTTTAAAATACTTTTCATCTGAAGAGAACTGGAAAGCCATATGCATGCTGATTCTTTTTTTCAGAAGACAGTCAACCTGTGGAAAATACATCATACATTTTATTAGAGCTTCACTGTTTGAAAATATGGGGGTCTGACTCTGGAGCCACGTCAGGACATTGTTGCAAGCTGTCCATTTGGGATTAACCATTTGGGATTGGTGTGACATTGTACTAACTCTTCTGGTTACAGCAAGGGGTTATATGCTATTATGTATGTCAGAATAGCCAAAGCATTTGTTAAAAATGCACATCTCTGTGTCCACCATTAGAAATTGCTAATGGTGGGCCGGGCGCGGTGGCTCAAGCCTGTAATCCCAGCACTTCGGAAGGCCAAGGCGGGTGGATCATGAGGGCAGGAGATGGAGACCATCCTGGCTAACACGGTGAAACCCCGTCTCTACTAAAAATACAAAAAACTAGCCGGGCGAGGTGGCGGGCGCCTGTAGTCCCAGCTACTCGGGAGGCTGAGGCAGGAGAACGGCGTAAACCCGGGAGGCGGAGCTTGCAGTGAGCTGAGATCTGGCCACTGCACTCCAGCCTGGGCGGCAGAGTGAGACTCTGTCTCAAAAAAAAAAAAAAAAAAAGGAAATTGCTAATGGTAGCCAGGTACAGTGGCTCATGCCTATAATCCCAGCTACTCTGAAGGCTGATGGGAGGATTGCTTGAGCCCAAGAGTTTCAGACCAGCCTGGGCAACATAGTGAGACTCCATCTGTTCCAAAAACAACTTCCAAAACTAACTAAATAAAAGGCCAGCATGGTGGCGTGTGTGGGCAGTCCTAGCTACTCAGAGATTGACGGAGGAGGATCACTTGAACCCAAGAGTTCAAGGTTCCAGTGAGCTATGATCATGCCACTGCACTCCAGTCTGGGTGACAGTGAGAAGAAAAAAAGAAAAGAAAAAAAGGGAAGGAAGAAAGGAAGGAAGGAAGAGAGGGAAGGTGGGAGGGAAAGAAAGAAAGAAGG
>NW_016809078.1:0-466 GCF_001698545.2 Rhinopithecus bieti | reverse complement strand
AACAAAATTTCCAGTGCTGCCAAGAATGAACACCACCGACTCACATCTGAAATACTGTGAGTTTTCTTCTCTAGGAATATTCGTTTTTCTGTTCACGCTCACATTTTAGGCTCTGACTTTTACGGCATGACAGGTCTAATCATTACCACGAAACCGTATTCCTAAACCAATTCAGCAAATTGAAGGGGCTCAACCAAGGTGGATTTGCTGATGAACGGCCTACTTTTGTCTCTCTGAGAATCCGAAGTTAGTGTACTTGCCTCGGGGTTCCGCCAGCCTTTTATCTGAAAATTCCAACAGAGACCCCCTCAGTTGCCAGTGTATACATTAGGGAGGCTTCTAAACATCATCTAAAAAGACAAAGCTGCCAAGAGATAGTAAACAGCATTCAATCAACAGAACCTGCTCGGGTGAATGCCTTCTGCTGTTGTATGTTCTGGTGTTGTATGTTCTGGTGTTGTATGTT
>NW_016809077.1:71210-74191 GCF_001698545.2 Rhinopithecus bieti | reverse complement strand
GGCTCCGTGGGTGTGGGACCCTCCCGGCCAGGTGTGGAATATATTCTCCTGATGTGCCTGTTTGCTTAAAGCGCTGTATTGGGGTGGGAGTTACCCAATTTTCCAGGTGTTGTGTGTCTCAGTTCCCCTGGCTAGGAAAAGGGATTCCCTTCCCCTTGCGCTTCCAGGTGAGGCGATGCCTCGCCCTGCTTCACCTCTCGCTGGTCAGGCTGCAGCAGCTGACCAGCACCGATTGTCCGGCACTCCCTAGTGAGATGACCCCAGTACCTCAGTTGAAAATGCAGAAATCACCGGTCTTCTGTGTCGCTCGCGCCGGGAGTTGGATACTGGAGCTGTTCCTATTCGGCCATCTTGCTCCGCCCCCCATCTCTGAATTTCTAAATTAACCTTCCCAAGTGGCTTTCTTGATACCAGTTGGTCTCTGCTTGAAGTGGGGAATACGCACAGGCACACATCTCCCCTGCCCTGTGTTGGAGATGGGGTGGCAGAGATTATCATAGCAGTTGATTCACTTCTGCTGAAGAAATTATCTTCAAAACTAATCTAGGCTCTTTGTAAATTCAGCATCCTAAATATCCCTAGATTTTCCCCCCATCTTTATTTTCCTTTTAATTTCTCACAGAGGATCTATTATACTTTGAAATATTAAGAGGAATGCTTGTCACCTCTCTTTTGTCCTCCTCCTTTGAGTCTTCAGACTAAACTAAGGCAGAGAGTCCTGTGTTCACATCCTATTACTCTAACATCACCATTTACTCTCTGTCTCTTCTCTACCCTCTGATCTGCAAGTCCAACGTGGATAGCAAATTCTCCTGGACAGCACTTTCCTCCTCAATGCTGAATCCATTCTGTAATTTCTCCTCACTGGACTTCCTGCCTTTGAAAATATGCTATCCTTCCCTCTGTCTACCCACTAGCTGCTGTCATAGCTCATTTCAGTCTATTGTTTATTCTTTAGTGTCTTATTCTAGAAAGTTCTACTGTGGCGTCTACAGTTCTAGAAAAGGTTATTTTTTAAACCATTTTTCTTCAAAGGCCTCTTTGGCTCACTTTTTCCCCCATGTATGCTACTTTGTCTCCTGTTTCTTGTTCACTCTACCCGTGCACTCCACCTAGGTTGCTTCCTTTGTAAAAACTGGATCATGCTCTGACCATGCTGTCACTTTAGTCATAATCACCGAGTACTCGCTGAATACCTACAGAGTATTGAGCACTATTCTGGGAAGCATGCAAGATCAGGGAAAGTTAGGGTTTGCCTTCAGAGAGTTTTAATTTCATTGGCTAGAACAGAACACATCAAAAGAAATGGAGAACATTAGATATGTTAAAATGTGTGGCCTGACAATGTACAGTTTTCACCTGAGCTACAACTGGCTTTCATAAAATTTCAAGAGATTCTGAAATCTCTCCTGATCTGTGAGGTCTTTCCACATTTCTCAGAGAAGGATTGTTTTACTCTGATAATTTTCAACCTGATAGGTCCACAGTACTCTAGCCTTCCATTATTAACATAATTTTCCCCTGAATGTGCACATAGCATAGCCTTTGAATTTAGATTTTGCCCATATTAGTTAAGTTATTTTACTTCCAGTTATATCTGTGCCTGATATTTTGCTTCTAAATTGTTGCGTGAAGAATGAGGTTATCATTTCTTTTCATTCTTTTCCATCATATAGATTTATGAGGTGTTCAGAGGTATGTGATGAGGGTAATGATGTTAATAACAATAATGACACCTCCCATTTGTGTTATGCTTTACAAAGTACTGTCATGAACATTATCTTATCTTATTCTAAAAATGTGCCTGTGATGACTACTTTGTTTCTGACTCTTCAGAAACCGTAATAGCTCCTCTGCCTCCCACCAGCTTTGTTGCTGACATTCCAGAGAGAACTACATCCCCCAAGTTCTGTTGCTCAGGTAACTCCCCAGGCTCCTAAGCCCATTTGTTTATGCTTCTCTGACCCCAGTTGCAAAGCCATTGATTTGGTTTCCATTCCTGCTCTCCATTCTCTTCTTTAGACTGGACACAGTCACATGCTTCCTGAGCCTGACTTACGCCAGAAGACTGGCTTTGGTTGCACTGTGCTCTGGGTCCTGCAGCTGAATGGCATCACCACCCACTCCCAGCTGCAAATCATGAAACCACTGTCTTGATCCTGCCCACTTAGGGATGGAAGTCATGGGTACAATTGTCGGCAAAAAGAGAAATATAAAACTCCCAGCTTAGAGCTCCTAAATGAGTTGTTATTTTCTTTCTAAATAGAAGCATGACTTTAGAATACAATATTCCCAGTGAAGGCTGTGCATCTTTTTCAAAACAGGCAGGCTTTTTTTTTTTTTTTTTTTTTTTTTTTTTTAAATGTGGATTGTCATTAGCACAACAATTTTCTAACGTTTGTGATTATATTAAACACAGAACTATGTTAGTTGATGCCCAGTCTCACAACTTGGAATTTTCTCAATGCTTTTCTTATGAAAATTTGACCACTATAATTATGGCTTTTGTTTGTATAGGATTTTATATGGATATACATAGCTCTAGTTTTCATGAATTTTTCCTATTACCCATAAGTAGGATATATTGAGCAACACGGGTGTCAATGACTTGCAAGAATTAAAAATCAAGCAGATAAATAGAGGAATGGCAGAAAGCCTGAAGAATAAGGATAACGTAGGGAGATGGAGCACAGAGAGTTGAATGTTGCCGCTGTAGGAACAGTTTGCACATGGCAGCTTTTAGCCTAGATAAGGGTATTTATATTTCAGAATAAGTTGTCCCATATTTCCTGAGAGAAAACTGTTTTGACTGCTTTTACTTATAAGTTTAAAGCATTACATGATATACTTTTATTTTTATGTTATTAAAATATAGATGATTTGTTACACAATAGACAAACTGACAACATTTTGAGGGTGATCCATGTTTAAGAGGTCATAGGAAATGTACATTGATTTCTTCTTATTTTTTTTTTTTTTTT
>NW_016809077.1:65869-67969 GCF_001698545.2 Rhinopithecus bieti | reverse complement strand
GGAAAATGTTAAGAATATTGAAATCAAAACCATGGTCTCTGCCAGTCAGCTTTGACAGGATCATCTTCTGAGAGCCAAATTAAATATTTGTAATGAATATGCTTGATTTTAATTAAATCATCTCTTTTTTTGTGTGTTCTCTTTCTCTTATACACATTCATACACATGCAAATCACCACCAATACCACGGTATTCAAGCCAATAATATTTAATATTTACCTATTTTGCCACTTAAATGAGCATATTCTTTGATATGATACTCTTTGCCTCTAAAGTTTCTTCAGATCATATGGAATATACCCACATGCTTATGGTGTTCTACAATTTCTGTAAATTGTTCACCATATGGTACTACTAGAACTTTTAAAATTATGTCTTATGCTGGCTGCATCAATAATTTCAGTAGTTTATGTATGCATATAATTGTGGATGTAACTTCATCCTCTTCATTGCTTTTTGTATACCTTTTATAAGTTCTTTTTATAACAGACAAAAAACATTTGTTCAAATAAATGAGGTCATTAAAATTTAAAAGCTAATCATGAATCTAACTAGTTTCTTGCCCTGACAACATCCACTTAGAAAAATTCTAATTATTTCAACAATAATTATATTGGCAGGAGGACAATGGAGTATATAGTTTATGGTACTAATTATACTATTTAAGTGTCTAAATCTTACTGCCTTAGTTCATTTTGTGCTGCCATAACAGAATACCTGAAACTAGTTACTTTATAAAACACAGAGATTTATTTTTTACAGTTCTAGAGAGAGCCTTCTTACTGTGTCTATGGCTGAAGGTAAAAGGGTAAGACAGCATGCCTGCAAGAGAAGAGCGAGAAAGAGAGAGAGATCATTTTATTAGAAATGCACTCCCAAGATAACCAACTCATTTCTACAATAATGGCACTAAATGGTATTAATCCATTATGAGGGCAGAGCCCTTCCAACATATTTACCACTTAAAGATCCCACCTCTCAGCACTGTTGCACTGGAAATTAAGTTTCCAACACAGGAACTTTTGGGGATACATTCAAGCCATAGAACTGACCTAAGCAAATTCTTTGAGAATTGATGCTTTGGTAACACTGAAAGATTACATAGTGGTAATACTGCTTTTTTGTTTGTTTGTTTGTTTGTTTGTTTGTTTGTTTGTTTTTTTGTTGTTGTTGTTTTTTTTTAACTATTTCACCAACAGGTGATAAAATACAGTGTATAACATGCTGTAAATAGACAGTGAAGGACTAAACAAGAAGAATGATACTTTGTGAGAAGATCATATTACATAGTTTCATGGAGGAGTACTTGAATTTTCAATCTTGCTTTCTGGTTACCTTTGAATAACAGACATTTTTTCATGGTGTTGCATAGTTATTTCAGAAGTAATGAAGGGAGTTTCCTACCATTATGTTTAAGCATTTGTATATCTTTGTAAAGGAACATTATGTTTATGTATTTGTACACCTTTTTAAAGGTGAAAATAGCATTACAGAATAATTTTAATTTCTGTGAGTATCTGTGGGGAAAATTACAAAGATGTTTATAAAATTTTAAGGACTATCACTAAAGAGAAGTTGTTTAAAAAAAAGTTCACAGTTCAATAATAGGTTAAAGAAAAAAGCAGGGAAAAAAAAGTAAATGGAAAACTTAAATAAGATGGTAGAAATAGGTTCAAATACACCAGTTATAACAATAAGTATAAACAGACTAGGTTTTAAAGAAAGATAATAAGAGATTTGGTTTTAAAGTAAAAGAGGTATGAGCTATCTATAAGAGATATATTTAAAGTTAAAAAAAAACAGGCTTTCAACAAGATAACTGGACAAACTACGGCTGAAAAATAGTAAATCAAATAACATTAAAATCAGCTAAATAGAATTTAAGGAAAAAATTACAAAAGAGACAAGATACTGAACTATGATTTTAAAAAACCATATAACCATAACTTCAAAGTATAAAAGGTGAAAACTGATGGATTTGTAAAGATTTTTTAAATCCACCAAAATGTAGATTTGAATTCACTTGTTAAAAATATTAGCTTAAATAGAATATATATGAGTGTATATATACATATAAAGAGATAATATATGTATATACAC
>NW_016809077.1:52027-64468 GCF_001698545.2 Rhinopithecus bieti | reverse complement strand
GCCTGTTCACTCTGATGGTAGTTTCTTTTGCTGTGCAGAAGCTCTTTAGTTTAATTAGATCCCATTTGTCAATTTTTGCTTTTGCTGCCGTTGCTTTTGGTGTTTTAGACATGAAGTCCTTGCCCATGCCTATGTCCCAAATGGTACTACCTAGATTTTCTTCTAGGGTTTTTATGCTATTAGGTCTAACGTTTAAGTCTCTAATCCATCTTGAATTAATCTTCGTATAAGGAGTAAGGAAAGGATCCAGTTTCAGCTTTCTACTTATGGCTAGTCAATTTTCCCAGCACCATTTATTAAATAGGGAATCCTTTCCCCATTTCTTGTTTCTCTCAGGTTTGTCAAAGATCAGATGGCTGTAGATGTGTGGTATTTTCTTTATCAAATAATTTTCCCATACAGATAGGTCATATAATTCATACAATCTTTTGTAAAAAAAAAATCTGAAATATCAGTTATCTTTGTGTCACTGGAAACCAGAAATGTTATTGAAACTGCACTCTAATCCATGTAAATTAAACTCAAGTCAGTTCACCTTTCTCAAAAAATCTGACCTCATTGACCATCAGAAAAATTGATAACACTTAGGCAGGGCTCAAAAGGTTTTCAGCTACTACCCCAACTTTATTACCACCATTTTTTACATGTGAAATTGATTTTTTCTCAGTTTTATTGGCAGTACAATAAAACAGAATTTTGTTTTTGTTATTCTACTATTCCCTTACTTCTTTCAACGAGGTTCTTTTCCCTAAATTCTTCCTAAACTGAAATTATGAAGCCACAATTAATCAACAAGGTAGTATCAATGAATAAGGGTCCTGTTGTTTTTAATATTTAACCACTAAAGATTTTTTTTCTAAGCCATGACTCACTCACTTTTACCCTAAAATATTTAGTCTTGGTTATGTTTTATAAGAACATATATTTGTCATATATTGTCAATATAATAAATGATAGTTAATTTAATTAGGGTTCATTTTACTAAGCTTAAAGATGGATTTAGAAAAGTAAAATATATATTAAAAATGGTCTTTTCTCATACTGTCTGCCTGCAGACCCTCAACACCTTTCCTTTTTCTTATTTGTTCTCTTTAAAATTTCTTCTCTACTTTTCATATTAATAATATTCAATAGAACATAATTTTTCAACCTTGATTTAAACTTCCCCAATTTCTTCCAAAAATTGTATTGCTTCATCCCTTTGGAAGAGAGCATGTTTTACAGAGGAGGCAGTAATTTCTCAGTTTTGATTATCAAAGTTTATGTTTTGTTTATTTTTCTTTTCCCCTAACATGGCTGTAGTTGTTGTACGCAGATCTTCACAAGAGGGAAAGGGTTTTCTACCCAGATATGGTGGCCTTGACTGTCAAGTTTACTAAAATCAATCATGGAAAAACTATGAGATAGTACACAAGATATGTCCTGTCATATGGAAGGGGGAAGCCTATTCTCCCTGGCCACAGTGGTTGTGGAAGAAAAAAGAGAGTCAGAAGTAGGGGAAGCAAGTATTCACACATTTGGGTGCAAACTTTCCCATATGCACAAAAGTTCCAGGGAGTAAAGAAGGGTAAGCTGAAGGGTTTTTACCCACTTCCTGTTTTGAACTTCAGGTGGAGTTTGCCCACTCCCGGTGACCTTGCCAATGTGGGATGGCAACAGACAGCACAGCAAGTGGTCAGATTACTGAGTTGGGAGGCAATCTCAACACACCTTCTACCCACTGTTTGGCAAGAAAGAGCTCCGTAGTTCCTCCTCCAGTCTCCCAAGTGGAGATTAAGAGGGCAACTGAATAAACAGGGAAATTTCCAGGAAAATTCAGGGGTTAGTATTACTTAGGATAATTCCACAGCTAAGAACTGTAGAATATGTTATTGGGCTGGGGACTAAGTAGGAATCTCTGCCAGAAACCAGAGTGTCCCTGATATGAGACGAAGCCAATGAGGCCCATCAACAAGGTGAAATAGCTGTGCTCCCCAGAGCACTGCCTAAACTAGGTAAACATAACACGGGTTACACCAGCCATGGTCTACAGTGGCAGACACCAGCAAGAAGCCCACAGATAGGACCAGCCCAACCACACTTGGTGAATACCAACCAGCTATCAGCTGCTCTACAAAAAACCTGGCACCCTCCATCAACCCCACAGAACAATAAACTTTCTCTTTATTAGAAATACTGTCTCAGGCAGGAGGAGGAAAAATATAGAAACAGCTGAATGAGGGATGTGACGTTAAATTGACTAAATGTTTGAGAAACTTTATTTTAAACTGAAGGGGATTAAGCTGGAAGAGAAAGTAATAGCATTAATTGGAAATTTTAGATTTATTTTCCCTAATATCTAGCAAAATGTGGTTTTCATAAAGATAAGTTACAGAGAAATAAGTAACGAAGCTTATAGAAGTGTAGAAGTGTAAACAATGAGTGTATTCTACTGTGTGAAAAAATAATTCAGTGTATATCTGTGTTAAAGTGTCAATAATTATGTCTGATCTATTAGATATAGATCTAAATATAGATTACTATGGTTTCAATGTTTGTGTCCTCTCAACACTCATATTTGGACATCTAATCCCCATTGGGATGGTATTAGGAGGTGGGGCCTTTGGGAGGTGATTAGATCATGGCAGAGGGGCCATGATGAGTGGAATTAGTTCACTTTTTTGTAAAACAGATCCCAGAAAGCTGCCTTGCTCCTTCCACCACGTGAGGATGCAGAGAAAAGGCATCATCTTTGCAACAGGAAATGGGTCTTCACCAGACATTGAATCTGCTGAAACCTTGATCATAGATTTCCTAGTAACCCCCTAGAACTATGAGAAATAAATTTCTGTTGTTTAAAAGCTACCCAGTGTGAGGTATTTTGTTATAGCAGCCCCAATGGACTAAACTATATTAGATATACAGACATGGATCCATATCTGTCTATACGTCTATGTATTTATTTATCTAACCTATGTACTATATATAAAGTACCACGTATCTATATACAGTAGAGTACTATATGCAGTTGAGATTGTGTGTGTTTTTTCTTATGTAAAATTTCAATTAGTAGCTTTGTGTGTAAGTCATTTTCCTTCCTTCCTTCCTTCTTCTCTCTCTTTCTCTCTTTCTCTCTTTCTTTCTTTTGACATAGTCTTGCTCTGTCGCCCAGGCTAGAGTACAGTGGTGTGATCTCAGCTCACTGCAAACTCTGCCTCCCAGGTTCAAGCAATTCTCCCACCTCAGCCTCCTGAGTACCTGGTGTTACAGGCATCCACCACCACACCCAGCTAATTTTTGTATTTTTTAGTAGAGATGGGCTTTTGCCACGTTGGCCAGGCTGGTCTTGAACCCCTGACCTCAAGTGATCCACCTGCCTCCACCTCCCAAATTGCTGGGATTACAGGCATGAGTCACCACGCTCAGCTGTAAGTCATTTTCTGAATTTCATATTATTTTCTGGAAATCAAATTTCTAGGCCAGTGGAAATGAGTATTTTAAAGGTTATTGGAATAGCTTGCCAAAGATAACTTCTGTACCTAAATCAATCCATTCCTTTAAAATAGTCAGATATTTGAGAACGGCAAAAAGGAAAAACTATATGAATCAAATATTGCATTTGTCATTTGCACTTTCGTTACTGTGAAGGCCAGACTTCAGGCAGTGGTTTGATTCTTCTGAGGTAGTTGCTCTTTATTGAAGACTTGTAGCCACTGGCTGTAATGTAGCACTGTGTGATTGCTTCATGTTGTCTTATTTCTGCCCAGCTGAAAGATTTTATTATTAGATACTTTCTCTACCAAGTCTCAAATGTGATCAGTCGCATGAGTTTCATGAAGATTATTGCTTGCTACTCAATCAAAATTCATTGTTAGATATTTTAAATTATCTACTTAAAAAGCCTCTGTAGGAATTGAAATCTTTAAATTATACAATTTTTAAAATTATGAATAAACTTTGTAAAAATATAGCAATATTTAAGTACTATAAGCTATTTCCAAGGAGTTTCCATTGAACTCTTCTCTGGTTGATATTCTAGGCATCAAGCAGCAATCTTCACTCTCAGAAAAGAGCCAATTCACTACTGGCTGATGTTCACAGCAGGCCAGGATAGGGACCCATCACTTTTTCCTCCTTATTACATGCTGTCCTTTCCATTAGAATCATGGCAGTCTTCACACTGCTCCCTTTGCATGTATACCTCATCCTATGAGTCAGCCCTTGAATTTATTTATTCCAGTGGTCTCCTGAAAAGCTTTCTCCTTTGGCAGTACAATCAAAACCAGAATTATATCAAAATAATTTCCACAATCAATATTGTAGCACATATTATTCCACAATGATTTTTTAAATTAACAGAATAATATATTATTCCAAACATCTGAATGGATTTTTACTTCTAGAGATGGGACACTAAAGGGTTGAAAATATAGAAGAAAAATAAGGTCAAAACATATAAAACTATGCATCCTTGTAATCATGAGGAAGGGAAATACACATATCTGCATATAGAGATTTTTCTTGTTTTCTTTGCAATTACACTATATAAAAGTTTGAACATCAAGTTCTTTTACACTGGAATTTCTTAAGCATAAAACTGTAAAACTCAGAGAGCCAAAGAACTGAAATGAAATTTGATTTTTAAAAAAATATTAAAATATTTTACATGTGGCTTTTCAATTTTTAATGTACATTTGTATTTCATTGCTTTCATCCACATTCTTAATTGACTTCAAAGAGACTGTATTTTATTCAATATCTGTTTATATCTTTAAAAAGTTCCTGAATCATCTTCAAAATGCAACTCAAATGATGACCTTACTGATGAAACAGAATTAATTTCTCTTCTTTTTAGTTTAGGTGCATAGATACTTAGTTCATTCTGAATAATAACAAGATTTGAAAGGGGAAACAATATTTCTCTTTATATTTGGTGGCAATTTTGACTTTGTAGAGTTATTCATGGAGTCCAAAGAAATTTAAATGGACAGAGCACAGAAGTATTCCTGACACAGCATCATTCAACAAATTCCATCCTGTGCTCATTCTGACAACCTTAGACAGTCAATATCAAGTCCACACCCCTAGTTTGCTCTCCTATAGCTAACATAATGTTGTTTTTACAAAACTAATGACTGAGAGATATGGTAGGTGGAATTGGTCATGTGGAGTTTGTGGGGAGGGAAGATAGCCATTTTAAACAGGGTAAATTCTGAAAGATGTAAAGGAGTTAGTCCTGTGGATTTCGGGGCAGAGTGTAACAGAGGAAATGGTTGATGCAATGGACATAGGTGAAAGGGTGAGAGTGGCATGTCTAAGAAACTGCAAGGAGGTCACTGGGCTGGAGCAGAGTGAGCCTGAGGGATGCAGTAAGAGATAAGATTATCAGAGAGGTAATGGGGGTGGAGGAGTCAGGGTGCATCTCCTAGAAACCTGAAAGTTCACACTGAATGAATCTGAAAACCAATAGAAGGGTAAATAAAGAAATGGTGTTTTAAAATCTCATTTTGCTTTTCAAAATAGGATATACAGGGTCAAGGGTGAAAGAAGACAGTCTAGTTAGGAGATAATTCAATTAGCACAAGAAAAAAATAATGATAGCCCTTACTACTGTCTTCTCATCAGACTACACTTTTTCAATATATAACATGTCTCTTTGTTCTCTTCTATTCAAAGCTTTTTATTTGAATACTGATTTTATTAAATATTCACACCCACTTTCTTATTGTTAGTATTTGCCTGAAATTTCTTTTTCAATATTTTATACTCAACTTTAAATCACATTTTGCTTTAAGTGTGTCTCCTTAAGCCGGGAAGTATATCAATATTTAGTTTACCCAATCTGAGTGTCTTCAAACAGGAAAATTTATCCCATTATTATTATTTAATAGTGGATATTTATAATTATTTGTGCTATTTTATTTTATATTTTCTGTTTATTGGTTTTCTTTTTTCCTTTTGTGTTGATAGTTTTTTTTTTTTTTTTTTTTTTTTTTTTTTTTTTTTTTTTTTGGCTGTTGTTGTTGCTGTTCAATTCTATTTACTTTAGAGTTTCAAAAGTTATGCTTCCTAATCTTATTATTTGAGTGGACAGCCTTCAAAATCATAATACACATAATTTTATATTTTCATTAATATCTTAAATAAATTATTTGTATTTATTACCTGTATCTTTTTAAATTTTATATCACCGTTCCTTTAGTTTTCCAGTTATATTTTGTGATTTTGAAACCGTCTTTCTCTACTTTCATATGCTTTGACATTTAACTTTTATTTGCCTCTCTCACTGCACTGAGTACTTTTTATCTACACCCACCTTCTTTGCATAGCTGAACCACTCCTTCCCAACAAGTGGTTAATCTATTGTTTTGAACGGCATTGAACATCCAGATGGAGCTCTCTCTCATTCAATGAGCACTAGCTACTCCTCATTGTAAGAGAACCATCATCATAATTTTTAGAAAAGGATACAATTATCCATATCACATTAAATTATATCTTTTCGTTCATTTAGAAACAGAGTTTATAAAGCATACATACACACACACACACACACACACACACACACATCTTATTATGTTTATGTGGGATTTATTTGAGGAAAAGTGTTTTACTTTCTTTGCTATGGCAGATGATTTTACATGTTGTTTCGTAAACATGGTGAGGTAGAATAGATACTGCAGAAGATCTTAACATCGACAGGCAACATACACCTTATCTTCTTCACTGCACAGTGAGAGCCTCAAGGACCATTTGGAAGCCCGCAGAGGCAGACACTATATTTTCTTTGCTTCAGCACTTATCATTAACCCAGAGAGCTACCCAGCTGCTAGTGCTGAAAAGCTATCCTTAGGGAAGTATTTCTTTCAAAGAGAGCACCGTTTCTTTAAAACCACATTGCCATTGGCATTCAGTACAAGAGAGCTTATAACCAAAAGAGCCAACTGAGCTTTCCAAAGACAAATGATTCAGTCAATGAAGTGTTTTTAGATAATCACTAGATTCTTAAATTATTCTCAAATATTGTCGACATGAATATTAATTTAGTCTAATTTGATGATCAAATTTAAAAAGAAAACAAAATACTCTCTTCTTCCCCAGCTTTCTTCTGGCAATACTAACCATCTTTCTGTTTCCATTTCCTAGCATATTGTTCACCTTAACCATCCAATCAAACCCAGTAATGTTTTCATATTATACCTTATTTTAGTTCTTAAACAAAAATCAACTATATTTTATCTATCAATTAACTTATTTATTTGCTTATCTAATCCCTGTTTTCTTCTTAAGAGCAAGATTTTCTTTTATTATTTGCTTCCATATCTTCTGCATCTAAAACAAGACCTGGTGTATATAGCAGGTGATTAATCTATATTTCTCCAGTGATAAAGAATATTACAATGTTCTTAAACAATAAAAAACTTTAATTTCATCATGATAAACCTTAGAAAAAATAAAATTGTCAATCATGTCAAAATCCTGATTATAGCATTTATTTTAAAAACTTCTANAATTAACTTATTTATTTGCTTATCTAATCCCTGTTTTCTTCTTAAGAGCAAGATTTTTCTTTTTATTATTTGCTTCCATATCTTCTGCATCTAAAACAAGACCTGGTGTATATAGCAGGTGATTAATCTATATTTCTCCAGTGATAAAGAATATTACAATGTTCTTAAACAATAAAAAACTTTAATTTCATCATGATAAACCTTAGAAAAAATAAAATTGTCAATCATGTCAAAATCCTGATTATAGCATTTTATTTTAAAAACTTCTAGAACCTAGAGTTATTCATTCTTTGTAATCATCTTTAAGATCGCCAAAATAATGCAAATTTAATTTTTTTAAAATGTAACAAGAAATACATGTTCATTATTGTGAAAACATAAGGATCTTTTATAAAATTGTTGACTTTTTTAAATTAAGAGAATTTTTTAACATTTTCTTACAAAATAGTTAATTGAGAGATTTGTTTTGTAAGTAGAAAACATATAGGATTGTGATATTTTAATGGCTCAGATGAAAATCAAATTCCCCTAAAAAGTTATCTTTGTGACTAGTAGAATTCTTCTACATAGGTTAAAAAGATATTTGAAGGAAGCCGGGCACAGTGGCTCAGGCCTACAATCCCAGCACTTTGGGAGGCTGAGGTGGGCAGATCACCTGAAGTCAGGAGCTCGAGACCAGCCTGGCCAACCTGGTGAAACCCCGTCTCTACTGAAAATACAAAAATTAGCCCGGCATGGTTATGGGCACCTGTAATCCCAGCTACTAGGGAGGCTGAGGCAGGAGAATAACATCCGGGAGGCGGAGGTTGTGGTGAGCTGAGATCGCGCCATTGCACTCCAGCCTGGGCAACAAGAGTGAAGCTCTGTTTCAAAAATAAATAAATAAAAAGAAAAAAGAAAAGATGTTTGAAGGAAAACAAAAGAAATAAATAATCCCCAAAATGAGAAATGGCATTTGTATCAACATCTTTCATGTGGAAACAGGAGTTAAAAACAGATCATTGGCCGAGAGCGGTGGCTCACGCCTGTAATCCCAGCACTTTGAGAGGCCGAGGCGGGCGGATCACGTGGTCAGGAGATTGAGACCATCCTGGCTAACAGGGTGAAACCTTGTCTCTACTAAAAATGCAAAAAAATTAGCTGGGCTTGGTGGCGGGCACCTGTAGTCCCAGCCCCTAGGGAGGCTGAAGCAGGAGAATGGAGTGAACCCGGGGGATGGAGATTGCAGTGAGCTGAGATGGCGCCATTGCGCTCCAGCCTGGGCAACAGAGCAAGACTCTATCTCAAAAAAAAAAAAAAAAAAAAAAAAAACACCATTAATAGCATATAAGGCAAAAACCTAACAATAAATGCAACAGAAGAGGTGTGGAATACAATTTCTTGTTTATTTAATTCTATCTGTCTGATAGCTGAGATTAGATTTCTAAAATGCAGTGAATTTGAATTTGCTGCTCTTTAATTAAAGATGATATGAAAAATGGAAAGATCAAAATTACTTTCAAATTAATTAATACTGAAGAACTAAATCTAGGTGCAAAAGAATGCTGAAAAATATTCATAGTTTCAACCTCAGAAATAATTTTTTCACAAAAATATAAAATTATAATATAAAACATGAATGCTAAACTATTAATTATACAATCTGAAGATTTTCCAGATATATTGCCAATCTTCTTAACTTCAAACATCAGAGCTTAAAAAATAGAGCTTCTGGTTTCCCATGGGCTGATTGTGACCACTTAATTTCAAATTCTTCCACATACACTCCCCCAGAAAACATGTACGTCAACAAGAACAAATAAAATCACCAGTAGCCTATGACAATTAGCAGAGAGATGGAAAATAACTGAAATTTTTAATTCACATGTAAGTCAACATTACTGTTTTACAGGCCAGGGTCAAAGGTCAAAGATTTTGCAAAGGAGAACAGTGTACTAGAGTCCTAATAGCAGAGAAATACAGTTATTATAATATCAAGAGTTACCATCAAGAGGAAAGGATTGCATCCTGAATGGAGGAATACCAACAAAAGATCCAAAGCCTGGTACATCAGAAAACTGAATACAGGATATAAAAAGAAAGCAGCGTACACAGTAAAAGAATATCTCAGAGATACTGAGCTAGGTTTCAGACTGCCATGGAAAGGCGAATATTGCAATAAAGTGAGCCACACAATTTTTTTGTTTTCCCGGTATGTATAAAAGTTATGTTTGCACTATGCTGTAGTCTATTAAGTATGCAATAGCATTATGTCTAAATAATGTGCATACCTTATTTAAAAGTACTTTATTGCTAAAGAATGCTAATGATCATCTCAGGCTTCAGCTAGTAGTAATCTTTTTGCAGGAGGAAGGTTTTGCCTCAAGGCTGATGGCTGCTGACTGATTGAGTGCTGGTTACTGAAAGTGGGTGTGACTGCAGTAATTTCTTAAAATAAGACAACAATGAAGTTTGCCACACCGTTGGACTCTTCCTTTCATAAATAATTTCTCTGGAGCATGCCCTGGGTTTTTTTGATATAATAGCATTTTACCCACAATAGAATTTCTTTTGAAACTGAAGTCAATCTTTTCCAACGCTGCCTCTGCCTAATTAACTAAGATTATGTGATATTCTAAATCCTTTGTTGTCATACAAATGATGCTCACAGAATCTTCGCCAGGAAGAGATACCATCTCAGAAAATCATACTTTTTGTTCATCCATGAGAAGCAATCCCTTCAAGTTTTATCATGAGATTGCAGCAATTCTGTCACATCTTCAGGAGCCACTACTGACTCTAGTTCACTTGCTATTTCTAGCAGACCTACAGTTGCTTTCTCTCCTGAAGTCAAGTCTTGAACCTCCCAAAGTCATCCATCAGGGCTGGAATCAACTTCTTCCAAACTCCTCTTAGTGTTAATATTTTGACCTCCAATGAATCAGAAGTGTTCTTAATGGCATCTAGAATGAACTCTTCCTAGAAGGCTTACAACTTACTTTGTCCAGATCTACTCACTGTCTATGGCAGCTATCACCTTATAAAAGTATTTCTTAAAGAATATAACTTGAAAGTCAAAATTACTCCTTGATCTATGGGCTACAGAATGGATGTTGTGTTAGCAGGCATGAAAACCACATTAATTTCCTTTTACATTTTCATCAGAGCTCTTGAGTGATCAGGTACATTGTAAATGATCAGTAGTTCTTCGAGTCTTTTTTTTTTTCTGAACAGTAGGTCTCAGCAGTGGGCTTAAAATATTAAATAAGCCATGCTGTAAAGAGATGTTCTGTCTTTCAAGCTTTCTTGTTCAATTTATAGAGCACAGTTAGAGTAGGTTTAGTGTAACTCTTAAGAGCCCTAAAATTTTTGGAATGGTAGATGAGTGTTGGCTTCAACTTAAAGCCACCAGCCATGTTAGCTCCTCACAAGAGTCAACTTGTCCTTTGAATCTTTAAAACCAGGCATTTTTCTTCCAACATAAGGCAATTTCATCTACATTGAAAATCTATTGTTTAGTATAGCCATCTTCATCAAACATCTTACCTTGATCTTCTGGAAACTTGCTGCAGCTTATAATGAGCAATTGCTGCTTTACCTTGCACTTTTATGTTACAGTGATGGCTTCTTTCTTTAAACCTTGTGAACCAACTTTTTCTAGCTTCCAACTTTTCCTCTGCAGCTTATTTACCTCTCTCAGCCTTCATATAATAGAAGAGACTTAGGGCCTTGATCTGGATTAGATGTCAGCTTAAGGGAATCTTGTGGCTTGTTTGATCTTCTATCCAGACCATTTAAACTTTGTCCATATCAGAAATAAGGTTGTCTCATTTTCTTATCATTTATGTGTTCACAGATGTAGCAATTTTAATTTCCTTCAAGAACTTTTCCTTTGCATTTTTGCGTTGTTGTCTTACATAACTTGGCTAACAGCTTGGTACAAGAGACCTAGCTTTTGGTCTATCTCAGATTTAGACATGCCTTCCTCACTAAACTTAATAACTTCCAGCTTTTTATTTAAAGTGAGAAAAACTTTCACTGGGCTTAGTCTATTTATATGTAATGTAATTATGACATTTTGGGGTTTAAGTCTGTCTTTAAAAAATTTATCCCACATTTTATGTTCTTAGTTTATGTTTTCTTTTTATTCTGTGTACTCCTTTCATGATTTATTTTGGATTCATTTTTCTAATCATTCCATCTTCTTCCCATCTTCTTATTAGCTTTTTAGTTATAATTTTTTTAATGATTATCCTCATGTCTAGATATATTTAAATGGTCGTTCACACATTCTTTATATAGTTTAAACCTCATAATATGTTAAAATAAGCCTTCATGTAACATTGTCAACGCGTTCTTGGAAACTGAGACCTGCAGTGAAACATTGTATAACAGATCCAATTTTTTTCCCTCATTAACATTGTAAGGACATATTGAATAAAACAATATTATTTGAAAACCTGCTAAATTCAAAATTTTCAAAAACCTATTAATAACATTAAATGAGAACATATTGTGGTTTTGTTGCTTTAAACGGTGAATATTTATGTACATTTAACCAAATATGTACCAGTGTCCTTTATTCTTTCTCTTTGTATGTAATTCCAGCTGGGATCATGTCCCTTCTACTTGAAGGGCAGAAATTTGCTATTATTATTACTAGTAGGATGATGATTATTAGTATTTGTTATTGCATCTCTTCTAGCAAAATATTCTTTATCTTTTTTAAAAAAAAATCTTTATTTTACCCTCTTTTTTTGTGACAGATATTTTCTTTGGGTATTGAATTCTAGATTGACAGTGTTTTTCTTTGGACACTTCAAAGATGTCATTTCACCGGCTTCTGACTTCCATCATTTTTTGTTGAAAACTTGGTATTACTGTGGATCTTTTGAATAATGTATCCTTTTTTCCTTTTTGTGCTGAATGATTTTCAACTTCTCTCTCTTTTTCTTTAATTTTGTCTCCCTCT
>NW_016809077.1:47490-50448 GCF_001698545.2 Rhinopithecus bieti | reverse complement strand
TACTTTCACCATAATTTTAAAATTTAAATAATCAAGAAATAATGAAAATAAAATAGTTTATAAATTATGGGCAACTGCAGAAAATGTGGGAATTATTCTGATTTTTTAAATTATACTTTAAGTTCTAGGGTACATGTGTTTTTAAATAAATTGCCCAGTCTCAAGTATTTCTTGATAGCAATGCAAAAACTGACTAATACAACTACTAATATACTTCTATTTTAGATACTTAATATATGTTAATCACACAATTTTTTTTTATATCTGGCTTCTTTCATTTAGCATGATGTTTTCAAGGCTCATCCGTGTTGCAGCATGTATCAACCCTTCATTTATTTTTAAAGCCAAATATGTTGTATTGTACAGATATATCACACATTATTTATTCAGTCATCAGTTAATGGATATTTGTGTTGCTACAGCTTCTTCGCTATTATAATGTTGTCATAAACATTCATAGACAAGATTTTGTGTGAAAGTATCTTTTCAATTCCCTTAGATACATATCTAGGAATGGAATTGCTGGGTTTTATCATAGTTTTATGCTGAACTTTTTGAGAAATGGACAAGTTGTTTTCAACAGTGTCTCTACAATTTACATTTCCACCAGCAACGCATTAGGGTTTCAATTTCTCTACCTCCTCCCCCACATTTGCTATTGACTATCTTTTTTACTGTTTCCATCCTAGGGGGTGTCGAGTGCCATCTCCTTGTAGTTTTTATTTGTTTTTACCTAATTATTAATGATGTTGAGCATTTTTTGGTGTTTATTGGCTGTTGGTATATTTTCTATGGAGAACTGTCTTTTCAAATGAATTATCCATTTTTAAGTTTGGTTATCTTCACTTGTTCAATTTTATTTCTTTTTTTATATTCCTCAGGCTGGGTAACTAATCTATTTTGACCTGTTTTCAAGTTCACTGATGGTTTCTTCTGACCAAATCTCTTGTTGAGCCCCTCAAGTGAATTTTTTTATTTTATTTGGATTTTTTTCTACTATAAAGTTTCTATTTGTTTGTTCTTTATAATTTCTATCTTTTTATTGATATTCTCCATTTGGTAAAACATGTGTCGCCCACATTTCTTTAATTCTTTAGGATTACTTTAATTATTCAGTTTCTTTTTTTGTTTTGTTTTGTTTTTTGAGACAGAGTCTCACTCTGTCGCCCAGGCTGGAGTGCAATGGTGCAATCTCGGCTCACTGAAACCTCCGCTTCCCAGGTTCACGCCATTCTCCTGCCTCAGCCTCCCAAGTAGCTGGGACTACAGGTGCCCACCACCATGCCTCGTTAAATTTTATTTTGTATTTTAGTAGAGATGGGGTTTTACCGTGTTAGCCAGGATGGTCTCGATCTCCTGACCTTGTGATCCGCCCACCTTGGCCTCCCAAAGTGCGGGGATTACAGGCATGAGTCACTGCACCCGGCCAATTATTCAGTTCTTTAGGTGTTTTTAGCTTTTCAGACATATTTAAAATAGGTTTTTGCTGAAAATACATTTATTTGATACGTGATATGGTTTGGCTCTATGTCCCCAACCAAATTTCATGTGGAATTGTAATCTCCATGTGTTGAAGGTAGGGCCTGGTGGGAGGTGATTGGATCCTGGGGGTAGATTTCCCCCATGCTATTCTCATGATAGTGAGTGAGCTCTCACGAGATCTGATGGCTTAAAAGTGTGTGGTACTTCCCCCACTGCTCCCCTCCTGCCTCCATGTGAAGAAGGTGCTTACTTCCCCTTTGCCTTCTCCCATGATTGTAAGTTTCCTAAGGCCTCCCACTCATGCTACCTGTTAAGCCTGTAGAACTATGAGTTGGTTAAACCTCTTTTCTTCATAAATTATCCAGTCTCACAGTCTCAGGTAGTTCTTTATAACAGTGTGAGAACAGACTAATACAGCATGTATTTTCCCCAAATAGTAAAATAAACTGACCAGTGGATCAAAACCATTTGACCTAAAAAATGAATAAAAGCTATTTGATTTCTCAGTAAGAAAATATGCTGATCAAAATTTCCACCAAAAATAAGTTGAAAATGTTGCCACCTCATTGGCATTATTTTGGCTGCTCACCTAGGTGATCACACTGACCTAAAAATAAAACGTAAAAACAAATAAAGAAGCAGCCTCTTTCTCCATAAAACATTAAACCACCACCATCAAAAGCTGATTCTATTTATGTCTACACATGAGGGAACTGAGACTCTTGAAATATTGTAATACCAAGGCAGACAACAGCAATTGCATGGTTGCTGCATCTGATTTGTCAAATATCAGTTCAGTTCAATTCAGTCCAGACCTTGAAAGTGACATGCTTTGTATATCAGGCTCAGCTCTTACCTGCTTAGGTTACTTAGTGGAATTTTGAGTAATCTAAACCTACCTTGAAAATGAAAAAAATTAATATGCTAGAAATCAGAATGCAAATTATACATTTGTTTTAGGATAAAACACAAAACTGATAAGAAATTTCATGTTTGTGGCAGGTTTGCTTCATGATGCAATCCGTGGTATCTTGAGAGATACATTGTTCACTCTTACCTCTTTTCAGGTCGTGTATGTGTGTGTGCATATGTGTGTGTGGGGGTGTACAGGAAAGGTGCTCTGGCTTGGGTTTTCTGAAGTCAAATCTAAAGAACAATCAAGTCCAAGACCAATAGTGTCATGGAACAAGGTCCCCAGTGGGAAGTGAGGTTTATGGAAACGAGAAGGGAAATAGAATAACTAAAGAAGCCCATTTGGGGAAGCAGGGTGCAGGGCTGACAGTCTAGGGAGTTATCCTCCTTGTTCTGCTAACTCTAACTGTGTGCTTATCTCACGCCCTGAGTTTAGGCTATTATATTCTGAGTCTGGGTTCAGAATATAATAGATAAGGCTGCACACAAAGGTAGATCTTGAGTTTCACATGAAGAGTTTTGGTATTCCCAGTGTAGATTCCCCTAGAAGAATATATATATATA
>NW_016809077.1:41276-45769 GCF_001698545.2 Rhinopithecus bieti | reverse complement strand
TTTTTTTAGATGGCATCTCACTCTGTCATCCAGGCTGGAGTGCAGTGGCACCATCTCAGCTCCCTGCAACCTCCACCTCCTGAGCTCAAGTGATTCTCCTGCGTCAGCCTCCTGAGTAGCTGGGATTACAGGCACACGCCACCACGCCCAGCTAATTTTTGTATTTTTAGTAGAGATGGGGTTTCACCATGTCGGTCAGGCTGGTCTCAAATTCCTGACCTCATGATCCGCCCGCCTCAACCTCCCAAAGTGCTAGGATTACAAGCATGAGCCATCGCACTAGGCCAAGGATAATCTTTTTTAAAAATATTTTAACTTTTATTTTAGGTTCAGGGGCACATTTGCAAATTTGTTACAGAGGTAAACTTGTGACTCAGGGATCTGGTGTACAGATTATTTTATCAAGCAAGTACTCAGCATAGTACCCAATAGTTTTTTTTTTTCTTTTCTTCTTTTTCTTCTAACCCTCTCCCTTCTCCCACCCTCTGCTCTCATGTAGGCCCCCGTATCTGTTGTTCCCCTCTTTCTCTCCATGTATTCTCATCCTTTAGCTCCCACTTATAAACGAGAACATGTGGTATTTGGTTTGTTGTTCTTGCATTAGTTTGCTAAGGATAATGGCTTCCAGTTTCACCCATGTTTCTGCAAAGAACATGATCTCTTTCTTTTTATGGCTGCATAGTATTCCATGGTGTATATATACCACATTTTCCTTATTCAGTCTACTGTTGATGGGCATTTAGGTTTATTCCATGTCTTTGCTATTTTGAATAATGCTCCAATGAACATACGTGTGCATGTGTCTTTATGGAAGAGAGTTTATATCCCTTTGGATATATACCCAGTAGTGAGATTGCTGGGTTGAATGGTAATTCTGCTTTTAGTTCTTTGGGGAATCGCCACTCTGCTTTCCATAATGGTTAAACAAATTTAGACTCCCACCAGCAGTGTGTAAATATTTCCTTTTCTCTGCAATCTCACCAGCATCTGTTATTTTATTTTATTTTATTTTGCTTTTTAGTAAGAGCCATTCTGACTGATGTGAGATGGTATCTCATCATGGTTTTGATCTGCATTTCTGTAATGATCAGTGATATTGGGCTTTTGTTCATATGCTTATTGACCACATGTGGGTCTTAATTTGAAAAGTGTCTGTTCATGTTTTTGCCCTCTTTTTAATGAAGTTGTTTGCTTTTTGCTTGTATGTTTGTTTAAGTTCCTTGAAGATTTTGGATATTAGATATATTGTCAGTTGCATAGTTTGCAAATATTTTTCCCCATTCTGTAGGTTGCCCATTTACTCTGTTGATAGTTTCATATGCTGTGCAGAATCTCTTTAACTTTATTAGGTCCCATTTGTCAATTTTTGCTTTTGTTGCAATTGCTTCTGACGTTTTCATCATGAAATCTTTGCCAGTTCCTGTGTCCAAATTGTATGTCCTATGTTATCTTTCAGAGTTTTTATATATTTGTTTTACATTTAGGTCTTTAATCCATATTGAGTTGATGTTTGTATATGGTTTAAAGAATTGGTCCAGTTTCAGTCTTCTCCATATAGCTAGCCAGTAAGCCCAGCACCATTTATTGAATAGGGAGTTGTATTAGCCCGTTTTCATGCTGCTGATAAAGACATACCTGAGACTGAAAAGAAAAATAGGTTTAATGGACTCAGCTCCACATGGCTGGGAAGTCTCATAATCACAGCAGAAGCTCCACATCTCATATGGTGGCAGACAGGAGAAGAGAGAGAGCCAAGTGAAAGGGGTTTCCCCTTATAAAACCATCAGATCTCATGAGACTTGTTCACTACCATGAGAACAGTATGGAGGAAACTGCCACCATGATTCAATTATCTTCCACTGAGTCCCTCTCACAACAAAAGGGAATTTTGGGAGCTGCAATTCAAGTTGAGATTTGGGTGGGGACACTGCCAAACCATATAATTGCACCCTGGCCCCTCCCAACTCTCATGTTCCAACATTTCAAAACCGGTCATGCCTTCCCAACAGTCCCCAAAGTCTTGACTCACTTCAGCATTAACTCAAAAGTCCACAGTCCAAAGTTTCATCTGAGACAACGCAAGTCCCTTCTGCCTATGAGCCTGTAAAATCAAAAGCAAGTTAGTTACTTCCTAGATACAATGGGGTACAGGCATTGTGTAAACACAACCATTCCAAATGGGAGAAACTGGTCCAAACGCAGGGGCTAAAGACCCCATGCAAGTCCAAAATCCAGTGGCGCAGTCAAATCTTAAAGCTCCAAAATGATCTCCTTTGACTCCATGTCTCATATCCAGGTCATTTGATGCAAGAGGTGGGCTCCCACAGCATTGGGAAACTCTGCCCTATGGCCTTGCAGGGTACAGCCCTTCTGGTTGCTTTCATGGGCTGGCATTGAATGTATGCAGCTTTTCCAGGTGCATGGTGCAAGCTGTTGGTGGATCTACCATTCTGGGGTCTGGAGGATGGTGCCCCACTTCTCATAGCTCCACAAGGTAGTCCCCCAGTAGGGACTCTGTGTGGTGGCTCCAAACCCACATTTTCCCTCTGCACTTCCCTAGAAGAGGTTCTCCATGAGGGCCCAGCCCCCACAGCAAATTCTGCCTGAGCATCCAGGCATTTCCATACATCCACTGAAATTTAGGTGGACGTTCCCAAACCACACAGTTCTTGACTTTCACGCACCCACAGGCTCAACACCACGTGGAAGCTGCCAAGGCTTGGGGCTTGCACCCTCTGAAACCATGGCCCAATTTGTACTTTGGCCCCTTTTAGCCATGGCTGCAGCAGCTGGGACACAGGGCACCAAGTCCCTAAACTGCACACAGCAGAGGGACCCTAGGCCCTGGCCCACTAAACCATTTTTTCCTCCTAGGCCTCAGGTCTTTGATGGCAGGGACTGCTGTGAAGACATCTAACATGCCCTTGAGACATTTTCCACATTGTCTTGGTGATTAACATTTGGTTCCTCATTACTTATGCAAATTCCTGCAGCCTGCTTGAATTTCTCCTCAGAAAATGAGTTTTTCTTTTCTATTGCATTGTCAGGCTGCAAATTTTCTGAACTTTTATGCTCTGTTTCCCTTTTAAAACTGAATGTTGCCTGGGTGTGGTGGCTTATGCCTGTAATCCTAGCATTCTGGGAGGCCAAGGCAGGTGGATCACCTGAGGTCAGGAATTCAAGACCAGCCTGGCCAACAATAAACCCTGTCTCTACTAAAAATGCAAAAATTAGCTGGATGTGGTGGTGTATGCCTGTAGTCCCAGTTACTTGGGAAGCTGAGACAGGAGAATCACTTGAGCATGGGAGGCAGAGTTTGCAGTGAGCCGAGATTCCACCATTGCATTCCAGCCTAGGTGACAGAACGAGATTCCATCTCAAAAACAACAACAAAACAAAAACAAAAACTGAATACCTTTAACAGCACCTAAGTCACCCCTTGAATGCTTTGCTGCTTACAAATTTCTTCTGTCAGATACCCTAAATCATCTTCCTCAAGTTTAAAGTTCCACAAATCTCTAGGGCAGGGGCAAAAATGCCACCAGTCCCTGCTAAAACATAACATAAGTCATCTTTGCTCCAGTTCCCAACAAGTTCTTCATCTCCATCTGAGACCACCTCCGCCTGGATTTCATTGTCCGTATCATTGTCAGCATTTTGGTCAAAGCCATTCAACAAGTCTCTAGGAAGTTCCAAACTTTCCCACATTTTCCTGTCTTCTTCTGAGCTTTCTAAACTGTTCCAACCTCTGTCTGTTACCCAGTTCCAAAGTTGCTTCTGTATTTTCATGTGTCTTTTCAGCAGTACCCCACTAATTTATTGTATTAGTCCATTTTCACACCACTGATAAAGACATACCCAAGACCAGGAAGAAAAAGAGGTTTAATGGACTCATAGTTCCATGTGGCTGATGAAGCCTCACAATCATGGTGGAAGGTGAAAAGCAGGTCTCACATGGTGCCAGACAAGAGAAGAGAGAGAGCCAAGCAAAAGGGGTTTCTGCTTTAAAGAACCACCAGATATTGTGAGACTTAATCACCACCGTGAGAACAGTATGGGGGAAACTGCCCTCATGATTCAGTTATCTCCCACTGGGTCCTTCCACAACTCAATGGAATTATGGGAGCTACAATTCAAGACGAGGCTTGGGTGGGGATACAGATAAACCATATCAGTAGTCCTTTCCCCATTGCTTGTTTCTGTCAGCTTTGTCAAAGATCAGACGGTAGTAGGTGTGTGGCTTTATTTCTGGTCTATGTATCTGTTTTTGTATCATGCTGTTTTGGTAACTGTAGCCTTGTAGTACAATTTGAAGTTCCACAAGGTTATTCTTCCAGCTTTGTTCTTTCTTCCTTTTCCTTTCTTTCTCTTTCTTTCTTTCTTTCTTTCTTTCTTTCTTTCTTCTTTCTTTCTTTCTTCTTCTCTTTCTTTCTTTCTTTCTTTCTTTCTTTCTTTCTTTCTTTCTTTCTTTCTTTCTTTCTTTCTTTCTCTTT
>NW_016809077.1:35287-40864 GCF_001698545.2 Rhinopithecus bieti | reverse complement strand
TCTTTCTTTCTTTCTTTCTTCCTTTCTTCCTTTCTTCCTTTCTTCCTTTCTTCCTTTCTTCCTTTCTTCCTTTCTTCCTTTCTTCCTTTCTTTCTTTCTTCTTCCTTTCTTCCTTTCTTCCTTTCTTTCCTTTCTTTCCTTTCTTTCCTTTCTTTCTTCCTTTCTTCCTTTCTTCCTTTCCTTTCTTCCTTTCTGTTGGAGTCTCGTTCTGTTACCCAGGCTGGAGTGCAGTGGCACCATATTTGCTTACTGCAAGCTGCACCTCCCAGGTTCACACTATTCTCCTGTCTCAGCCTCCCAAGTAGCTGGGACTACAGGCACCTGCCACCATGCCTGGGTAATTTTTTTTTTCTTTGTGTTTTTAGTAGAGACAGGGTTTCACTGTGTTAGACAGGATGGTCTCAATCTCCTGACCTCATAATCCACCTGCCTCAGCCTCCCGAAGTGCTGGGATTACAGGTGTGAGCCACCACACCCATCCTCAGTTTTGTTATTTCTGTTTAGGATTTCTTTGGCTATTAAGGCTCTTTTCTGGTTCCATATGAACCTTAGAATACCTTTTTCTAGTTCTGTGAAGAATGACATTGGTAGTTTGATAGGAGTACCATTGAATCCAGAAATTGCTTTGGGCAGTATAGCCATTTTTACAATATTGATTATTCTTATCCAAGAGCAGGGAAGTTTCTTCCATTTGTTTGTGTCATCTCTGATTTCGAGATCTTTCATCTCTCTCATTAACTGTATTCCTAGACATTTTATTCTTTTTGTGGCAATTGTGAATAGGATTGTGTTATTGATTTGGCTCTCAGCTTGGGTGCTGTTAGTGTATAGGAATGCTACTGACTCTCATACTTTCATTTTATATCCCAAAACTTTGCTGAAGTTGCTTATCAGTTCAAGGACCTTTGGGGCTGAGACTATGGGGTTTTTTAGACAGAGAATCATGTCATCTGCAAACAGGGTGATATGGTTTGGCTCTGTGTCCCTACCCAAATCTCATCTTGTAGCTCCCATAACTCCCATGTGTTGTGGGAGGGACCTAGTGGGAGATAATTGAATCATGGGGGTGGGTATTTCCCATGGTGTTTTGTGATAGTGAATGGGTCTCACAAGATCTGATGGTTTTAAAAACAGCGGTTTCTCTGCACAAGCCTCATCTTTTTACCTGCCTCCATTCATGTAAGATGTGACTTTTCCTCCTTGCCTTCCACCATGATTGTGAGGCCTCCTCAGACATGTGGAAGAGTAAGTCCAATTAAACCTCCTCATTTTCTTTTGTAAATTGCCCCATCTTGGATATGCCTTTATCAGCAGTGTAAAAATGGAGTAATGCACAGGAATAGTTTGACTTCCTTTCTTCCTATTCAGATGTCTTTTATTATATTTCTTTAGCTTGCTTGACTGTTCTGGCCAAGACTTCCAATATTATGCATGAGTGGACATCTTTCACTTGTTCTGATTTTCAAGAGGAATGCTTCCAGCTTTTGCCCATTCAGTATGATGTTGGCTGTGGGTTTGCATAGATGGCTGTCATTATTTTGAGGTATATTCCTTTAATACTTAGTTTATTGAGGGTTTTCAACATAAAGGATGTTGAATTTTATTGAAATCCTTTCCTGCATTGAGATAATCAGGTGGTTTTTGTCTTTAGTTCTGTCTACGTGATGAATCACATTTATTTATTTGCATAGGTTGAACCAACCTTGCATACCAGGGATAAAGCCTACTTGATCATGGTTGATGTGCTGCTGTACTCAGTTTGTTAATATTTTGTTGATATTTGCATCAGTGTTCATCAAAGATATTGGCCTGAAGTTTTCTTGTTTTTGTTGTATCTCTGTCAATTTTTGGTATCAGGATGATCCTGGCCCCATAGAATGAGTTGGGGATGAGTCCCTCCTCCTCAATTAAATAGCTTATTTATAGATTTTTTTTCTAGAAAGTCCAATGTCTGAGCTTGCTCAGTAACAGTTTCTGTTTACTGCTTTTGTTTCTTATGTATGAGCATACTATCTTAGTTCTTTGCATGTCTCATAACTTCATTTAGAGGTGGATATTTTGAATATTATAAATATGGTAACTCTAGAAAAAAGACACTCTATTCTAACCTAGATTTGTTGCCACTGCTGCTTATTAAAGCTGTTGTTGTTTGTTTATTAAGTGACGTTTCTGAACTAATCCTCCAAAATATTTTAGAAAATTAAAAATTTTTTTCATTCATGGCTGCTGAAGTGTCTGTTTCATTAGTTTAGTGGTCAGGTAATGATTGGACTGAAATTTCCTTAAACACCTGGAATCAAAGTTTCCCAGTGTTTACCAAGGTGCCATTAGAACACACCTCAACACTCACTCAGGCAATTTATAAGTCTGCCTTAGCCTTCACTTTCTGTTTCTGTATTGTGTCAAGAGTAGTCAGATGTAAGAGCTTAGAACTTTCTCTAGTTTTTTTTTTCTAAGTATGTACACAGCCCTAGGCATGTGTGGCCTTCCAGATTCCCAGAAATGATTAATATTTCTGGAAATCTGGAAAGCAGCAGCAACAAAACATTTGCCTATAAATTTTTCTTTGACAAATGACCCTTAGATAACAGTTTTAGCATTAGCACTGGTCCAGTTCCACCCAGGTGAAATAAAGACAGACATTTGAGCTTGTCTTCCAGGTAGTCATTATATACATCAAAGCAAGTAAATATAATTGTTTATGAATAAGGTCTATTCTGTTTTATCTAGTATAGAGAATCTAGGCTATAATTTTCAGAAGAATAGATTATTACTGATATGGGAAGGGGAAGTGTAGGACTGGGGTATGCTAAAATGTTACAGAGCTTACTCTGCTTACTAAGACTAAGCCATTTTTCTTGAATAAGCACTCCTAGGGGCTGTTGCCTTTGGCTAATTTCCAGAGTTCTAAAAAAGTTAATTATGACAGTTCTGACTTTTTGTTTGTTTGTTTGTTTGTTTGTTTGGAGAAGTGAGCTTTCAAAATTCCTTACGTCACCATTTTCACTGACATCATTGTAATCATAGTTATGAAAAGTCTACCTTTGATACCTCCATGTAGAAATTAAAAATGGCTATAAATTTTTTGGTGCTCCTCTCATTGAGAAGCAGGGTCTATGTCTTCTTCCCTTATATCTGGTTTATGCTTAGCACAAAAAGCACATGTAAATGATGCCATAGAATTTTTTAGGCTATGTTATTGGTGGTCTTATACCTTCTGCCTGACTCTTTGGGGGTGACTATACTGGGACAAACCAGTTATTACATAAGTTTCACTATACTGAGAGAACAATGGTAGAGAGGCCATACTAAGTTGCTCTTGTTAACAGCCCAAGCTGAGCCCCAAGCCAACAGTCAGCATCAGTTACCCAGCCATGTAAATAAGCCACCTTGGATGTACAGCCCAGTAAAGCCTGTGGGTGATGCAGCCCTAGCCAACATGTAACTGCAACCATATAAAAGACGCTAAGTGAAAACAGCAAAGTTGACCTCTTCCCAAATTCCTGACCCTTAAAATCATGTATATGTTCTATGCCACCAAGTTCTGGTATAATAGCAAGAGTAACTGAAACACTATGATATCAAGTTCTGGTATAATATGCTATGTAGCAAAAATAACTGAAACATTATGATAACTAGACCATCAGTTGGCCTGTTTCTATCATGTATTTTTTCTCTTGGTTTTCAGTTTGGTCATGTTTGCAATATGCCATGTACTTTTTGTTGAAGGGCAGATATCATATATGAAAATTTGTGGGAGCACTGTGTGATGCTATCTTCTTCCAAAAAGTATTTAATGTTGGTGTATTTCCTTGATCCAGCTGATGGCCATTAATTTCTTCTTTGTTTTTGTTCATATGACCTAGCCCTGGGTTTTTCACCAGGGTCTCAACTCTTTGGCAGGATTACCTTTTATTTTTTTTCTCTCTGTCTCTGGAAACTTGATCCTGCCAAAAGCTCCTCTTGCCTTTTGAGCCTCTTATCACTTCTTTCTACTTGGTTTCTTGGAAAATTGTCCCACACATGCATAACTTTGGAGTCAGCAAAATACTCAAAAGCATGGCTCAAGGTAGAAATTGTGCACAGTATGTCAGGTTCACATCAGTGTATGCTTCTCTTCTGAAATCTTTGTCCTGAAATTCTGATTACCTTGGATCTTCTTTGATGCTTTCATATAGTTGTCCTTCTTTGTTCTGTTGTATTTTAATCCAGCTTTAACAGGTGTTATTGGTAGGAGAATTAATTAGATACAAATTACTGTATCATACTTTATGTGAAAGTTTATGCTACAGTGGTTTTCTCTAGAGTATGCTAAGTACTCTGTATTTACTTTTTATTTATTATATGTCTCTTCAGTATGGTACTGAGAGCAAGAACATAGTTTTATTTACTCTCTAGCCACAAAGCCTAGAATTTTGGTTAGTGTAAAAAAGATAGTAAATATTTCTGAAAGAAGAAAAAAAGGAAGAAAACCCGTAGGTTTATTGCTTTTCTAATAATTCTTTCATTCAGGTACACACTTGGGAAACTTTCTTTAAAGACTTTTATTTATCCTCTTTGATCAATATATTTTAAGTTTATTCTACTTCCTTACTTGGCAATTCTAATCAGCCAATAAGTTCTATTTATTCCACATTTCAAATATCTTTCCAATATTCCCTTCCCTATTCATCCTTGCTACCCTAGATTGGGAGTCTCATTATCTCTTACTTTGTTACTATCTACATCTGCTAATTGATGTCTTACCTCTAGTTTTCTTTACTTTCTTTCTATCTCTTATTTAGAGTTTTCAATATTTTTCCCAAACACAGATTTTATTATTTTCAGGGGTTTAAAATGCCTAAAATGTTAATGACGCAATATTGTCTACAAGAATATACACCAAACAATAGAAACACTGAATTTTATTTGCATGGAATAAAAGAAACTTCAAGTATAACCAGGAAGAAGTTGAATCCCTGAATAGACCAATAACAGGCTCTGAAATTGAGGCAATAATTCATAGCCTACCAACCAAAAAAACTCCAGGACCACATGGATTCACAGCCAAAGTCTACCAGAGGTACAAGGAGGAGCTGGTACCATTCCTTCTGAAACTATTCCAATCAACAGAAAAAGAGAGAATTCCCCCTAATTCATTTTATGAGGCCAGCATCATCCTGATACCAAAGCCTGGCAGAGACACAACAAAATAGAGAATTTTAGACCAATATCCCTGACGAACATTGATGCAAAAATCCTCAACAAAATACTGGCAAACCAAATCCAGCAGCCCATCAAAAATCTTATCCACCATAATCAAGTGGGCTTCATCCCTGGGATGGAAGGCTGCTTCAACATACGCAAATAAATAAACGTAATCCAGCATATAAACAGAACCAAAGACAAAAACTACATGATTATCTCAACAGATGCAAAAAAGGCCTTTGACAAAATTCAACAGCCCTTCATGCTAAAATCTCTCAATAAATTAGGTATTGATGAGAAGTGTCTCAAAATAATAAGAGCTTTTATGACAAACCCACAGCCAATATCATACTGAATGGACAAAAACTGGAAGCATTCCCTTTGAAAACG
>NW_016809077.1:14550-34298 GCF_001698545.2 Rhinopithecus bieti | reverse complement strand
AAAAAAAAAAAAAAAAAAAAAAGAAAAAAAGTCAGGAAACAACAGGTGCTGGAGAGGATGCGGATAAATAGGAATACTTTTACACTGTTGGTGGGACTATAAACTAGTTCAACCATTGTGGAAGACAGTGTGGCGATTCCTCCAGGATCTAGAACTAGAAACACCATTTGACCCTGCCATCCCATTACTGGGGATATACCCAAAGGATTATAAATCATGCTGCTATAAAGACACATGAACATGTATATTTATTGCGGCACTATTCACAATAGCAAAGACTTGGAACCAACCCAAATGTCCATCAATGATAGACTGGATTAAGAAAATGTGGCACATATACACTGTGGAATACTATGCAGCCATAAAAAAGGATGAGTTCATGTCCTTTGTAGGGGCATGGATGAAGCTGGAAACCATCATTCTCAGCAAACTATGTTCTCACCCATAGGTGGGAATTGAGCAATGAGAACACTTGGACACAGGAAAGGGAACATGACACACTGGGGCCTGTCATGGGGCGAGGGGAGTGGAGAGAGATATCATTAGGAGATATACCTAATGTAAATGACAAGTTAATGGGTGCAGCACACCAACATGGCACATGTATACATGTATACATATGTAACAAACCTGCACTTCGTGCACATGTACAACGTACTTTATTTTACTTAAAGTAAAATTAAAAAAAAAAAAATACATGAGCTATCTGTCTATGAAAAGACTGAAAAGACTTGGAGGAACCTTAAATGTATATGGGTCAGTAAAAGAAGCCAACCTGAAAAGACTTCATACTATGTGATTCCAACTACGTAATATTCTGGAAAAAGTGAGACTGTGAAGACAGTACAAAGATCAGTAGTTGCCAGGAATTTAGGGAGGAGGAATGAATAAGTGGAGAATACGGAATTTTTATAGCAGAGAAACTATTCTGTATGATACTAAAATGGTGACCGAGTGACATTATGGCTTTTTGAAAAGCCACAGAACTGTACAACACAAAGAGTAAACCCTAATTTAAGCTATGGACTTTAGTTAATAACAATAGATCAATATTGGTTCATCCATTGTAATAAATGCACCATACTGATGATCCACGATGTGAGTAATAGGGGAAGGGGAAGAGGAGGTATATGGGAACTTTCTGTACTTTCTCCTCAGTTTCTCTGTAAATCTAAAACTGCTCTAAAAAATAAAGTATATGAACTGGAAAAAAAAAAAAGAAACTTCAAACATACCTTCAAACATACAGTGAAAGACAAGAACTCAAGAACTCTTTAATAAACCTTAAAATCATCATAAACTTCATTTTAAAGCACCTAAAACTCCAAGAACGTAAGTATGCCACTCTAATTTTATGTGTAACTCTTGATTGACAAAAAATACTCAGAGGAATAATTATTCAATGGAATATAAGGATTAGGCTGAAGAAGAAAGTAGGATATAAACATAACAAATAAATGTATTTTTTTTTTTTTTTGGTTAATAAGTAAGGCTTGAATTCATATCTTGTTTTTTAAAATTCTCAAAAGACATCAAACTGGTAGGACTTCTTATACTTGATAAACTATTGGAATCAAAAAGATAAAGTTATATTGGTATTCTCGAATACTTACTATGTTTTCCATGTCTATTACTGTCTAATTGTTCAGGACATAAATATGTGTAAGATANTCCGTTTTTTAATTAAAAGTACTTACTAAAAATATGTGTAAAATGGTTAAGCCACCCAAATGAAGTATTCCTTCATCTGTCATTGGTTTTCATGTTTAATGCTCGTGTCTTTAGCATTTTCTATCTCATTACCCAAACTTATACGAAACCACAACGTAAATCAAATTTTCAGTGGAGACTACACTGGGAAAAAGACAAGAGAATTTAGGGAACAATCGCTTTAAAGGGCAGGGCAAAAGAAAGAGATCAGCAAAAGAGACAACAAAGGAGTCAGATTAATGAAGAGAAAGGAAGGAATTTTTAAGCCTCCTTACCAACAAAACACAAACAATAATATTTAACTTGAGGAACAAAGACTTAATGCAAGGGGAGACTTCTAAAATAATGCTTGATGTTTAGTAAACATGTATAAATATTGCCGGTTTTGTTTGATTGAAAATAACAATATTTTGGTGCTCAATCAGCTACATCTACAGCTAGACCATAAGCCAACTTCTCTATCACCAACAGCAAGTACCTTACATATCTGCTCTCTGAACCATTGCTTATCTTATTTACTTAAATAGGAAAATGAAAGCACAGAGATGATACATAGACTAAACATTTGAAACTTAAAAGATAATTTATACACTTATTTTAAAATAAAAAATAATCTAAACAAGAGTCTCTTCCTCTTTTTCAAAACATTCTTTTATTTGTTTAACTCATGAGTTATTCTGATGCTGTCTATGAATAAGCAATATGAGAATCGCAGTGTAAAACCATGGGCCTCAGCTAAATAAATAGTACAATATGTAAGTAGTAAAGCTTTGAGGACCAGGGATGTGCTTCATATCTATTTTCTTTGTGATATTTTGTTTCATGTGAGAAGTTTTTCAGGCTTCACGTTTCACCTAAGGAGTGATGCAGAATGTCTAATGATGCCTGTTAACAATTTTGTCAGGGCTACTGTGATTTATAGACTATTTACATTAACTGGGATTATGCCGTTGACATAATTAGACACCCATTACAATTTTTTTCAACATTTAAATCAAGTGATTCGAGAAATGCCAAGTGCAAGGCTTCAGGTGGTGAAGATATTTCAGGAATCACAGCACCAAAGAAAAAAATAATTAGCAAACCCTTCCTCATGAGAGTTACTTTTACTGGGCCATGTGCAGTCTATTTTATACAACCAGATGCCCCTTCAGTGTAGTCTTACTTTTATTTACATAGAAAAGTTATTTATAAAGTTGACAGAGGTCCATCAACTTGTTCTAATTTTGTTGAGAAAAAATTTGCCAGAATCACGTCGTAGCATCTTTTACCCCATTTATCTAAGTGTCTCACTTTATGAGGTGAGTTGGTCTAACGTAAAAGTTGGAAATAGCAAGCCCCCGCACAAGCCCATGGGGAAAGAGCTTTGCTACCCAGTTCAAGACGTTCATGTCACCCACTGGCTAATTCGCACTTGAGCACGTTTTTTTTTTCAGTTTGGTACAGAATTTCTAGCTAGTGCAATTAATGAACTTTTCTACAGCTACTTATTTAATAATATTTTTCTAAATTTCAGATTTTCAGTGGACTCTTTCTAAGATAGTCAACAAGTCTGACAAAGAACTTCCTTTAAGCTTTGATGTTTGCATGTATTATTTCTAAGGGAGAAAAAGCCCTGTTAACTCACTATAACAGGAAATGGGTTTTTATTACAAAGTTATTTTAATGATTAGTTATGTCATAACGGCTATATGAACAAAGACACTGGATATATAAAAAGGAACTCAATTCCATTGTAATAAAGAAAATGCAAAGTAAAACCAAATGAGAGAATATTGTACAGCTATTATAATAATTAAAATAAAAAGAATAGACAACACAAGTCTCAAAGAAGATGTAGAAAAACTGAAACCATTGGTGGGGGCATAAATTGGCACAACCACTAACATATGCAGACTCTATTAATCCAGAACTCGCCACCTAAGTATTTACCCAGAAGAAATGTATATGTATACTCACCAAAAGGCACATACAAGAATGATCACAGCACTGTTACCTTTCATCCTTTTGGACGATTCTTTCCCTGACTTTGGAAGCTTTCTCACATGCATACTCTGATCAGTAAGCAGCTGAATGTTGTTGCGGGAAATCCTCTGCAAATTTCATTTTCCTTTTACAGTCCTCTTCTCTCCTGTGCTCTGTGCTGGTAACAGCAGATGCTTTTGTTCTGTATGAACTCTCAGCATCGTCTCCCTACCCTGGGTAGTCCAGCAGGCTCTGTCTTGTTTCCTCCTCTCTATACTATGACCCAGAAATTGTCTAGGGGAGTAAGCTGGAATAACTATAGATGCCCATTATTTGTCTTCCATCTCTCAAGGACCATTTTCCAATATCTTGTAAACTGCTGTTTTATTGTCCTTTTTATTTATTTATTTATTTATTTATTTATTTATTTTTAGGCAGTTGGGTAAATTCATTCCTTGTTACCTTAGGAACATGAATTTTACCTGAAAGAAAAACAGAAGGCCAGTCTATGATTCTTCTGGATTAGATGTTTGTTTGGCAGACAAAATGAGCCTCTCACTTCAAGAAAAGCAACTGGTAGTATTTGTTATCGATGAGATGGTTTAAGCTTTCAAGTGAAATTTAGAATTTTAGAAAACGTTTATGTGCCACCATTAACTTGACAGTTGTCCAATACATAAATATTTACGTGATGAAATCAGTGCTGATCTTACTGCATGTGATTTTTGAATATTGCATAATGAAATGTGTCAACATGGGAAGGAAAGGTCTGTATTACTTGCTGCATCACTATTTTTCAAATGACCAACACATGATGTTACAAAATCATGCATTGATAAAAAATCCATTGTAGGTACAAGATAAAACAATGGATTTTATTGTAACATCTCATCAAAATTAAGTTTTAAAGAACTAACGCTTCTTGAGTTCTAATGTAGCCTCAAAGATGGGAATACATTCCTATTTGAAATAGCCATTATAATATTCTTCTCTTTTCCAAATAGAGATATATGTGTAGCCAGATTTTCTTTATATTCTTCAATGAAAACAATATGCTGCAAGAGACTGACTTTAGAAACTGATATGAGAATCTAGGTATAGTCTATTAAGCCAGACATTAAATAGAATTGTATGTAAATCAAATACAAAATAGATTCATCATTTTTGAGAGGCTAAAATATTTTTATTGGGGTTTCAAGAAAGGCGTAGGCAATTTGTTCAGCAAAAATAAGCTATTTGCTGTTAAACTAGATATTGTTTATTTTTTAACCGAATAAGAATTCTAAATATTTTTTATTTTAATTTGTATTAAATAATACTGAATGACACGTCAGCACCATATAAAAACATAGGAAAACAAATATCAGCAACACATAAAACCTTTTGATGTCCATTGATTTTAAGGAGTGTCAAGGCGTTTCTGCAGAGCCACAAAAGCGTTGAGAGGCTTCCTGCTCTAAAAACTACTGGAGTACTGAATCGCTCTTTTCAACTACTCTTCCCTCCATTGTTTTCTCCTTTTGAGAAACTTTCTTGCTAGCATTCTCCTTCCTGTGCTCAGTACCAGCCCTTCTGTTCTTCTTATAGCCTAACCCCATCTCTTTAGGGCACCCCTGGCTCTCTTAACCAGTGGCCCTGCAGGCAGGTTCACCTGGATTGAGAATTATCCTCCATATTCCCATTTCTCAGCGCCACGACATCAGGCCTCACCTCGAAAACTATACTTTGCAAGTGGGATTATTACCCAGATCTTGCCTTGCCCTTAACCAATTACGTTCTCCATCCCACTAATCACGCTTGTTTTTCTTAACCGCCGCGCTGCTGTAGGTGCCTGTGCTTAAACCTGATCATCTCCAAAGACCTTCTTTCAGACCCTCTCTGTATTTTTACTGTCTGAAGCTAATATGTCGCCTTGTGTCTAAATTTCAGCATGTTGTTCTCTACTTTACCCGAGTAGAGAAATTGAGAGTCCGAGGCTGTGCGGGATCAACCCAGACTTTGGGAGAATCGAGACCATCGCCCTCTGGCCTACATGGTGAAACCCATCTCTACTAAAATTAAAAAAAAGAAAAAAGACCGGGCCCGTTTGTGGCAAGCGGCCTGTACTTCCCCGCTATCGGATCAACACAAAAAAAAAAAAAAAAAAAAAGAAAAAAAAAAGATGGCGTGAACCTGGAGGCTGGAGCTTGCAGTGAGATCACGCACTGCACTCAGCCTGGCCAACAGAGAGACTGTCTCAAAAAAAAAAAAAAAAAAAAAAAAAAAAAAATCCAGATTTGGGAAATTAAAAATAATTGTATTATTTTCAAGTAATGTTTGAACTTAAATATTCCTGCAGCAGCATTGCCTATTTTTGCTGAATCTCTAGGAGTAAAATACACTTACCAATAGGGCTGAGTGTGTGCACACTGGGTATAGGAAGCTGCCTTGGAATATGGGGAATTTCCTTGTGCTTTGCCAGTCAAGCATTTACTTATACGAAACTTCACTCTTTCTCTCTTAATTGCAATGACATAAGGCTTTTGTTGAACTTGTTGGTTTTAGTGATGGGTGATCAGAACTTCCAAGCTTTTTGTATATTATAACATGTAACTGAAGGACTGTAATCCTATATTTATTGTTAAAGTTGTTTTCCAAAGTCTCATACCTTTGAAGTATTGTTTCTAAAACTTCTCATGCTGTTTACTTGTCCAACAGGCTCACAGTCTCTTTCTGTAATTTATCCCAGTGCTCACACATTATGCCCAAAAGATCATAATGTCATCTTTAAGTATGATTATCTCTATGAAATTATTTCTAACCAGATTACATTATTAAAAAATATTACATGAGATTAAACCCTGAAGTTGGTTAAGAGAATGGAGGTAGGGGAAAAGATTCTCATTATTTAAAGTTTTCCACTCAGATGATTCTCCATTCCTTGTTGTTTTGAAATTAAATTTTAAAAAAATTCTCAGAGGTTTTTGAGAGAGTCAATTGTTGTTTTTTTTCTAATAGATACACTGTCGTGTGGTTAAAAAAAAAAAAGATAACAAATAATACTCTCTTGCTGTAACTTGCCTCTGGTATTCCTTAATTGTATTGCAGCTGTGCCAAGATTAGATTATGGAGAGTAGAATTTCCTGAGAAAACTATTTCCTTTGTAATTCCCTCACTGTGTCTGCCTCCTCATTTCAGAGTCAGGCAATTTCAGGATAGCAGACCAAAAAGTACTTAATTCATGAGTGCTTTTTTATTAGCATATGGCTTCATAATTATTACCTAAAGACCCAGAGTAAAATACTCATAAACCAAGTTCACCCTCATGTGTTACTGTTGCTTATGCACTTTTCATATAAAAGGCTCTGAGAATTATTGCTTTGAGGGAGTATTGTGTTCTCTTAACTTAAAAGTATTTTTAAATTGTTTCATGGTGTTGTTTTCTTTAACAAATGTATTCTCATTTGAGTGTGTCTAATGCATGTATTTAAAATAAGAAGAAAGGAGAACCTAAGCACATCCTACGAGTTTTTCATCTAATATTCCAGTTTGAAGAGAATTACTCCCATCTGTTCTTGACGCTTTTGTTGATTCCATTAGTGTCTAATAATACGTCTGTAGTATTAAATCAAATTGGTCTTCTGCGAAAAATTTCAAAATTCAGCATGTCACTTCCTTCTTAAGAAGATGTTCAGGAGCTCCAATTTTCAATAATATGGTAGATTGGTCACACAGAATAATCTTCCCAAGTGCCGGAAGTGGTGGAATTAACTAAATTGCTGGAAAAATATTTTAAAACGTGTATAACATCATTCCAAATGCATTCCTGAACTTTCAGGAAATAAATAAATGTTAAAAGCCCCCCAATATTCTAATGATACCAGAAAACCAGGTTAGCAAGCCCCAAAGCTGTTTTTTATCTTGTGGATGACTACCCATCTCTAGTTATCTCAAGCTTCCATGGTGGTATGAGGGGTATGGGGGAGAGGAGATAAAAGACAGCATGTTCCCAAGATAGTGAACATAATAAGAGATGACCCCATAGACACTGGACTCACAGTAAAAGTGAGGGTTAGAAATAAACACTCCCAGTAAAAGTGAGAATTAGAACTAAACCTTGCTATGCAAAGGGGATACTGAGAAAATTTTCCTATTTCACATCAAGTGCCAAGTGGAGAGAAAAATTCTTCTTTGATTTTCCATAATCCCAAACTAACCCTTGCAGCAGGCTTGAGATCTGAATTCACACTACCTGGGTGATTCGCATGGACATATATGAAACTTTATACCCATCAATGGCAGAATCCTCTAATTTTTCAGAACACATGGGACATTTATGAAAATTGATCCCATGCCATATGCATACATTTAGCTTCAACACATTGCAAAGGATTGGCATATAACTCATCTCCTTTGACCTAGGTGAAATTAAATTGAATATTAATAACAAATAATTACTAGAAAAATTAAATATGTTTGAAAATTTTACAATTGTGCGCAAAAATTGTGTATATATGTATGTGCATATGTATGTGTGTGTATACATATATAAACATAGATATGTGTGTGAATATATACACACATATACACTTATTTGTATCAGTGTTTGAAGAGAATGTGGTAATATGTGGGCATATGGGATTACTTAAAATTGTGTTGTGGTAACAAATGGAATTTGGAAAATATAGAAGTACAATTTAAATGTATTCCCCTCAAAATCAACATATATTACATTTTGATAGTAAATAGTAAATATGTGTATATGAATTTATGTATTCATAAGTGAATAAATAGTGCTTTCAAATGTAAAAGTGAAAGAAAAAAACAACGATTTACTTATATGATTTAGAATTTTCATTTTAAAATATACAACTAAAAAAATTATTTTCTTTTTTTGAGACCGAGTCTCGTTCTATTGCCTAGACCAGAGTGCAGTGGTGGGATCTTGCTCGCTGCAACCTCTGCCTCCTGAGTTCAAGTGATTCTCTTGCCTCAGCCTCCTGAAGAGCTGGAATTACAGGTGCCCACCACCAAGCCCAGATAATTTTTGTATGTTTAGTAGAGAAAGGGTTTCACCATGTTGGCCAGGCTGGTCTCGAACTCCTGACTTCAGGTGATCCACCCGCCTCGGTATTCAAAGTGCTGGGATTACAGGCATGAGCCACCGTACCTGGCAATAATTTAAAATTTTTCTATATATGGTATCACTTTGTTTTACAGTACTTGTTTCTCCAAATATTTTAATTTTAGTGAATAATTCATTGAGAACGAGATAGTCAGCTGTTTCATATTCTGAAGGTTTAGTGGTAAATTATTCATAAGAAATATAGGCTAAGTTTTCTGAAAAATTTATACATCGAAACATTCAGACATGAGACTATAAATTTATAAATTATATGAATTGGGGCAATTTGAATATTCAGTTGTAGAAGGCAAAATTCATGTCTCTACTAAGCAGTATAGAATGAACTTAAAATTTCCCAAGATAACCCTTGGAGAATAAGTAATAATGATTGTAATATTTTTTAGCAAATTACTGTGATTTTTTAAAATTAAAACCCTCTGTTGCGTTATTCTTATTGTATGTAAATGTGCACACTGAAGTGGAGAAGAAGGGGGATGCATTGTGAGTTACCATTGACCTGCATGGCTGTCAGAAAGTGATTTATGAGGTAGAAGACCTCGAGGTGAATTTACTGCTATGATAGTAATGACCTACTTATTGCAAATACATGTAGAAAATAAAACAAAGTATAATAGAAATTACCAATTGCCAACCCATGGTAGTTACCCTAACCTTAAAATATTATACTTGGTACCCCAGTACTTAGTAGGGGCCAAATAAAATTTTTTGGATGAATGAAAAGACATCTGCATGCTTGCAAAAAGACTAATCTATAATTGAAGCATTTTCACTCCTCAGAATCTTTAGAAGAAGAAAAGAGATGAACAGAGATTGAGAGAGAGAGAGAGAGAGAGAGAAGGATAAAGAAGAACTTTCCAAATGAACAGAGTTTTCCATCTAATGAAAAATCCAGAGTGTGCTCCTCCTGCCACAAATCCTGGGTTATTTCATTTGACCATTTCCATTCCATTTTTTTTTTCTCTTAATGATTAGTGACTATTTCTACAAACTTATTGGGGCTTACTGTGTACCAAACAGAGGAAAAAATTAAGAGGAATTGGAGGTAGAGAATATCGGTGTAAAAATTGCAGGAATTTGGTTTTATTTACAAAAATGTGATACACACTTACATGAACAACAGAATGAAAAGAAAACAAGAACAAATAAATATTCTTATTTTTCCACTAATTTTCATTCTACTGTTGGGTAGCATTATATGTTTTTTCATACATCTCTCCCAATATAGATCACCTCGAAATTTTCAATGTATATATTTTAGATACTTCTATCTTGAGCCACCTTACAGATGTTATAAAGGAAAGTGAGACAACAGTATTAAACGTAAATATTAAAATTCAAAGACTATGAGAAAACAAAAGTTTCAAAGCTTAGATACTCATATTTGATTGTTTATTATGTGATAAGTAACATTTATGAGTTTAACATATATTAGCTCACTTCATGCTCACCACAGCCTGATAGGTTAAATATAATAATTTTTCTTACTTTATAGATAAGAGAAGCAAAACATTAATTTGCCCCAAGTTTTTCTTCTAATAAGTCAACAGAATTGAAACAAGGTAATTCTGCCTTTGGCCAGGCATGATGGCTCATGCCTGTAATTTCAACACTTTGGGAGTCTGAGGCAGGTGGATCACTTGAGGACAGGAGCTGGGCCAACATGGTGAAACCCATTCTGTACTAAAAAAACAAACATTAGCTGGGCATGGTGGTGGGTGCCTGTAGTCCCAGCTACTCAGGAGGCTGAGGTAGGAGAATTGCTTGAACCTGAGAGGCAGAGGTTGCAGTGAGCTGAGATCATGCCACTGCACCCCAGCCTGGGCACTAGAGTGACTCTGTCTCCAAAAAAAAAAAGAAAAAAAAAAAAAAAAAAAAAAAAAAAAAAAAAAAAAAAAAAAAAAAAAAAAGAAAGAAAGAAAGAAAGAAAGAAAGAAAAGAAAGAAAGGAAGAAAAGAGAAAAGAAAAGATAATTCTGCCTTTAATGCATCTTCTGAAAAACTGCTACCAGTGCATCTCTTTTGCATTCACAACACCTAATTCACTCACTTAATTTTTATTGCATGTATAGAACAGTGATGATCATTCTAAGACATTCTAAGAGGCCAATCAGAACCCAGAGGTCAGAGAAATGAGGTGACATAGAGAGGCAGTCAGATGGGTACATGGCAGGGACTGGAATTCCTTCTCCTGACTTCCAGATATGGGCTCATTTTTATTCTGAGCAGCCAGTCTGACACATGTTATGAAAATATGTGATTCACGCCGGGCACGGTGGCTCAAGCCTGTAATCCCAGCACTTTGGGAGGCCGAGACGGGCGGATCACGAGGTCAGGAGATCGAGACCATCCTGGCTAACACGGTGAAACCCCGTCTCTACTAACAATACAAAAAACTAGCCGAGCGAGGTGGCAGGCGCCTGTAGTCCCAGCTACTGGGGAGGCTGAGGCAGGAGAATGGCGTAAGCCCGGGAGGCAGAGCTTGCAGTGAGCTGAGATCCGGCCACTACACTCCAGCCTGGGGGACAGAGCAAGACTCTGTCTCGGAAAAAAAAAGAAAAGAAAAAAGAAAATATGTGATTCACATGATAAAAACTTTGTATTTGTGATATTTGTGAAGATACAGTTGTCTGAATGTAAAGAATTATTAAGATCCATTCAAATACAAATGTAATACTGAGTAAAATACAAAAAACAATAAACTTATTAGACAATACTTATAAAATCTATGTAACTTGTATCAGCAATGCCTTTCATATAAAATGAAATATTCAAAATATTCCAAGCTTCTGAATCCAATTAGTATCATTCATATTAATATTCAAATCCAGAGAGTTTTAGTGCTATACTCACCTACGTGGAAAGTCCAGACCTTTTAGGAGTTCTCATTCTTTGAGTATTTCAAGGAATTCTCAATGTTTTACTTAAGTATATGTCCATGTGTTCATCTATCCTTAGTCACGTGTTACTGGTAATCAGCCACCATTCTTCAGTGTCAATCCTAGGCAATTCTCCCCATGCAATGATAAATGTTCTAGAAAAATGAGGATAATGGCCATTCCCTCTGTGTTGAGCTCAGTAGGGGAGGCTGAACGCTATTTTGTTTCTCAGTATTTCTGTGCTCGAAGGAAAGCTCTATATATTCTTATACACAGCCATTCTTCTCCCCAGGTGCTCACAGGCTGAGAACAACCATTGTAGTTCTATTCCTATGCTGGATTCAACAAGCAAGATGACTTTTTCTCTTGTGATGAATTTATCTCTCTAGGCATTAGGATATCATGTAGTAGATTTAGTCTTGCCTCCTATAAATCACAATGGCAGTTGCAGAAATCTCCCTGTAGCTGAACCCCTGGTTTATCAGAGTAGAGGATAGATACATTGTGAAAAGTGGAGTTTGGGGAGATAGAAAATGGGGTCATCTAATTTCACAGGACGAATTTATCCATTGACCAGTCCAACCTGGTCAGAGCACATGTTTACATGTATATGGAACCAAAAAATCCTGATGTAATAGATATCTCCCTCCCCAGTTCTATTGCTGTTGCCAGGCAATTTCCTTACTGATAGTTCTTTAAGCACTAGCATTAATTTTTAAACACATTAGCTTTAAACACATTAGCAAAAATGTGCCAAATATACATTTTCTTGGAGAGAACTCAAGGGACTACTAAGTTTTCTTGCAAAACCATCAAAGTTCAATTTTCCCAGACATTCTTCACAGTCTTGGAAGCAGTCAACTATGTACCTGGTAAGTAAACAGGTAGGCCCTTTCGAAGTGGAAAGGACTTTGTTTCGAGTCTTCCAACTAAAGTCATGTAACAGAAAATTTGCTCACCATTTATCAAAATTGTAAAAAAAGGCTTTATTCAAGACTATTGCAATAGAGGAGACAGACGGAACACAACTCTGAATACAATATGGATAACTGGGGATATGTAGCCAATGGGCCAAGAGAAGGGGTCAGCAAATGGGAAATTACTAAGAGGCTATATCAAGGATAGGGAGATTCTTGTTAAAGGCAAGCCAAGACTGAGGCCTAGTTGAGAAGAGGGCTCAGAAGAGTCAGACAAAAATCTGGATAAGGTAGGAATCTTTATCAATCCCAGAGAACAATGCTCAGCATGGATGCCACTAACCAGAGTTACATTCAGGCTTTGAGAATCACACTCGAAAAGTTCAGAAATGTAGAGAGAGGCTGTTTGTTTATTACACTTCCATATTTATTCATCCAAATTGTTCAAGTGGTAACTTTCCAATCAACTCAATATCAAAATGTCTTAATTTATGACTTTTTTTTTTTTTTTTTCTTGAGACAGAGTCTCGCTCTGTCACCCAGGCTGGAGTGCAGTGGCCGGATCTCGGCTCACTGCAAGCTCCGCCTCCCGGGTTTACGCCATTCTCCTGCCTCAGCCTCCGGAGTAGCTGGGACTACAGGCGCCCGTCACCTCGCCCGGCTAGTTTTTTTTGTATTTTTTTAGTAGAAATGGGGTTTCACTGTGTTAGCCAGGATGGTCTTGATCTCCAGATCTCGTGATCCGCCCGTCTCGGCCTCCCGAAGTGCTGGGGTTACAGGCTTGAGCCACCGCGCCCGACCAATTTATGACTTTTTAAAAAGGTCATAAAAGATTCGGAAATAGGAAATTATTTAAATAAGATTCAAATAATTTGATAATAATGTCCCTGGATCCTCCCCAAATGTTTATGCTCTTTCCTATTTATTTTTTCAATGATGGCTATCATCTTACTGCTATCTCCTCTTTTGCTATACACTTCTTTTAGTATACTATACAATAAGATATGATAGATATGTCTATTCCCTATCTGCACATATAACTTTACCAACTTATCACAGATTCATTAATTTAGAAAAACAATCTGGAAAAAAAAACTTTTTCATCCTTTATAATCTATTTAGATAGGAAGTGGTTTCCGTAATTCATAAAATCATGCAACAGCTGAAAAAGGCTTTAATGATCATCTTTTCCAACCCTCTCCTTTAGCAATTTAGGAAACATAGGTCCAGAACAGTTAGCATTTTAATTAAGTTTGGTAGTTAATACTGAGCTAAAAATAAACATAGAATTTCATATCTTAAGTTTAACATTTATTCTAGTAACAAAAATAGTCAGAATTAAGAATTTTTTTAAAGGCTTAGACTAAGCATAATAGAAAATACTAGTTCCTCCTGCTCCTCTCAGAGGAAATGGGTAAGGACTGGCTATCACCATCTTTAGCTATAAAGGAGTTGATATTGTGTCTGAATTAGAGTTTCTTGTATTTTGTACATCCTGAGATTTACACTGAATATGTTATTTACCAAGAGTTCTATTCAAATATCAATGGAAATTGTATGAAAAGCCAGAAGTAGAGAGATTTGTAGCTTTTCCCTGAGATTGTCACCAACAAACTGTATGATCCTCCAAGTTTCTTAACCTTCCTGATCACAGTATTCCCAACTATAAAATAAGAAGAAGATATAATTATTTAGGTTTCTTACAGTTTGAAAATGCTGGCTTTTAATCTTGCATTAAACTGAATGGAGGTGGGTAAGACAAGTATATATAAAGAAAACACCTCACACTGGGTTAGTGCACAGTATGTCCTCAATATAAAGTTTGGGAATTAAGGGAATTATTACCCTTTGTTTCCTGGCCTCCTTTCCTCTCTTCCTTCCTTCTTTCCTGTATGAAATGGAAGATGCAGAATGAGGAATGATGGGGATCCTGGGTGGGCAGGTGAGGATCAGTGTTAGTGAGCAGACTGCCATAGACTCTAGACCACTTACTTGATTAGAATGTTGGGATACACTACTTGGGTCCTAAGGGAAAACAGCATAAAATCAGTTAAAAATTTTAACTAAGAGAAGGAATATTCTCTTTAATAAATCACCAATGTAATCAGTTTTATAGCTTTAATTTTCAAGATTCAAATCTAGACATATTCTCTTAAATAAAAACCTAAACTTCATGTAGCTCTGATATATGAAATATCTAACAGGAGCATATCAACATGAAGTATTAACGGATAACTGGTAATCAGTGGTTTTTATTCCTCATTCACTGGCCTTACTAATTAGCAATCAAATTCTTTGACTGAATTATGGTCTCTTTTCTCACCAATTCCCCCATTCATCAGCCTAAGTATTTAAATCCTTTTTGTGTTCTCAACCTGTATTAACTATGATCTTTCTTTTACATTGGGATCTAAGTATACTTAGAAGACTAAACAATATTTCTATCCCAAAGCAATGTCCCTGTCTAATTTGAGCAGTTGAGCAAAAATCACAAGCAGTAAGTCAGTTCTTGTGTCCCTTGAACTTGATTGAAGTGTGTGATAGACTTTTCTTTGCTTGGAGTGCACCATAGTCAATATAGTCAGGATTGGAGAATGCGTGTGAATAACAGGCAGTTGGGAGGTTTTCACATTTGGGGGCCAGTTTTAAAAGGCAATGTCACAGTTTGTGAAAGCCGCAGAAAAGCTGTGAGTGAAACACAGATGATGAGATTGAAGGAGAGATGCAACCACTCCACTCTGGAATGGGCTGCATTCATACATAACATCTCTGTAAGGTTTAATGACTGAGCAACAATTAGAAAACCCAATACCATATGTTGTGTACGATGTTATAGGAACAAGAGACTGTTAACTGTCTAAAGAGAAAAGGCCTCTTGAGGCATCTGAAAGTGACTTTCTGGAGGAGAGAAAGCAGAAAAGATGGTGAGTGCAAGCAAAAATGAACTGGCTTCCCTAACTTCCAGCAAAGCATTTGGGTTGAGGCAATGAGAAGGCACAGCAGTTTCTTGAGGTGCTTGGACAACAATTTCAGAGGAACTTTAAGAAGGGGAAAAATCTTCAAGGACAACCAGGAAGTTCAACCATGACAAAAAACCTTTCATCACCTTAAAGCCAGGACATGGGTGTGTAGAGGATTGGGACGTGGCACTTCCACATATCACAGTATGTAAAAGCGTAACCTCAGGGGCCAGGCTGCTGGAATCAAATCCCAGTTCTGCTCCTTACCAGCTGTGGGTCCATGAGCAGGTTCCTTAACATCTCTTTTCTTCAGTTTCCTCTCAGAATAGTGCTTGGTACTGTGACTACATATTCACTACCATTAAAATACCAATAAATGTGTACTGTTTTATATAATTTTACGTTTATTAACAAAATATAACTACGCTACAAAATTTCCTGTCTTGTACTTTGGATATTTCCAGGAATGTCAGATAGAAGAAAGGAGACTGTATCAAGCAGGGTATGGTACTTAAAAAGATCCAAGGAAATGCTTGTTGTTTGCGGGTTGCGTGGGGTGGGGCGGGTAGGATCAACCCCGTGCAACAAATATATCATTCCCTTTTTGCATGAAGTCAAATGGGAAATTTACATAAAAGACATTGTATACAAATGTATTACATAAGTATATTTTTCCACAGGGAATATCCTTTCATCAGTTCTCAAAAGATTAGGTATTTCTAGCTTACTTATCCATAAGCATTTTTATAAAGAATATTTTAGGCCAGGCGCAGTGGCTCAGGCCTGTAATCCCAACACTTTGGGAGGCCAAGGGGGGTGGATCACGAGGTCAGGAAATCAAGACCATCCTGCCTAACACAGTGAAACCCTGTTTCTATTAAAAATACAAAAAATTAGCCGGGCATGATGGCGGGCGCCTGTAGTCCCAGCTACTGGGGAGGCTGAGGCAGGAGAATGGCATGAACCCGGGAGGCGGAGCTTGCAGTGAGCCTAGATCGCGCCACTGCACTGCAGCCTGGGAGACAGAGTGAGACTCCATTTCAAACAAACAAACAAACAAAATATATATATATATATATTTGATCACATACCTACCTTGAGCAACTAATTAAAAGCAATGAATCTTGCCCATAACTTAAGATACAGCTTGGTATTCAACTCAGCTATAACTCCTACAGATGTCTGTTGTAATTCTTATTGAGGTGGGAATGACAGTCAATCCAGCGGGAACCCAGTAAGTCTGTGCGTCCGAAAGGTAGTCTTCCTCTCACCTGCCACAAGCATGTACACTATGTCAACATATCTCTGAATCCCAGTGCAAGAGTTTGCTGGACCCATCAATCTATCACTACCAAAAACTTGTTGAAGACTCTTATTTAAAGCCTCAATAAAGATGACTCCCTCCTGCTTTTGCTCCAAATGCAAATCAAGTAGATAAATGTATGTAGTATGGCAAATTGAGTTACACTATAGTTGATTCAACACCAAGATTTCATTCCAAATATTAAAATGTCATATTCATTTGCTCACACTTCTAGTTATTCTTTACATCTGTATTGGTTTAATTTTAGTTATATAAACATTTTATTAAAAAAAATTGAAGCACAGAACCACTATATTGTAAGAATAAATAGCCCAATTTCACTTAGGTGAATCTCACTCCTCTCTTCACAGGTAATGAGGGTTAACAGTAAGTAGGTTGCAATTCATATCAGGTAACTTTTCTTTTCTTTTTTCTTTTATTTGCTTTTGTCTTATCTTCTTTTCTTTCTTTCTTTCTTTCTTTCTTTCTTTCTTTCTTTCTTTCTCTCTCTCTCTCTCTCTCTCTCTCTCTCTCTCTCTTTCTTTCTTTCTTTCTTTCTTTTTTGTTTTTACTTTTTAATTTCTTTTTGAGGGAGAGTGCAAACGAAGTTCCTCACTACCACAAATTATGCCATTGGGTTTTCCACATTAGGGGACGTCACAGGGGTCAGAACATCCAGAGTGCAATGGATAAGCCCCAATCTGGGTAAACCACCTTCATAATCACAATATCTCACCTGCCTGGTAAGTATTCCCAGATCGCCTCCCATGCAATATGTAAGATATATACACATGCATATATTTGTATATGTGTGTGTAAATGTATGCACATACATACATGTAATTTTGTTTTTAAACACATTTTTTACCAAGTGTCAGAATTCTTTACTTAATAACAGTAATTTGCTTTTTCCACTTTTCAATATGTGTTGGAGATCTTTCCATGCTGGCATATATATGACTGGCATATATATATATATATATAATCTATATCATTATTCTACAGTACAAATATACTACAAATTCAACAGTACAAATTCAACTACAAATGGATGAGTAGCTTGAGTGTTGTTTCATTAACTATCAAATCCTTGTATTTGCATCTTTAGGCAAGTGGGGCTTATTTCTCTGGAAAAGACATCTAGAGGTAGAATCACTGGCACGAGAAAGACTGCACGTTAAATTTTTGTTAGATTCTGAAATTTTTCTCTGCAAAAGGCTGAATCAACTAGATATGGTTTGGCTATGTCCCCACCCAAATCTCATCTTGAAGTGTAATACAAATTTTAAGCCCCACCTGCCAGGGGAAGGACCTGGTGGGAGGTGACTGGATCATGGGGACTGTTTCCCTCATGCTGTTTTCATGATAGTGAGTTCTCATGAGATCTGATGGTTTTATGAGTGGCGGTTTACCCTCTTTCTCTTTCTCTCTCTCTCTTGCCTGCTGCTGTTTAAGACTTGCCTGCTTCACCTGTAATCCCCATGTATCAAGGGAGGGAGGTAATTGAATTATGGGAGCAGATTCCCCCATGCTGTTCTCCTGATATTGAGTTATCATGAGATCTGATGGTTTTATAAGGCAGTATTCCCTGCTCTTGCTCACTCTTTTCACTTGCCACGATGTAAGACATGCCTGCTTCCCCTTCCACCATGATTATAAGTTTTCTGAGGCCTCCCCAGTCATGCAGAATTGTGAGTCGATTAAACCTCTTTCCTTTATAAATTACCCAGTGTCAGGGAAATTCTTTATAGCAGTGTGTAAAAAGACTAATACACAACTTGTGCACAAACCTACAGAGTTAATTAGCACTTGTTTTACATCATCATTACCTACTGTAGAGGTTATTAAGCTTTGTAATTTTTTCCTACCATGATGGGAAAAAATATATCATTTTCTTTTCATTTACATTTTCCTGCTTTCTAATGAAGTTGAGCATATTTTACAATGGTTTAAAGCTATTTTCAGTTATTTAATTCATTGTATAATTTTTTGTTTCATAATATATGGTCCCTATAAATTATGGTAAATAATCTTTTGACAGTTACATGTGTAACGTATTTTCTCCCAGTCTGTCACTTTTCTTTTATTTATTGTAATTTTGTCTTTTGAAAATTTTAAATTTTTATGTAGGTAAATATGACAACTGTTTCCTTTATGAATTCTGAATTTAGGGCTTTCTTAGAAAACCCTTCAAAGCCCTAAATTATAAATAAATATTGTCTTTATTTTCTAAACATAATTTTATATTTCTGTAATTTATGTATAATTGTTTGGTCTATTTCAAAATAATTTTGTGAGGTTGCAAAGTAAGGCAAAACTTAATTTTATTTCCAAACTGTCAAAAATTGTCCCACTACTATTTATTCAATAGCCTATTTATTTCCCATTAATTTCATCACAGGGTAACTTATTACATTACCTTTGTCACATATTAAATTTTCCTATGTAGCTGGATCTGATCTTATACTCTTTTTCTGTGCAAATTGCCCCTTCCTGAACACCTGTTTAAGCAAGGTAGGTTTAGCTGCTATACAGCTTTACACTATGCATTTTTTAATGAAATTGAGCAAATGCCAATTTTTGATATTTTCAAAGTAATCTGGGCTATTATTACATTTTTCTCTTCAATTGAACTTTAAACATGTCAAGGTTCACAAAGAGTTCTTTTAAGATTTTATATGGGACTGCATTAAATGTATAGATTAATTTGGGGAGAAATAACATATTTACAATGTTAAAATATTGTCTTTCAGGAACATGATATGCCTTTGCATTTCTTTAGGCTGATTTGTGTATACTTCAAGAGTGTTATATTGCTTTTCATAATAGTCTTTCAGATCTTTTGTTAGGTTTAATTCTCCCTGTTTTTTTTTTTTTTTTTTTTTTTTTTTTT
>NW_016809077.1:0-14315 GCF_001698545.2 Rhinopithecus bieti | reverse complement strand
TTTTTTTTTTTTTTTTTTTTTTTTCTGCTGTTATTCTGATTGGGGTATTGTTCCATGATATGTTCTAATTGATTATTACCCTATATGGAAAAATTATTGTGTGTTAAATTTTGTCTACAAATACCTTATTATTTTTAATGGGATTTTTCATTTTATTTTCTTGGGTTTTCTAGGTAGGTAATCACATTTTATACAAAATATGTGGTAGCTTAATCCATCTATTTTGGATATATAGTAGTTTAATCCTTGTGCAACCAATGAATATCTGTGTCCTGTTTATATTTGTCTTTATGAAATTTTGAATAATAATATTGAGAGTAGGTACCATCATATTCTCCCTGACTATATGATAGCCTTTCACAGATAAATAAGACATAATGTCCCACAGTTTCAAATTGCCTGTCACCTGTTTTATTCAGAGGGCAGTCATATTTCTGTAGCTGAAAAATAATTACAAAGTATGATACTGCACATAAATAGCAATACTTCAAATCACTTCAATCGCTGTACATTGTAAGTTCCTCATAAAAGCACCAAGGCTAAAATACAGTGTGTTCAATAAATTTTTTTAGACTACCAACTGACATTATTATTATAATGGAATTCTGGCATAAACTTTGATTATATTTTATTCCATATTATATTTTATCTCATATCGATAGATACAAATGGATATATAACAAATATATAAAATATAATCCCAATAGCAAAATAACAACCAAGTAACCACATTCAAATTAAGAATATCTGTGTTTTGATCCATATGCAGAAGAATAAAACTAGACCTCTATCTCTCACCATATACAAAAATCAAATCAAAAAAGATTGAAGACTTAAATCTAAGACCTCAAACTATGAAACCACTAAAATAAAACATTGGGGAAACTCCCCCAGAACTTTGGACTGGGCAAAGATTTCTTGAGTAATACCCCATCACAAGCACAGGAAACCAAAACAAAACTGGATGTATTGGATCACATCAAGTTAAAATGTTTCTGCACTGAAAAGAAACAATCTACAAAGTGAAGGAACAACTCACAGAATGGTAGAAAATATTTGCTAACTATCCATCTGACAAGAGATTAATAACCAAAATATATAAGGGGCTCAAACAACTATATAGAAAAATAAGTTAATAATCTGATTTTTAAATGAGCAAAAGATCTTAATAGACATTTGTGTTAGTCCGTTTTCATACTTCTATAAAGAGCATACTGAGACTGGGTAATTTACAAAGGAAAGAGGTTTAACTGACAGTTTCACATAGCTAGGGAAGCCTCAGGAAAGTTACAATTATGTTAGAAGGCAAAGGGGAATCAAGGCACCTTCTTTACAAGGCAGCAGGAAGGAGACGTGAACACAGGAGGAACAATCAAACACTTATAAAATGATGAGATCTCATGAGAACTCACTCACCGTTATAAAAACAGCATGAGGGAAACCACCCCCATGATTCAATTACCTCCACCTGGTCTCTCGCTTGACATACGGGGATTGTGGGAAGTACTATTTAAGATGAGATTTTGGGTGGGGACACAGCTAAACCATATCAACATTTCTCAAAAAAAGACATACAAATGGAAAACAATCATATAAAAATGTGTTCAACATCATTGATAATCAGAAAAATGCAAATAAAATCTGTAATGAGATATCATCTCACTCCAGTTAAAATGGCTTATATCCAAAAGACAGGCAATGACAAATGCTGGCAAAGATGTGAAAAAAAGGAAACCCTCATATACTTTTGGTGGGAATGTAATTTGTACAACTACTATAAAGAAGAGTTTGGAGGTTCTTTAAAAAATTAAAGTAGGGTTATACAATCGAGGAATCCCACTCCTATGTATATCCCCAAAAGAAAGCAAATCAATATATTGAAGAGATGTGTTCACTCCCATGTTTTCTGCAGCATTATTCACAATAACCAAGATTTTGAAGCAACCTGTGTTCACCAACAGATCAATGGATAAAGAAAATATTGTATTTATACACAATGAAGTACTATTTAGCCATAAAGAAAAATGAGATTCTGTCATTTACAACAGCATGGATGAAACTGGAGATCATTATGTTAAGTGAAATAAGCCAGGCACAGAAAGAGAAACTTTGCATGTTCTCATGTATTTGTGGGAACTAAACATTAAAACAATTGAACGCATGAAGATAGAGATTAGATCTATGACTCCCAGAGGCTGAAAAGTGTAGTGGTAGGAATAAAGGGGAATGGGGATGGTTAATGGGTACAAAAACATAGCTAAATAGAATGAATAAGATCTAATATTTGATAGAACAACAAAGTGACTATTGGTCAATAATTTATTGTATATTTTAAAATAAAAAAGCATATGGGAATGTTTGTAACATCATAAAATAATGTATGTTTGAGGTGATGGTTACCCCATTTTCCCTAACCTGATTTTCATACATTGTATTTCTGTATCAAAATATTTTAATGTACCCCATAAATAGATACACCAATTATGTGCTCATAAAAATAAAAATTTCTTTAAAAGAATATCTATGTTTTGAGATTTATACAAATAAATTCATGCTATATGTAGTCCAAAACATTTTGCCATTCTAGTATTATGTAGGTAAGAGTCACCTTTGTTGTTGCCAATCATTATAGTTCATTTATATGCACTGCCTTTTAATATTCCATTTAAAATTGAATAGCCAACAATTTAGTTTTATATTTGCCATTTTAAAAACACCTTTGCCTGTTTCTACTTTTCTGCAGTATTAAGAATAATGCTAGTGAAATAATTATACATATATTCTTGCATGTGTGTAAGATTTTCTCTAGGACATTCCTTAGAAGCAAAATTTCTAGCCAAAAAGATTTTGAATACATAAGTTTATAATGCTTACTATAGATTTATTGGAAGATACACTTTATGCACAAAAGGAATTTCTCTTTTAGTCCTAATGTACTAATAGTCTAGCATGAGTAGTTGTTGAATTTCATTAATGCTTTATCTACAGTGAATATTAGCTATTGATAAAATAATACCATATAATAAACCACCCCAAACTCAATGTCTTAAAGCAATAATTATTTCTACTCATTCATACTTCTGTTGGTAGACTGTAGTTAGCTGTTCTAGGCTGGGACCACATATATTGACTCCAAGTTATAAGTAGGATGTGGTCTGCCCCACACCACTCTCATCCTCCCTGAAGTAGCAGGCTAATTGGTAATTGTTCATTTTGTGGCAATAGCAGAAACACAAGAGTCTCATTTGTTATCAAAGTCATTGACCTCATAGACAGAACACATAATCATAATGTTAAGTGGTAAATTAACTCAGCTGCAAAACTGTCAAGGCCTATTGTTTTCTTCGTTGAAATTTTTTTAATCCATTGATTGATCAATATATTTAATGATTGCAGGAGGATTTAGGCACTGTTTCTTGAGTCAATTCTGGTAAATGATATTATTTATGGAATTAGTTCATTTTATACATTTTCAAAATCATTGGCCTCAGTTGAGAGGTGGAGCAAGATGGTGGAATAGAAAACTCCACCTATCATCCCCATCCCTGTATCCCTCACAAGGACATCAAGTTAACAACTATCTACACAGGAAAAACCCAGTCATGAGAATGAAAAGTCAGGTAAGCACACATAGTACCTGACTGATTTTCACTTCATATCCCAGAGAAAGGCACTGAAGAGATAAAAAAAGACAGTTCTGAATTGCCAAGACCACTCCTTCCTCACTTCAGGCAGCTGCAGCATGGTGTGAAAAGCCTCTATGGGCATTAGCAGAGAACACAGCAATTCTGAGGCACTGAACTGGACAAGAAAACCAGACAAAGTGACCACCCATAGAGGGATAATTTAAATCGGCCTTAGTCAGCAGAGAATCATTTATTTCAGCAGTCCAAACTTGAGTGCCCACAAACCTCACCACTTAGGACCACAATGTTCTGTTTCTAAGAAAACTTGAAAGTCTGTCTAAGCCAAAAGGACTACAACTCATAGGTAAGTCTTAAGGCTGAAGGAAGCCCAAAGACAGTGGACTGGGGAGGCATGTGACCTACTGAGACACCAGCTGGGGTGGCTACAGGAGTGCTGGCAATGCTGGCATCATGCTTCCCCTAACTACAGCCACAGCTCAGTTGGATGCTTTATGAGACGCCTTCCTTCTGCTTGAGGAGAGGAGAGGGAAGGAGTGGGGAGGACTTCGTCTTGCATCTTAGATACCAGCTCAACTACAACAGGATAGGGCATCAATCAGAATCATGAGGCCCCCATTTCAGGTGCTAGCTCACAGATGACATTTCTAGACATACCTTGGGCCAGAAGGGAACCTGCTTCCTTGAAGGAAAAGACCCAGTCCTGTCAGCATTCATCACTTACTAACTGAAGGGCCCCTGGGCCCTGAGTAACCAGCAGTGATACCTGGTTGCTACGTTGAGGGCCTTGGTGAGCCTCTGAGACTTTCTGGCTTCAGGTGAGACTCAGCAGCTTATCAACTGTGGTGACTATGGGGCAAAACTCCTTCTCTCTGAGACAAGCAGAGGGAAAAGCAAAGGGGACTTTGTCTTGCACCTTAGGCAACATCATAGCCACAGAGGGGTAGAGTACCAAGCAGGTTCATGGGGTCCCTGACTCCAGGACTTGACTCTCAGACAGTAGTTCTGGAGCTTCCCTAAGCCAGAGGGAAGACCACTGCACTGAAGGGTGAGTTCTGGGCCAGGGAGTATTCATGACGAGCTACCTTAAGAGACAGTGGGCCTCAAGGGAACATCAGAGGAAATCTGGCAGTACTCCTTATGGTCTAGGGTGGTGATGGTTATGGGATGGGGCTCCTCTGCCTTTGCAAAGGGGAAAGAGGAGTGGGAAGAACTGTATCATGTGTTTTGAATGCCAGTTCAGCCACAATACAATAGAATATGAGATAGACTTCTATCTAATCTTGTCCAAGACCATCATGGTGATAACTCTACAAGTCTGCAAGAACCACAATGTTACTGGGTTTGGGATACTGCTTAAAGCAGAAACTGCTTACATCACAACACTCAAGTTCTTTCAAATAATTTGTGAAAAGCCTTCCCAAAAGCACAGCTACAAATAAGACCAGATAGTGAAAACTACAATAAATACCTAACTCTTCAAATCCCAGACACTTAACTGCATTGAGGAAATTCAAAAACATTCAAGATAATTCAGAGAAGGAACTCAGAATTCTATCAGATAAATTTAACAAAGAGATTGAAGTAATGAAAAAAAATCAAGCAGAAATTCTGGAACTGAAAAATGCAATTGGCATACTGAAGAATACATCAGAGTACTTTAGTAGCAAAATCGAACAAGTAGAAGAAAAAAATAGTGAGCATGAAGACAGGCTATTTGAAAATACACAGAGAAGACAAAAGGAAAAAAGAATAAAAACAATGAAGCATGCCTACACAATCTAGAAACTAGCCTCAGAAGGCCAAATCTAAGAGTTATTGACCATATAGAGGGAACAGAGAAAAAGATAGAGTTAGAAAGTTTACTCAAAGGGATAATAACAGAGAACTTTCCAAACTGAAAGAAAAATATCAATACCCAAGTACAAGAAGGTTATAGAACATGATGTAGAATTAATCCAAAGATAACTACCTCAAGGCATTTAACAGTCAAAACCCCTGAAAGTTAAGGATAATGAATTCTAAAAGAAACATGAGAAAATTAATAAATAATACATAATGGAGTTCCAGTACATCTGGCAGCAGACTTATCAGTGGAAACCTTACAGGACAGAAGAGAGTAGCATGGCATATTGAAATTGCTGAAGGAAAATAATTTTTACCATAGAATAATATAACTGGTGAAAATATTCTTCAAACATGAAGAAGAAATAAAGACTTTCCCAGACAAACAAAAGTTGAAGGATTTTCTCAATACCAGAACTGTCCTACAAGAAATGTTAAAGGTAGTACTTCAATTAGAAAGAAAAGGACATTAATGGGCAATAAATAATCATCTGAAGGTACAAAACTTACTGGTAGTAGTAAGTACACAGAATATTATAACACTGTAACTGCAATGTGTAAATTACTCTTATCCAAAGTAGAAAGACTAAATGGTGAACTAATAAAAAATCATACCTACAACTTTTCAAGATATAGTCAGTATGATATGATATAAACAGAAACAATAAAAAGTTAAAAAGTAGTGTGTATGGGCCTGGTGTGGTGGCTCATGTCTGTAATCCCAGCACTTTGGGAGGCCAAATTGGGTGAATCATCCGAGGTTGGAGTTTGAGAACAGCCTGACCAACCTGGAGAAACTGCATCTCTACTAAAAATACAAAAATTGGCCAGGAGTGGTAGTGGTGTCTGTAATCTGAGCTATTCAGGAGGCTGAGGCAGGAGAATCACTTGAACCTGGGGGGCAGAGGTGGCAGTAAGCCAAGATTGTGCCATTGCACTCCAACCTGGGTGACAGAGAAAGACTCCATCCCAGAAAAAAATAAAAATAAAAATAAAATAAAAGACTTAAAATAAGACCTAAAACCATAAAAAAAAAAAAAGCCCTAGAAGAAAATCTAGGCAATACCATTCAGGACATAGTCATGGGCAAAGACTTCATGACTAAAACACCAAAAGCAATGGCAACAAAACCAAAATAGACAAATGGGATCTAATTAAACTAAAGAGCTTCTGCACAGCAAAAGAAACTATCATCAGATTGAGCAGGCAACCTACAGAATGGGAGAAAAAATTTGCAATCTATCCATCTGACAAAGGGCTAATATCCAGAATCTACAAAGAACTTAAACAAATTTACAAGAAAAAAATAAAGAACCTCATCAAAAGTGGGTGAAGCATATGAACAGACACTTCTCAAAAGAAGACATTTATGCAGTCAACAAAATATGAAGAAANAAACCATAAAAAAAAAAAAAGCCCTAGAAGAAAATCTAGGCAATACCATTCAGGACATAGTCATGGGCAAAGACTTCATGACTAAAACACCAAAAGCAATGGCAACAAAAACCAAAATAGACAAATGGGATCTAATTAAACTAAAGAGCTTCTGCACAGCAAAAGAAACTATCATCAGATTGAGCAGGCAACCTACAGAATGGGAGAAAAAATTTGCAATCTATCCATCTGACAAAGGGCTAATATCCAGAATCTACAAAGAACTTAAACAAATTTACAAGAAAAAAATAAAGAACCTCATCAAAAAGTGGGTGAAGCATATGAACAGACACTTCTCAAAAGAAGACATTTATGCAGTCAACAAAATATGAAGAAAACTCATAATCACTGATCAGGAGAGAAATGCAAATCAAAACCACAATAAGATACCATCTCATGTCAGTTAGAGTGGCACTCATTAAAAAATCAGGAAACAACCAGTGCTGGAGAGGATGTGGAGAAATAGGAATGCTTTAACACTGTTGGTGGGAGTGTAAATTAGTTCAATCATTGTGGAAGACAGTGTGGCGATTCCTCAAGGATCTAGAATCAGAAATACAATTTGACCGCGCAATCCTATTACTGGGTATATACACAAAGGATTATAGATCCTTCTACTATAAAGACACATTCACATGTATGTTTTTTTGCAGAACTGTTCACAATAGAGACTTGGAACCAACCCAAATGTCCATCAATGATAGACTGGATGAAGAAAATGTTGCACATATACACCATGGAATACTATGCAGCTATAAAAAAGTATGAGTTCATGTCCTTTGCAGGGACATGGATGAAGCTGGAAACCATCATACTCAGCAAACTAACACAGGAAAAGAAAACCAAACACTACATGTTCTCACTCAGAAGTTGGAGTTGAACAATAAGAACACATGGACACCGGGAGGACATTACACACTGGGACCTGTTGAGGAGTGGGAGGCTAGGGGAGGGATAGCATTAGAAGAAATACCTAATCTAGATGATGAGTTTATCGGTGCAGCAAACCACCATGGCACATGTAAACCTATGTAACAAGCCTGCACGTTCTGCTCATGTATCCCAGAACTTAAAGTATCATTAAGAAAAATTTTTCAAAAAAAGTAGTGGGGATGAAGTTATGGTGACATTTATTAGTTTTCTTTCTGCTGGTTCATTTGTTATGCAAATAGTGTTAAGTAGTTATCAGGTTAAAATAATAAGTTGTAAGAGATTATTTGAAAGCCTCACGGTAACCTCAAACCAAAAAACATACAATGGATACACACACACACACACAGACACACACACACACAAGGAAGAAACTATTATCACCAGAGAAAATAATCTTTACTATAAGAAGATAGAAATGAAAGAAAGAAAAGAAGATCAGAAAACAAATAACAAAATGGCAGCAATAAATTCTCACTTATCAATAATAACATTAAATGTAAATGGACCATACTCTTCAATCAAAAGACAGAGACTGGCGAAATGGATGAAAAAACAAGAGCCATTGATCTGTTGCCTACAAGAAACACACTTCACATATAAAGAAACACATAGACTGAAAATAAAGGGATGAAAAAAGATATCCCATGCCAATTGAAACCTAAAAAGAGCAGAATTTGCTATACTCATATGAGACAAAATAGATTTCAAGACAAAAACTACAAGAAAGGACAAAGAAGTTCACTACATAAGATAAAGGTCAAGTCAGCAAGAGGATATAACAATTTTAAATGTATATGCACCCAACAGGGTAGCACCCAGGTATATAAAGGAAATATTATTAGAGCTAAAGAGAGAGATAGGCCCAAATACAATACAATATTAGCTGGAGACTTCAACATCCCACTTTCAGCACTAGACAGATCTTCCAGACAGAAAAATCAAGAACAACGACAACAACAACAACAGCAAAAACAGACTTAATCTGCACTATAGACTAAATGGATCTAAAAGTATTTACAGAACATTTCATCTGAGAGCTTAGGAATACACATTCTTTTCCTCAGCACACATGGATCATTCTCAAGAATAGACCATATGTTAGATCACAAAACAAGTCTTAAAACATTTCAAAAAATTAAGATAGCATAAAGCATCTTCTCTGACCACAATGGAATAAAACTAGAAATTAATAGGAGGAATTTAGGGAACTATACAAATACATAAAAACTAAATATTATGCTCCTGAATGACCATTGGGTCATTGAAGAAATTAAGAAGGAAATTGAAAAATGTCATGAAACAAATGATAAGGAAGACACAACATATCAAAACCTGTGGTATACAGCCAAGGCAGTACTAACAGGGAAGTTTATAGCTATAAATGCCTACATCAAAAAGAAGAAAAACTTCAAATAAACAATCTAATGATGTATATTAAATAATTAGAAAAGCAAGAGCAAACCAAACCCAAATTTATTAGAAAAAAAGAAATAGCATAGATCAGAGCAAAAATAAATAAAATTGAAATGGAAAAAAATACAGAATATCAATGCAACAAAAACTTGGTTTCTTGAAAACCTAAAGAAAATGGACATTCAGCCAGACTAAGAAAAAAAGAGGCAAAATCCAAGTAAATACAATCAGAAATATAAAAGGAGACATTAGCAATTGATACTGCAGAAACTCAAAGGATCATTAGTGGCTACTATGAGCAATTATATGCTGATAATTGGAAAATATAGAAGAAATGGACAAATTCCTAGATATATGCAACCTACCAAGATTGAACCAGGAAGAAATCTAAAACCCGAACACACCAATAACAAGTAACGAGATCAAAGATATAATAAAAGTCTTCCAGTAAGGAAAAGCCCAGGACCTGATGGCTTTGCTGTTGAATTCCACCAAGCATTTAAAGAACTAACACCAATTCTACTCAAAATATTCCAAAAAATAGAGGAGTAGGGAATATTTTCAAAGTCATTCCACAAGACCAGTATTACCCAGATAGCAAAACAGAAAATATACATAAAAACGAAAAAAAGAAAGAAAGAAAGGAAGAAAGAAAGAAAGGAAAGAAAGAAAGAGAGAAAGAAAGAAAGAAGAAAGAAGAAAGAAAGAAAAGAAAGAAAGAAAGAAAGAAAGAAAGAAAGAAAGAAAGAAAGAAAGAAAGAGAAAAGAAAAAACTACAGGCCATTATCTCTGATGAATATTGATGCAAAAGTCCTCAACAAAATACTAGCAAACCAAATTCAGTAATACATTAGAGAAATCATTCATCATGAGCAAGTGGGACTTATGCCTGGGATACAAGCATGTTTTAACACATGAAAATCAATCAATGTGATACATTATATCAATCAAATGATGGATAGAAACCATATGATCATTTCAATTGATGCTGGAAAAGCATCTGATAAAATTTGCCATTGCTTCACAATAAAAACCATCAACAAACTGGGTATGGAAGGAACATACCTCAATATAATAAAATTCATACATAACAGGCCCACAGTTGGTATTATACTGAATGAGGAGAAACTGAAAACCTTTCCTTTAAGATCTAGAACACAACAAGGATGCCCACTGTCACCACTGTAATTCAACGTAGTACTGGAAATCCTATCTAGAGCAATCAAAAAAGAGAAAGATATAAAGGGCATCCAAATGGAAAGGAAGAAGTCAAATTATCCTTGTTTGCTGATGATGTAAACTTATATTTGGAAAAACCTAAAGATTCCACAAGAAAACTACTAGAACAGATAAACAAGTGAAGTGAAGTTGCAGGATACAAAATCAGCACACAAAAATCAGTAGCATTTCTATATGACAACAATGAAAAATGTGAGAAAGAAATCCAAAAACATAATCCCATTTGCAATAGCCACACATAAAATTAAATATCTTGGAATTAACCAAAGAAGTGAATGATCTCTATTATAAAAACTATAAAACTCTGATGAAGGAAGTTGAAGAGGACACCAAAAAAATGGAAAAACATTGTCTGTTCATAGGTTGGAAGAATCAATATTGTTAAAATGTCCATGCTATCCAAAGCAATCTACAGATTCAATGCAATCGCTATCAAAATATCAATGACATTCTTCAAATAAATAGAGAAGAAAATTCTAAAATGTATATGGAACCACAAAAAGACCCTGAATAATCAAAGCTATCCTAAGCAAAAAGAATAAAACTGGAGGAATCACATTACGTGACTTCAAATTATACTACAGAACTATAGTAAACAAAACAACATGGTACTGGCATTAAAACAGACACATAAGCCAATGGAACAGAATACAGAGCCCAGAATAAAATCCACACACCTACAGTGAACTCATTTTTGAAAAAGCTGCCAAGAACATACACCAAGGGAAAAGGCAGTCTCTTCAATAATTCATGCTGGGAAAACTGGATATCCATGTGCAAAAAAAATGAAACTAGACTGCTATCTCTCACCATATACAAAAATCAAACCAAAATGAATTAAAGGCTTAAACCTAAGACTTCAAACTATGAAACTACTGCAAGAAAACATTGGGTCAAATCTCCAGGACGTTGTTCTGGACAAAGATTTCTTGAGTAATACCCCACAAGCACAGGCCAAAGTAAATATAGACGAATGGGATTACATCAAGTTAAAAAGCTTCTGCACAAAAAGAATGCAATTAACAAAGTGAAGAGACAACCCATAGAATGGGAGAAAATATTTACAGTATTCAAAAGACAGGCAATAATATAATATAATATAATAATTATTATAATAAATACTTATAGTAATATGGTAACTATAATACAAATATATATAATTATAGCAATATAATTATGCATATTATTATACATAATAAATATGAAGAAAAGGGAACCCTTGTACGCTGTTGGTAGGAATATAAGTTATTAAAACTTCTATGGAGAACAGTTTGGAGGTTTCTCAAAACACTAAAAATTGGGCTACTCTGTGTTCCATCTCACTGCTGAATATATACCCAAAAGAAAGAAAATTGGTATATCAAAGAGATATCTGCCCTCCTATGTTTGCTGCAACACTATTTATAACTAAGATTTGGAAGCAACTTAAGTGTCCATCAACAGATGAATGGATTAAAAAAATGTGGTACATATGTGTGTATATACTACATATACACATACGTACCACACTTGGCACATATGGTGCTAATATGCAGCCATAAAAAGAATGAGATCCAGTCACTTGCAACAACAAATGGATTGAACAGGAGATCATTATGTTAAGTGAAATAAGGCAACCACGGGAAGACAAACAATATGTTCTCACATATTTGTGGGATCTAAAAATCAAACCAATTGAACTCATGGACATAGAGAGTAGGAGGATGGATACCAGAGGCTGGGAAGGATAGTAGAAGATTGAGGTGGGAGATGGAGATGGTAAATGGGTATAAAAATATAGAAAGAATGAATAAGACCTACTATTTGACAGCACAATTGGATGACTATAGTCAATAATAACTTAATTGTACATTTTAAAATTAAAAGTGTAATTTAATTGTTTGTAACTGAAAGGATGAATGCTTGAGGGGATGATGTGCTTATTCCACATTGTGTACCAGCATCAAAACCTCTGGTTTACCTTGTAAATATATACACATATTATGTACCCATAAAACTTTTAAAACCAAAATCTTTGGCCTCAAGTTGCTCATAATAGTCACATAAGATGTTTTAAATTCTACATCTCTGATATATGCTCTCCTTTTTGTTCATAATATTGAGCATCCAGGACTGCTTTATTATTGACTCATCTTTATTATTATTGATTATTGACTGATTATTATTGACTAGAAACTAATCTATTTCATTATACTACTCAACTCAGCTTCATTTTCATTATTCCTTTATTTTCTATTATATTAATTTATGCTCTGTCATTGTTGTCACTATCCTTTCTCCTTTTTGGATTTATTCAATTATTCTTTTTCTAACTTCTTAAGATGGATTCTGTTTCTCTTCTAACATAAGCATCTGCAATTATAAATTTCCCTTTAAGAAGCCTTTTCATATCATCCCATATGTTTTACATGTAATATTTTTAGTTGTTATAGTTGTTATAAGTACTTATTATTTTCATTATGATTTATATTTTCACCATAAATTATTTGAAATTGTGTATGCTTTCCTAATTTTATTTTTTACTTTTAACTTCATTGCATAAATATCAGATAATGTATTCTGTATAATGATAACTTTACATAAGTTATTAAGATCTGCTTTTGGCTTGATTTGTGGTCAGTTTCTACGTATGTTCTACTATGTGCTTATTTTACTATGTACTTTTGGCTCCATTTGTGAGTAGTTTCTATATATGTTCTACTTTGTTCTCTAATTTGGGAGGTGCTGTGTTTTAAAATATTTTTTAAAAGCTTGCTATCTATGCAATTAAAATTTTGTCTTTACTGATTTTGACCACTGGTTCTATCTATAATGAGAAACTATGTTTATCAATAGTGGAGAGAAGTAGATTGATGTCTCCCAGTAGTAAAGATCTACCCTCTTCTTTCTGTACTATTATCCATTTTAGCCAATTTTTTTATTTAGTAAAATACATATAAAATAAAATTAGCCATTTTAACTATACATATATAATACATGTATATGATTCAAGGGTATTAATTGCATTCACAGTGTTGTGCAGCTATCACCACTACCTCATTACAAACTTTTTTATCACGCCAAACAGAAACTCTATGACCATTAGCAACAACTACGTATTCCCCTGTGTCCCAGTCCCCATAACCTTTTATCTACTTTCTCTGTCCCAGTTCCCATAACCTTTTATCTACTTTATGTCTGCACAAATTTGCCTATTCTAGTATTTCATATAAGGGGAATCATACACATATGTCCTTTTGTGATAGACTTATTTCACTTAGGACAATGTTTTCAAGTTTCATCCATGTTGTAGCATGTTTCAGAACTTTATTACTTTTTATGGTTCTATATGCCACATTTTGTTACCCTTTCATAGTTGATAGACACCTGGTTTGTTTTCATCTTTTGGCTATTATCAGTAATGTTGCAATGAATACTGGCATACAAATATCTGTTTGAGTCCCTGTTTTCAATTCTTCTGTGTCCCTACCTAGGAGTGGATTTGATAAGTCATATGACAATCCCATGTTTAGCGTTTTGAAGGACCACCAACTATTTTCCATGGAGGCTGCACCATTTTAAATTGTACAGCTATACACAAGGATTTGAATTTCTCCACATCCTTGCCAACACTTTTTATTTTCTTTTTTAAAGAAAATTATAGCCATGGAGTCGTTGCAAAGTGGTATCTCACTGTAGTTTTGATTTGCAATTCGCTAATGATTAGTATTGCTGAGCATCTTTTCATGTGACTATGAGTCATTCATATATCTTCTTTCAAGAAATATACCATTAAATACTTTGCCAGTTTTTTTTTCTTTTTTTCTT
>NW_016809076.1:0-293 GCF_001698545.2 Rhinopithecus bieti | reverse complement strand
TTACCAATATCTAAGTGTGGTTTCAATTTACATTTTGCTGTGTTTAGAGATGTTTGGCAAGTTATCATGAACCTGTTTCAATTTGATATGTAAGACTGGGCAAAGAACCTGAAGACCTGAGAAGGATGCACAGGTAAAAGATTCTGAATCAACATTACTGATCCTCATGAGAAGTCAATCAAAACCACACTCAGATATCATCTCACTCCAGTGAGAATGAACGTTATGAAAATGGGACAGCAGTTTCATTACCGTAGAGTATGTGTGTATAACCAGCGGGTGCAAGGGACAAA
>NW_016809075.1:4454746-4458365 GCF_001698545.2 Rhinopithecus bieti | reverse complement strand
CCCAAAGTGCTGGGATTACAGGCTTGAGCCACCGCGCCCGGCCCCCTTTTTATTTTTATTTCTGCTTTCTTCATCCCTTTTCTGCCTGTAAAGCCCACCTCCTCTACTCAATTTGAAGAAAGCAAAGAATTTTCATTTGAATAACGTGAACTCTTTCAAATTAGGCCCAGAAGCATTCAAATGAGATAGCAATCACGTTCTACCGCCTCAGAGCTAGGTATTCATCCCTTGGAACTGCTTGCTATTGCTACAACTAGCTATAAATTAACCTAATGCCACACAGACATCATATCCTAGACCTTATAGCATAACGGTGTATATAGCCAGTCATTAATGAATATTATTTCTGTAAACCAGTGGGAATTCCTGACAACTTTGTATCAGTCCACTCCCTTTGTCCCCTTTTTGCCTTTAAAAATCCACGCGTGGCGTGGCCGTGTGGCCGGGCATAGTGGCTCACATCTATAATTCCAGCACTATGGGAGGCTGAGGCGGGAGGATTGCTTGAGCCCAGGAGTTTGAGACCAGCTCAGGCAACATAGTGACCCTGTCTCTACAAAGCAATAAAACAGACCGGGTGCGGTGGCTCATGCCTGTAATCCCAGCACTTTGGGAGGCCAAGACAGGCACATCATGAGGTCAGGAGATAAGAGAACATCCTGGCCAACATGGTGAAACCCATCTCTACTAAAAGTACAAAAATTAGCTGGACATGGTGGTGTGTGCCTGTCATCCCTGCTACTCGGGAGGCTGAGGCAGGAGAATCGCTTGAACCCAGGAGGTAGAGGTTGCAGTGAGCCAACATTGCGCCATGGCACTCCAGCCTGGCAACAGAGCGAGACTCTTTCGCAAAAAATAAAAATAAAACAGTAGTCAGATGTGGTAGTGTGCACCTGTAGTCCCAGCTACTATGGAGGCTGAGGTGCAAGGATCATCTGAGCCTAGGGAGGTCGAGGTTGCAGTAAGTCGTGATTACACCACTGCACTCCAGCCTGGGTGACCGAGTGAATATTAGCCTGGATGACCAAGTGAGCATAGTACCTGATAGGTCTCTTTTCCACCCTCACCCTCTTCCAACCCTCCCACTTCAAGCAGGCCCCAGTGTCTGTTGTTCTCATCTTTGTACCCATGCCAGCACCATGGGTACAAAGCGAGGCTCTGTCTAAAACAACAACAACAACAAAACCTCGTGTAACTGCTGCTAATTAGAGTATATGTTCAGGGCAACTTGAATCTGTACTCCTGGGTTGCAGTCCTCAGCTCTGGCCCCAGTAGACTGTCCATTTATATTGATTTTACCTAAGTTTCTTCCTTTTAGATCAACAAACTTATGGAATGCCTTTCTGTTTCACAGATGGGATGCTTCTTGATTCATGACTCCCTAATAATAGCCAATTAGATCACTGAACTCTTTGTTGAAATGTTTTCTTTCTTTTTTGAGACTGAGTCTTGCTCTGTTGCCCAGGCTGGAGTACAGTGGCGTGATCTCAGCTCACTGTAACCTCCACCTCCCAGGTTCAAGTGATTCTCCTGCCTCAGCCTCCGGAGTAGCTGGGACTTCAAGTGTGTGCCACCACACTTCACTAGCTTTTGTATTTTTAGTAGAAAAAACATGGTTTTACCATGTTGGCCGGGCTGGTCTTCAACTCCTGACCTCAAGTGGTCTGTCTGCCTTGGCCTCCCAAAGTGCTGGGATTACAGATATGAGCTACTGTGCCTGACCCCAAATTCTTGACCTTCTTGCCAACACTTGTTCTTTGGAGTGGTTAATTTTTGTTGTGAGTCATAGGAGTTCTTTATATGTTCTTGATACTAACACCTTGCCAGATATATGATTTGCTGATACTTTTTACAATTCCCTGGTTGCCTTTTCCCAGTGTTGATAGTGTCTTCTGACACACAGAATTATTTATTATTTATTTATTTATTTATTTAGAGACAGGGTCTTTCTCTGTCGCCTAGGCTGGAGTGCAGTGATGATGTGATCCCAGCTCACTGCAGTGTCAACCTCCTGGACTCAAGGAATCCTCTTCCCCCAGCTGCCTGGCCCACACAAGTTTTTAATTTTGGTGAAATAAAATTTGTCTTTTTTTTTTTATTGAGACGGAGTCTTGCTCTGTTGCCCAGGCTGGAGTGCCGTGGTGCAATGTCAGCTAACTACAAGCTCCGACTCCCGGATTCACGCCATTCTCCTGCCTCAGCCTCCAGAGTAGCTGGGACTACAAGCGCCCGCCACCACGCCCAACTAATTTTTTGTGTTTTTAGTAGAGACGAGGTTTCACTGTGTTAGCCAGGATGGTCTCGATCTCCCAACCTCATGATCCACCCACCTCAGCCTCCCAGAGTGCTGGGATTACAGGCGTGAACCACCGCGCCCGGCCAAAATTTGTGTTTTTTTTATTTTGCGAACCATGTTCTGGTGTTTTATCCAAGAAATCAATGCCAAACCCAATGGAAACTTTTGTCCTGTGTTTTTGTTTAAAAAGGAAAATTAGAACACAGTTAAAAGATCCAGTTGGCTTTTATTTGCAATTCATGAATTGGTATACCATCCCATTCTATAAAATAGAATAAGAGCTCCCGTTGGGCATGACAGAAGGGTTGTTTGTGTAAGGAACAAGGGACACAGAACAGGAACAAAGCAGATTGGTTAACATTGGGTTACTTTTATTGAAAGGGTAAAGCAGAGGGGATGGCCTTATTATGCCAGCTGAGATTGACTGGGCCCTTTCCTATTGGTTGCTGTGAGTCTCCTGTTTTGGGGAAAAAATGGGTATGTTTGAGGATCTACCTGCTTCTTTAAACATTTTAGTTTGATCTTGTGTCACTTAGCATGAGTGACTCCATTTTTGTTTGGTCTCATTTCTTGGGGCCTAGTATAGAATCTTAGTCCAAAAAAACGGCCTGCATAATTTTTTTTTTTTTTTTTTTGAGACAGAGTCTCGCTCTGTCGCCCATTCTGGAATGCAGTGGCGCAATCTCGGCTCACTGCAAGCTCCGCCTCCCGGGTTCACGCCATTCTCCTGCCTCAGCCTCCCGAGGCGCCCACCACCACGCCCAGCTAATTTTTTTGTATTTTCAGTAGAGACAGGGTTTCACCGTGTTAACCAGGATGGTCTGGATCTCCTGACCTCAGGTGATCTGTCCACCTCGGCCTCTCAAAGTGCTGAGATTACAGGCGTGAGCCATTGCGCCCGGCCCCAACTGCATTTTTTCACGTGTAGGTATCCAGTTTTTCCAGAACCATTTTTTTTTTTCAACTTTTATTTTAGGTTGAGGGAGTACCTGTGCAAGTTGGTTACATGGGTAAATTGTGTGTTACTGGGGGTTGTTGTATTTCATCACGCAGGTAGTGAGCATAGTACCTGATAGGTCTCTTTTCCACCCTCACCCTCTTCCAACCCTCCCACTTCAGGTAGGCCCCAGTGTCTGTTGTTCTCATCTTTGTACCCATGCCAGCACCATTTTTTGAAAAGTTATTTTTTTTCCAATAATGAATCTGGGCACACTTGCCAAAAGTCATTTTACCATTTATGTATGTGTACCTCCCCTCACCTCCTCCCCACCCCTCCCATCTCCCCTTCCCTCCCCCTCCCATCTCCCTTCCCCTCTCCATGTC
>NW_016809075.1:4441128-4452133 GCF_001698545.2 Rhinopithecus bieti | reverse complement strand
TTTTTTTTTTTTTTTTTTTTTTTGAGAGGGAATTTCACAACTCATTGCCCAGGCTGGAGTGCGAGGGTGCCATCTTGGCTCACTGCAACCTTCGCCTCCTGGGTTCAAGCAGTTCTGCCTGAGTCTCCCGAGTAGCTGGGACTACAGGCACCCGCCACCACGCCTGGCTAATTTTTTGTATTTTTAGTAGAGATGGGGTTTCACCATGTTGGCCAGGCTGGTCTCGAACTCCTGACCTCAGGTGATCCACCTGCCTTAGCCTCCTAAAGTGTTGGGATTACAGATGTGAGCCACCACACCTGGCCACGAATATCATTTTCTTTTCTTTATTTTTGAGACAGAGTTTTGCTCTTGTTACCCAGGCTGGAGTACAATGGCATGATGTCAGCTCACTGCACCTCTGCCTCCTGGATTCAAGGAGTTCTCTTGCCTTAGCCTCCTGAGTAGCTGGGATTACAGGCATGCTCCACCATGCCCAGCTAATTTTTTTTTTTGTATTTTTAGTAGAGACAGGGTTTCTCCATGTTGGTCAGGCTGGTCTTGAACTCCCGACCTCAGGTGATCTGCCTTTCTTGGCCTCCCAAAGTGCTGAGATTACAGGCATGAGCCACTGCGCCTGACCATGAATATCATTTTTTGATAATAGGTATGGTTGTGACCTATTGCAGACCATTTAGTACATTCATGTTCAAACAATTGAGACAGGCATAAAATGTACACTTTCCCTGATAATGTTAAAAATGTGAGTCCAAGGCCAGGCACGGTGGCTCACACCTGTAATCCTAGCACTTTGGGAGGCAGAGGTGAGAAGATCCCTTGAGCCTTGGAGTTCAGGGTTCACACCTGGTCAACATAGTGAGATTCTGTCTGTGTTTTAAAAAAGTGAATATAAGTCTAGTACCTATTAATGAATATAAAATCATTTATAAACAAAACATTAATAATGTGCTTCTCATTTTTCCCACAAGTCATATTCCAGAGAGACTCTGTGAAAGTAAAGAAGGTAGTCAAGGTGAAGAAACCTTCAGCCTGATTCCACATGGTATTCTGAACAAGAAAACTCCTGGAGTAAAAGCATGTGAACGCAGTGTGTGTGGAGAAGTTGGCATGGGTCCTTCATCCCTTAATAGGCACATCAGAGATCACACTGGACGTGGACCAAATGAATATCAGGAATATGGAAAGAAGTCATATACACGTAACCAGTGTGGACGAGCCTTGAGTTATCATCGCTCTTTTCCAGTACGTGAAAGGACGCATCCTGGAGGAAAGCCCTATGATTGTAAGGAATGTGGAGAAACCTTTATTTCTCTTGTAAGCATTCGAAGACACATGTTAACGCATAGGGGAGGTGTACCTTACAAATGTAAGGTGTGTGGGAAAGCCTTTGATTATCCCAGTTTATTTCGTATACATGAAAGAAGTCACACTGGAGAAAAACCTTATGAATGCAAGCAATGTGGGAAAGCCTTCAGTTGTTCCAGTTACATTAGAATCCATGAAAGGACTCACACTGGAGATAAACCCTATGAATGCAAGCAATGTGGGAAAGCTTTCAGTTGTTCCAAGTACATTCGAATCCATGAACGAACTCACACAGGAGAGAAACCCTACGAGTGTAAACAGTGTGGTAAAGCCTTTAGGTGTGCCAGTTCTGTTCGAAGTCACGAAAGGACTCACACCGGAGAGAAACTTTTTGAATGTAAGGAATGTGGGAAGGCTTTGACTTGTCTCGCGAGTGTTCGAAGACACATGATAAAGCACACTGGCAACGGACCTTATAAATGTAAGGTGTGTGGGAAAGCCTTTGATTTCCCCAGTTCATTTCGAATCCATGAAAGGACCCACACTGGAGAGAAACCCTATGACTGTAAGCAATGTGGGAAAGCCTTCAGTTGTTCCAGTTCGTTTCGAAAACATGAAAGGATTCACACTGGAGAGAAACCCTATAAATGTACAAAATGTGGGAAAGCCTTCAGTCGTTCCAGTTACTTCCGAATCCATGAAAGGACGCACACTGGAGAGAAACCCTATGAATGTAAACAATGTGGGAAAGCCTTCAGTCGATCCACTTACTTTCGAGTACATGAAAGAATTCATACTGGAGAGAAACCCTATGAGAACCCCAACCCTAACCCTTCATTTGTCCCAGTTCTTTCATGAGCATGAAAGGAGTCACATAGAGAAACCCCATGAAAGTAAGAAATTAGGGAAAGCCTTCAGTCCTTTCTGTTTCTTTCAACTACATGAAAGGATTCACAGTGGAGAAAGACCCTGTAAGAGAATTGGCTTTAAATTATGAGAGACTTGCGATAGGACAGTAAAACCTAGAGTTGGAGTTGGATCTCTGGGTTGTGTCATGTCAGTGTTGGTAGGTTAGGAACTAGATTTCCCAGAATCCATTCCATTTGTGATTCCATGATACAATTCACCAGTAACCTATCTTACATGAGGTTTGGAAGGAAGTTAAGACGGCTTTAGTCATGGTTTGGAAGCACCATACAAGGAGACAGCAATGTGAATACAGGCTGTATGGACACCTGCATCCATCCCATTTTCCTGCTACTTTGGGTTGCCAATCAAGAGTATCCTCAAAACGACTTGACTTTAATTTTCTCAGAGGTGATAGGTTTCCACACAGGTCTCCGGAAGCCCCCTGTTGAATATCCATCCACACTTTGGTTTTCCTTCAGACATTATCATGTGTGAACTAGGCAACTAATTCAGACTGTCCTGGTTGGGAATATTCTCTGATGCTCTGACTCCCCTGGTCTGTAGACTGAATTAGCAGAAGGTCTAATTTGTGTGGTAAGCACCTTTGTTCTTACCAGTAGTGACTGTATTCTTGATTGAGCCTGACAGCTACCATGCTGCTGTCAAAACCAGCCAGAGGGGAGCTTGTTCTTCTGCTGTACTGTGCAGTGACTGGCCTCACCCAGGACTTTGATGTGAGAATAAGCACCTTCCTCTATCAGGAAATTTCAAGTGTTTCCTATTATTCATAGCTCAATGTAATGCCTCAGTTCATTTTCAGTTGTTTGATTATATGTGACTAATATGTATTTTTTATTCAAACAAGACTTCTGTACATGTTCCCTAGAAACAGTTTATTAGCTGTCTTCAGTCTTGGATTACATCAAGTTTATAATTTTGGCAAATTATTTGTTAAGACACTGTGAAGTCAGTGTTAACCATGTGCATACAACTTAAGGAATTTTTTCCCCCTCATGTAAATTTTACTTTTCATGCTTATATAGTTTCAACTTTTATCTTCATAGTAATTTCTCATCTACTCATAATTCCAAAAGTTAAGTCATGCTGTTTTGTGTGCTCTCTTGCTAAAGACCACAGAGACCATACCTGTTGTCAAAGAGGGTGTAATAAATTGTAATAATAATTATGACCACAAACCATAAAGGGTTGTGTGATGTATCAGTAAGAGGCTGCTCAGAAGAATTTCTTACAGGTTTTGTGCTTGTTTTAGGTTGACTGATTTCTTTCTTTCTTTTTTTTTTTTTTGATAAGGAGTCTTGCTCTGTCGCCCAGGCTGGAGTGCAGTGGCACGATCTCAACTCACTGCAACCTCCACCTCCCAGGTTCAAGCAATTCTCCTGCCTCAGTTTCCTGAGTAGCTGGGATTTCAGGTGCACACAACCATGCCCAGCTAATTTTTGTATTTTTAGTAGTGACGGGGTTTCACCATGTTGATCAAGCTGGTCTCGAACTCCTGACCTCGTGATCCGCCTGCCTCGGCCTCCCAAAGTGCTGGGATTACAGGCATGAGCCACCGCGCCCGGCCAGGTTGATTGATTTCTATTCAAGGAAGCAAGATGATTCTCTGTATTTGATGCAGTCATGAGGTAAACTTAATTCTAAACTTGGCATCATAATTATTCTCATCCAGAAGGAAAAGGAATGGAGTGGAGGTAAACGTAATTCATTAGAAATACCACTCAGTCATATTAGTGAGAAGAGGGGAATTTTTGTCATGTTTACGATTTGGAACATGCTCTCTTTCACCAGTTTTAAAGACATGGTCACAGAATGCCCTTTTTTTGTCTTGGTTCATCATAGCCACCAAGGAGCATGGTCTCACATTGCCGGTGTCTGACGTGTTTGTCTCCAACAGTGCAAGACTTGGCCTTGCAGTGAGGGGAGGCTGGCTCCTGGACTTGTGGACCTGTTTTGCCTTCCTTATTCTGTGAACACTGAAGTAGTTCCTGTGATGTACTGGACACTGTTTTCCATTATGTATCTCAGTTAAAATATGTAAATTTACTTCTTAGCAAGCTGTACAGTACTTTTAAAAAGCTCCTGTATGAGTCTAATGAGAATAATATATTTATGCAAATTATCTGAATGCAAGCCTAGGAAGGAGCAAAGTCAGCATCAATATTCCAGCCAAGCCTTTCTTCCTCAGATAATATGCTTTTTTTGTTTTGTTTTTGTTTTTTTAGACGGAGTTTCACTCTTATCACCCAGGCTGGAGTGAAGTGATGCAATCTCAGCTGACTGCAACCTCCACCTCCTGGGTTCAAGTGATTCTCCTGCCTCAGCCTCCCGAGTAGCTGGGATTACAGGTGCCCACTGCCACACCTGGCTAATTTTTTTCATATTTTTAGTACAGACAGGGTTTCACCATGTTAGCCAGGCTGATCTCAAACTCCTGACATCAGGTGATCTGCCCGCCTCAGCCCCCTAAAGTGCTGGAATGGATTACAGGTGTGAGCCACTGTTCCTGGCATATATGCCTTTGCTTCTAATTTATCAATAGGCCTCTTATGCCGGCACAATAGATTAAAAAGCAACATGCAAAAGTCAGCTTTTGGCACGGGCGCGGTGGCTCAAGCCTGTAATCCCGGGGCACTTTTGGAGGGCCGAGACGGGCAAGATCCGAGGTCAGGAGATTCAAGACCCATCCTGGCTAACATGGTGGAAACCCGTCTCTCTAAAATACAAAAAACTAGCTGGGCGACATAGGTGGGCGCCTGTAGTCCAGCTACTCGGGAGGCTGAGGCAGGAGAATGGCGTGAACCCGGGAGGCGGAGCTTGCACGTGAGCTGAGATCCGGCCACCTGCCCACTCCAGCCCGAGCCGACAGAGCAAGAACTCCGTCTCAAAAAAAAAAAAAAAAAAATTTTTTGTCAGCTTTTTGTCTGTACACTTCCATGGAGCAATCATCACTTCATTGACGGTGTCCAGCAAGCACTTGTCTTGAGAAAATCCTTGTTGAAACTTCTCAGAGTCAAAAGCCCAGGTATCACAGGATGGAGTAAGCATCAGTGACCAGAACCATTAGACTTGTATTGTGAGAGATGACATATTCAGCTCCAGATAATGTATTCACATTGAGTGAAGGGTAGCAGTCATTGCCCTGTTCAGCATTCTTAACCAGTCATTTGGAGTTTTTGAGGGCAATACGGGAGTTAAGGTGCTACTGATCCAACCTTCTCCTTCTCCCTTGAAGGCAACATCCTACAGTGATAGTGTGGCCACAGAGTAGAAACCCCACTTCAACGTGACTCCAAATGGATTTTGCCCAGCATTGCAGGTTGTTGTGTTGGATGGCCAGCGAAGGTAGAGGACATGGGAAGCACAGAGTTGAGGGAGATGAACGCAGGACACAGGCTGAGGCCTGATATTGGCCTTCGACTAGTGGGGAGGTATCTTGATGCTTCACAAAACACGCAGAGAGGACATCGTTAGCACAGGCTCAAAGAGTGCTCATAATACCAGAAGGCTACCACTTTCTTTTTTTTTTTTTTTTTTTTTTGTTTTGAGACGGAGTCTCGCTCTGTCACCCCAGCTTGGAGTGCAGTGGCCCAGATCTCAAGCTCACTGCAAGCTCCGCCTCCTGGGTTCACGCCATTCTCCTGCCTCAGGCCTCCCGAGTAGCCTGGGGAGGCTACAGGCGCCCGCCACCTCGCCCGGCTAGTTTTTTGTCTAGTTATTTAGGTAAGAGACGGGGTAATTCACCGTGGTTAGCCCCAGGATGGTCATTTGATCTCCTGACCCTCGTGATCCGCCCGCCTCAGGCCATACCCCAAAGTGCTGGGATTACACGGCTTTGAACGCCACACGCGCCCGGCCATTTTTTTTTATGTTTTTGTTCTTTAGTTTTTTTTTTTTTTTTGGCTACCACTTTTGGAAGGCAGTGATGGAGCTTTCTGTTTGAGTCCTGCTCTGTTGACAGCATACACTGTCCTTCATCTGATTAGAAAAGCAATGCTGGCCGGGTGCAGTGGCTCATGCCTCTAATCCCAGCACTTTGGGAGGCTGAGGCAGGCGGATCACCTGAGGTCAGGAGTTCAAGACCAGCCTGACCTGCCTTGGACCTACTGGACTGAACAAAGTGGGATGAACACAGGAATAAAAGACAAAACACAAAAAAGTATATTTGGAAGAAGGGGTCAGGGGGCACCTTGCCTCTAGTGGACAAGGGCCCCAAGCTTTACACAGCCCTCCGTATTTATTAGGCAAAAGAGATAGTGAGAAAAGCAGGTAATTGTCAGTTGGGGTTCACAGCAGGCTTGCAGACTGCATCCTTTGGACAATAGGTGCTAGATTTCTCAAGTAGATAACTTCAAGGAGCCGGGTGCCAGGGAGTGATGTCCCTCAGCAAACCTTTTGGTGGCAGGGCAGTGTGAGCTTGCCCACATCCTGCATTCATGATAAACAGTTTGCTATTTGATCATATATACTCCAGTGGAATGCTGAGTTGGTCATGTCCTGCGGGCCTTCGGCTCCCTGCATATCCCCCTTTTTGTTTATGTATTAATTGAAAGAATGTAAGGTCAGGCTGGGCAGCTCTCATCCAATTGGCGGTCCATCCGATTTTACAGAAAACAGCATTAGAACTGTGTCATGATTCTGTTAGGCCTTCTCTCTGTGTTTGCACTCAGACCCAGCTGGCTCATGGCTCGTACTGAAGGGACCAGGCCCATGATTGGCCACCGTGGGTTCCTCCAGTCTCCTGTTCCATGGTCACACACACCTTGAGGGCACCCACACGGTTTGTCCATCTCCTGTAGAAACACAAGCATACCCTCTTCCCCACGTCAATAAATCCACCGGACTTCTCCATTATCCTTCTTCTGGGGATTTCCATAACACTTTTGGAAGAACTTTCCTCTTTTCCTCTAACGCTTGCCAATGTCTTTCTGCTGGAGTCTTACCTTCCGTACCAGGAGTCAGAAAATTTAAAGTAAATAAGACTAAATGTAGTTTTGATTGAGATGGTAGTTGGCCTCCTATACCCCCTTTTTGTTTTTTTCAACATGCGTTGTAATGTTTGATGTGCCTGCTCTATAATGCCTTGTTCTCTAGGATTATAAGGAATTTCTGTTTTATGGGTTATAGCCCAAAGCTGTAAGAAATTTTGAAAAGCATGACTAGTATAAGCAGGTCCATCGTTTTTAATTGTTTAGGTATTCCCATATGAGCAAATGATGACAGACAATGTCACCGTACATGACCAGCTGTGTCACCTGTTTGGCATGTAGCATGCAGCATATGAGAATAAGTGAAATAAATTAAGCAGTTCTGGGTCTAGTGTACTTTTAGCTGTAGCAGTTTCTATGCGACTGGCTACATTTACAACATAAGCTGAATCACAGACAATGTTGACAGGATCTGAAGCTGTGAGCTGTAAAACCTGAATGACTGCAGTTAGCTCTGAGTGTTGAGCTGAAACCCCAGAGGTCATTATTGTTTTAGGACCTTTTTGGAATAACAAATACTGGAGAATTCCAGGAGCTGACTTTTCTACATGTCCTGCTCTTTTACCAACAGATGAAGTTGATCTAGCTTCTTTTGTGTTAGGGGCCACTGATCCACCCACACAGGTTGGTCACTGAGCCATTCTAATGGTAAGGCAGTGGGCGAAGGAGAAATATCAAATATCAATGACCCCTGTCAGAAGTCCTAACGCTTTTCTATGTGTTTTTCCAGTTACTGATATTGGGTTAGGATTTCATTGTAGAAATTTCCCTAAACCTTTTTCACTCTGATATCCCATGTTCTTCAACATTTTAAATCCTGGGTTATCAAAGTTTTCATTTGTAAGTCTCCTATCCCATGCTGTAAGTCTCAACCCCATAAATTGATGGCTATATTTGCAACAGAAGGCTGCAAAGTCCAGCGCGAGCTGAAGGTTGTAAAAGTTCTTTAATAAATAAACAGAGTAACCTGATAGGCTGGGCGTGGTGGCTCATGCCTGTAATCCCAGCACTTTGGGAGGCCGAGGAGGGCAGATCACGAGGTCAGGAGATCGAGACCATCCTGGCTAACATGGTGAAACCCCTGTCTCTACTAAAAATACAAAAAATTAGGTATGGTGGTGGGTGCCTGTAGTCCCAGCTACTCGGGTGGCTGAGGCAGGAGAATGGTGTAAACCCAGGAGATGGAGCTTGCAGTGATCCCAGTTCGCACCACTGCACTCCAGCCTGGGCGACAGAGCGAGACTCTGTCTTAAATAAATAAAAAATAAACAAACAGGGTAACCTTAGCTCTTTGAGTGCTAGTAAACTCACATTGAGTGATTGAATTATGTGGTCTCTACTAGCCTGCTGCTTTTCCATGTTTACTAGACCCATCAGTAAACAGTGTTAAAGCATTAGGTATGGGGGAGTGCAATACCGCTTCGAATTGCCTTTTACTTAAAGGAATCCTGATGATATCAGGGTCATAACTTAGCATTTGACTGCATTAATCATTAAGATTGCTAGCTGAAATAAATAATACGTTTTTTTTTTTTTTTTTTTTTTTGAGAGGGAATCTGGCTCTGTCTCCCAGGCTGGAGTGCAGTGGCTGGATCTCAGCTCACTGCAAGCTCCGCCTCCCAGGTTCACGCCATTCTCCTGCCTCAGCCTCCGGAGTAGCTGGGACTACAGGCGCCCGCCACCTCGCCCGGCTAGTTTTTTGTATTTTTAGTAGAGACGGGGTTTCACCGTGTTAGCCAGGATGGTCTCGATATCCTCAACTCGTGATCCGCCCGTCTCGGCCTCCCAAAGTGCTGGGATTACAGGCTTGAGCCACCGTGCCCGGCCAAATAATACGTTTAAAAAGAAAATCTGAATGCATCTCTAGAAGCAGAGACTTAAATGATATACTTTAACCATGTGCTTAAAACCACAGGTGGAACAGCTTAAATCTTGTAATTGAGTTTTCGGGCTGACCAAGTTTATGGACTTTAATCTGGCAGTCTTGAAAACGGTGACTCACTGGCTGGGGAACTCAATTTAGGACTCTTAGCAAGTATACATCACAGATTATCTGTAATCAGTGGGTTAAGACAGTCATTCATGTTTTCACTACACTTACAACTTTTCTTCACTTTCTGAGAAGGACATAACATTTTTACCTTCTAACTTAACAAATATCATTTAATTAGGTTTAAAGTTCTCCTCTAAAGGGTAATGTGTGGTTTTACATGACTAGCTTTTAATTACTCATTAACTCCTGCGCCCTCCAATCTCTTTCCCTTCAGAGGTTACTGTTTTACTTAAATTGAATTTGGAAAACTACCGTCAGGGGTCGGAGAGAGGTAACAGTGGCCATTATTAGAAAAGAGGTTTTTCAAATTCTTACTTAAATCTTAGCAGACAATCATAGTCTGGGACGTACGTAACACAGGAAATTTTGCTACAGGCTGCCCACAGACCAGAGGGCGGCGGTGCAGGTCCTGGGCGGCAGCCGCATTGTACTTGGGTAGGCTTTGCACTGTCTGAGCGGCTCCCTCCCTCCTTTGCTCGGGGCGATGCTGCCTGCCTGGGCGGACCTTGTCCGGCTTGGTCGCCAGGAGCTTTTCTGCCGCTGAGTCTTTTCTTCCGCCCACCTCCTGCTTGGCTGCGCTGTTTCGGCTTCTAATGCGTTTTTTCTTATCTTTTGATAATCGGCTTGCCTTGCCGATTTTGCATTACTGAGCAGGTTAAGAGCTCTCCTAAGGCTGCCTGCTTAAGACAGGGACTGATAGCTGTAGCGTATTCTCTGTCCTTTTTTCCTATCTATTGGAAGAGGAGGCTTAGGTAAGACCTCTGTTTCCTCTTTGTTATTTTGGCCCAGTGATATTGGGGCTGAGGGAAGAGAAGGTGATAAGGCAGGTGACATTTTCTCCCCCTTCCTTTTTTTGGTCTCTTCTGTGTGTAACTGAGCCAGGGCTGCCCTAATTAAAGCCCATAACATTAAGGATTTTACTGGGACCTGATGACTTTGCACCTGATGTTGTTTAAGATTTCTCCCCACTTGTTCCCAGAGTTCTAAGTCTAGCGTTCCTTCTTCCGGGAACCATGGGCTTTGTACTCCGTTACTGACCACACTAGTTTTTAATTCCTTCCACAACTTAAATTCTAGTGGGGTGTGTTCATGAATAAACTGCTGTGGATTATTTGAATCGGTCCTTACGGAAATAGGAAAAGCACAAGGTCCTAAGGGCGTCCTTGGCGCGATCTCCGCTCACTGCAAGCTATGGCAGCACAGAGTACAATTCTTTGTATTGGGGTCTCTATTTCTGCCACCAAAGGAGGCGGTACAGATGTTTCTGCAATTGGAGGAGGCGATATAGGCCAATTTTTATCCTCCCTCACCTGGTTTTTATTTTCCATTGGAGCTGTGGGTGGGACAACAGATTCTTTGAGATATTTAGACCCAGCCTGCTGTCCCGCAGAATAATAAGGAGATAATGGCAGAAGTACAGTATGAACTAAACTCCAAGCGGAGAAAACTGAAGAATCAACTTTAAAACCTTTTTGATGAGCCTGTTTTAACCCTTCTCCTGCTGTGTCCTAATTTTCCACTTCAAGAGTGCCTGCCTGTGGAAACCATGGATAACCATTCGTGGCTTCTGCGGGAGGTTAGTTAGTGCCTGAGAATTAACCTGAGCTCCAGACTGTCTCAACAGAACTTTAAACAAGTGCACATAATGTTTGTCTTCAGTAGACAGATTCTTCCCCTTGTTACCCTGATTCGGAAAACTTCCCGTTCCCAGTACTTTTTTTTTTTTTTTTTT
>NW_016809075.1:4425730-4440694 GCF_001698545.2 Rhinopithecus bieti | reverse complement strand
AAAAAAAAAAAAAAAAAAAAAAAAAAAAAGACGGAGTCTCGCTTTGTCGCCAGGCTGGAATGCTGTGGCCATGATCTCGGCTCACTTCAACATCCGCCTCCAGGGTTGAAGTGATTCTCCTGCCTCAGCCTCCTGAGTAGCTGGGATTACAGGCACGTGCCACCACACCCAGCTAACTTTTGTATTTTTAGCAGTGATGGGGTTTCACCATGTTGGCCAAGATGGCCTCCATCTCTTGACTTCGTGATCCACCTGCCTCGGCCTACCAAATGCTGGCGTTACAGGCATGAGCCACCGTGCCCGGCCAATCCTAGCATTTTTGGAGAGGGAGGTGGGAAGATTGCTGGAGGCCAAGACTTCAAGTTCACCGTGGGCAACATGGTGAAGAAGAAATTATTGTGTAGAGAAGAAATTTTTTTTTTTTTTTTTTTTTTTTTGAGACGGAGTCTCGCTCTGTCGCCCAGGCTGGAGTGCAGTGGCCGGATCTCAGCTCACTGCAAGCTCCGCCTCCCGGGTTCACGCCATTCTCCTGCCTCAGCCTCCCGAGTAGCTGGGACTACAGGCGCCCGCCAGGTCGCCCGGCTAGTTTTTTTTGTATTTTTAGTAGAGACGGGGTTTCACCATGTTAGCCAGGATGGTCTTGATCTCCTGACCTCGTGATCCGCCCGTCTCGGCCTCCCAAAGTGCTGGGATTACAGGCTTGAGCCACCGCGCCCGGCCAGAGAAGAAATTTTTAAAAATTTATTCAATTAATGGTATTTTAATGTCATTCTATCAATTGATATTAGGTAATTATTAGGTGTGACTGATATTCTGGTTGTTTATAAAATTACCTCAAATTCTGAGGTATGAAAACTGTCAGGGCCAGGTGTGGTGGTTCACACCTGCAATCCCAGCACTTTGGGAGGCTGAGGTGGGATCACCTGAGGTTGGGAGTTTGAGACCAGCCTGGCCAACACGGTGAAATCCCATCTCCACTAAAGATGCAAAAAATTAACCCAGCATGGTGGTACGCGCCTGTAATCCCAGCTACTGGGGAGGCTGAGGCAGGAGAATCGCTTGAACTTGGGAGGCGGAGGTTGCAGTGAGCTGATATCGTGCCACTGCACAACAGCCTGGGGAACAAGAGTGAGACTCTGTCTCAAAAAAAAAAAAAAAAGAAAAGAAAACTGCCTTTTATTTATTTTTAATTTTTTGTATCTTTATTTTTGAGACAGGGTCTCACTCTGTTACCCAGGCTGGAGTGCAGTGGCTCAATCACTCCTCACTGCAACCCCAAGTAATTCTGGGCTCAAGTGATTCTCCTGCCTGAATCACCCTAGTAGCTGGGACCACAGGCACGTGCCACTATGCCTGGCTATTATTTAACTTAATTATTTTGGGGGGAGGGGAATGGAGTCTTGTACTGTCACCTAGGCTGGAGTGCAGAGGCGCGATCTTGGCTCACTGCAACCTCTGCCTCCTGGGTTCAAGCGATTCTCCTGCCTCAGCCTCCCAAGTAGCTAGAATAGCAAACGGTCACCACCATGCCTGGCTAAGTTTTGTTTTGTATTTTTAGTAGAGATGGGGTTTCACCATGTTGGCCAGACTGGTCTCTAACTGCTGACTTCAGGTATCCACCCACCTCAACCACCCAAAGTGGTGGGATTATAGGCGTGTGTCACCGCACCTGGCCCCACCCGTGTTTTTAACTGAAATTTTCATACTCATACACGTAACTCCACGTTCTCCTCTATTCACAGGCCCTGGTAATCTCTATTCTACTTTATCCCTTTATGAATTTGACTGTTCTAGACACCTCATGTAAGTGAAAGCATACGATATTTATTCTTGTGTCTCTGGCTTATTTAACTTAGCATAATGTTTTCAAGTTGCATGCATGTGTTGACATGTGTCAGTAATTCATTGCTTTCTTGTGCCTGAATATATTCTATTGTAGGAATAAACCACACTTTGCACATCCTTTTTTTTTTTTTTTGAGACGGAATTTTGCTCTGTTGCCCAGACTGGAGTGCAGTGGTGTGATCTCGGCTCACTGCAAGCTCCGCCTCCCAGGTTCACGCCATTCTCCTGACTCAGCCTCCCGAGTAGCTGGGACTACAGGTGCCCACCACCACATCCAGCTAATTTTTTGTGTTTTTAGTAGAAACGGGGTTTCACCATGTTAGTCAGGATGGTCTCAATCTCCTGACCTCGTGATCCACCCACCTTGCCCTCCCAAAGTGCTGGGATTATAGGCCTGAGCCACCACACCAGGCCTCATCCATTTGTATGTTGATAAACATGTGGGTTTTTTCCACAATAATATTTTGGCTCTTATGACTAAGGCTCCTATGAAATTGGTGTACATGTGTCTCTGTGTGTTGTGCTTTTGATCTTTTTTTTTTTTTTGAGACGGAGTCTGTCGCCCGGGCTGGAGTGCAGTGGCTGGATCTCAGCTCACTGCAAGCTCCACCTCCTGGGTTCACGCCATTCTCCTGCCTCAGCCTCCCGAGTAGCTGGGACTACAGGCGCCCGCCACCTCACCCTGCTGGTTTTTTGTATTTTTTTAGTAGAGACGGAGTTTCACCGGGTTAGCCAGGATGGTCTCGATCTCCTGACCTCGTGATCCACCCGCCTCGGCCTCCCAAAGTACTGGGATTACAGGCTTGAGCCACCGCGCCCAGCCAGATCTTTTAGGATATATAGCTAGGAGTTGAATAGCTGGGTCACAGGGGAATTCTAAGTTCACCTTTTTTTTAGGTACAGCCATACTGTTTTACACAGTGGCTGCATTTACATTCTCTACAGCAATGCACAAGGATTCCCATTTCTCTATGTCCTCATCCACACTTATTACAATTTTTTTTTTTTTTTTTTTTTGAGACAGAGTCTCACTCTGTCTCCCACGCTGGAGTGCAGTGGCACAATCACAGCACACTGCAGCCTTGACTTGCCTGGCTCAAGTGATCATCCCACCTCAGCTCCTCAGATAACTGGAACTATAGGTGCTCAGATGGGACTACAGGTCTGACCCCTGCTTTCCGTCATGGCCTGAACTAGATTTCTAGATTTTCAGGTTTACTTTGGGATGCCCTTAGCCTAGAGGGGAATCCTTCAGTTTAGGAGAGAGGGGTGGCCTTTACATTTTATTTTTGGTTTACACATAGAATAGTTGGAGTGGGACGTGATTTGATATATGTAGAAAATCTGTCAAAGTCAGAGACCCATTGGATTACCTTATGGAGAAAAGGTTTATGAATTTGACAATTTATGTCAGTCAGTACCTTAAACTGACTCCAGGTGAGTTTCCTGCTGGTGAAAACGAAGGTCTGGGGCTGGGCGCGGTGGCCTCATCTCTACAAAAACACAAACTTAGCCAGGCATGATGGCGGCTGCCTATAGTCCCAGCTACTTGGGAGACTGAGGCGGGAGAATTCCTTGAACCCGGGAGATGGAGGTTGCAGTGAGCGGAGATCACGCTATTGCACTCCAGTCTGGGTGACAGAGTGAGACTCCGTCTCAAAAAAAAAAAAAAAAAAAAAAAGGAAAAGAAAAGAAAATGAAGGTCTGGAAGGAGAGAGAGAGTGTTGCCACACTATGCAGAGGGGACAGGAAGGCATGTTGGGAGCCTAGAGTTAAATCCTTCGGTGTTCTGGCCTCATCACCAGGTTGTGATCGGCTCTGGGGCTCTATTTCAGCAATCAGAATCTGGCTCCCAAGTTAAGAATCTGTTTAACCTCCTGAATAGGGGGTTTCCTGCTGAACTGTAGCTGAAACACTGCTTCTCTGAGCTAGTTCATATTTTTGCTTTTCTTCTGTTTTGATTCCTTTATAGAATATTGCTGCCATATAATTCCAGTTTTTCCACACATTTAACAATTTTATTCCATTGTTGCCGTGTTTTTATTTTCTTGGTGAAAACGAGTAGACTCCTGGGAGCGGTGGCTCACGCCTGTAATCCCAGCACTTTGGGAGGCCGAGGGGGGCGGATCACGAGGTCAGGAGATTGAGACCATTCTGGCCAACATGGTGAAACCCCGTCTCTACTAAAATACAAAATTAGCTGGGTGTGGTGGTGCGTGCCTGTAATCCCAGCTACTTAGGAGGCTGAGGCACGAGAATCTCTTGAACTCAGGAGGCGGAGGTTGCAGTGAGCCGAGATCGCGCCACTGCACTCCAGCCTGGCGGCAGAGAGAGACTATGTAAAAAAAAAAAAAAAGACTGAGAAATCAGAAATTAGGTGGGAGAAAGGCTTGGCCATGCAGCCAGCAGCCTCATCCCAAATTCGTGATCCCTGGAGGACATCAGATCCCCTCTCCTACTGCAATGTGGCCTCGGCTCCCCTCCTGCTCAGAGGCCAGGGGATGACTTCACTGGACAGTGAGTCTGGAATTCCCTGCACACAGTGTGACCCCCAGTCCAGGAGGAAGAAGCAGGAAGGGCTCGCAGACTACTGGCAGGGAATTCTTCTTAAATGCAAATATTCCCTGGGAGGGGTCGGGTCACTGCCCAGGGAGCAACACCCCCACCCCGCCCGCCCGCCCGCTTCCCCGCCCGGTGCCAAGGGCTGTGTCTGGAACCAGTTCATCTGGCTCCACTCCTGCTCAGAGGCCAGGGGATGACTTCACTGGACAGTGAGTCTGGAATTCCCTGCACACAGTGTGACCCCCAGTCCAGGAGGAAGAAGCAGGAAGGGCTCGCAGACTACTGGCAGGGAATTCTTCTTAAATGCAAATATTCCCTGGGAGGGGTCGGGTCACTGCCCAGGGAGCAACACCCCCACCCCGCCCGCCCGCCCGCTTCCCCGCCCGGTGCCAAGGGCTGTGTCTGGAACCAGTTCATCTGGCTCCACTCAGCACTGGGAGATCACTTCTTCTGTCACTCCTTATTCAGGGGGCGGGACCTGGAGCACTATCCAATCAGAGCCGCCGGGCGGGGCCGTGAGAACTGTCAATCAGGCGCCTAGTCGGCTGGAGGATGCGAGCTTGAAAAAAGCCCGCGGCGTCTTCTCTGCCCGCTGCGCTTGGCTCTCTGCTCGGTCGCGCTGGGAGCTGTACTGGCAGCGGGAGGTAGAGTTAGGAACGGGACACCGCGAAAGCCGGGAAATGGTGAGTGTCCGAGGCTGGGGTTCCCGAGACGGGGTACGGCTGGTTGTAACCGGCCGGAACCGGCTGTGGCGGGACCCAGACCTCGCCGCCGTTGTCTCTGGGGTCTGAGGACCCGAGTGTCCTGGCGCAGCTCGGTCCTCGGTCCCCTCGGCCTCAGTGTGGGTCTGGGCCTGCAGCCGGGACCCTGGGCGTTCTGTCCGGTCCCTGCGCGGCAACTGCGGCCCCGGCTCCGGAGCCCTCTTCTGGGCAGCTCCGCGTCCACAGCCCCGCGTCTCCCCAGATTGTGCGGGGACACGGGAGGGTCATGGGGGGAATCCGCCTCGGGTGGTGTGGGGTTCGTGTGGAAGGAGCAGCGGTCTGTGGGGTCCCCAGTTCCTCCTTTGTCTCCAAGCAGCTCGGGTTTTTACTGAGATATCCAGATATATAAGAAGCAGGGTCTCAAATCTGCAACTGTGATTCCCTGGCCTAGCGTCTCCTAGGGCTGCCAGCAAATCCCTGGATTTCCAGATCCCGCTCCGCGTTTTAGAGCTGGCCTCCTCTCTTCAGTTCACCACAACAATGTCAACTCTTCGTCCCCCAGGCTTTGTTTCAAACACAGCCGTATATATATACTGTGTGTGTATATGTGTGTGTGTGTGTGTGTGTGTGTGTGTGTGTGTGTGTGTATATATATATATTTTTTTTTTTTCCGAGACGGAGTCCCGCTCCGTCGCCAAGGCTGGAGTGCAGTGGCACAGGCACAATCTCGGCTCACTGAAACCCCCGCCTCCCGGGTTCAAGCGATTTTCCAGTCTCAGCCTCCCAAGTAGCTGCGATTACAGGCGCCCGCCACCACGGGCGGCTAGTTTATGTATTTTTAGTAGAGAAGGGCTTTCACCGTGTTGGCCAGGCTGGTCTCAAACTCCTAACCTCAGGTGATCCACCCTCCTCAGACTCCCAAAGTGCTGGGATGACAGGCATGAGCCACTGCAACCGGCCTCACACGTTATATATATATATGTGTGTGTGTGTGTGTGTGTGTGTGTGTGTGTGTGTATTTTGTTTTTGGTGGAGACGGAGTCCCACTCTGTTGCCCAGGCTGGAGTGCAGTGGCATAATGTTGGCTCACTGCAGTCTCTGCCTCGCAGACTCATTCTCCTGCCTCAGCCTTCCGAGTAGCCGGGACTACAGGCGCGTGCCACCATGCCCGGCTAATTTTTCTATTTTAGTAGAAACGGGGTTTCACCATGTTGGCAGGCTGGGCTCGAACTCCTGATCTCAGGTGATCTGCCCGTCTAGGCCTCCCAAAGTGCTGGGATTACAGGTGTGAGTCATGGTGCCTGGCCACACACAATAGTTTAATGGGCTTTTATTTTATTTTATTTTTTTAAGAGGGCAAAATGTGGCTCTTTTTGTAAAGATTTGTTTTGTGTTTGTGAACATTTCACATTTGAGGAAGTCGAGAAAAACCACCTGACACTCTGCTGTAAACAGTCTTTATGCCTCTCCTCCTTTTATCTACCCGAGGCACGGACACCTTCTGAGAATGTCTTTGGGTTGAGGTTTATCTTCGGAAACTTTACAGGGCATGTGTCCTCAACTCACCCTCCATCTTATCCTGGTCCTGGGTTTCGGAACTGCCTGGGGCTGACCGAAGATGCCCACAGCTGCCACGTTTCTTGGAGGGTGGGTCACTCCTCCCAGAGGACAACCTGAGGCTTGGAGTTGGGGCTTCCCAGGAGAGGAGCTGGGTGCCCTGGGGTGGGAGGAGTTGCCTGGTATTCCCCTCCCTAAAAAGCTAATCCTGGGCCAGGAACCATCTCTCACGCCTGTAATCCCACCACTTTGGGAAGCTGAGGCGGGTGGATCTTTTGAGTCCAGGAGTTCGAGACCAACCTAGGCAACATGGCGAAACCCTGTCTCCACTAAAAATACCAAAAAAACCTAGCTGGGCATGCATGGTGGTGCGTGCCTCTAGTCCCACCTCCTGGGGAGGCTGAGGTGGGAGGATCACCTGAGCCAGGGAGGTCAAAGCTGCAGTCAGCCATGATCGCACTACTGCACTCCGGCCTGGGCAACTGGAGTGAGACCCAGTCTCAAAAAAAAAAAAAAAGCTCTAATCCCCTAGGACACTCAGCTTTTCTTCCCCAACCCTAGATACCATTCCTTGGGGACACTTGGCTCATCAGCCAATTGGATGGTGGTATTGAGGGGACAGGACAGAAATGATTCCTGTTTTCCGGATGCTCCCAGAATAGTGAAGGGAGAAAACTATTCCTAAAAACAGGAAAACCCTCCCCGCTGAGATGGTGCAAGAACATGAAAAGCAAAATGCACTTTAGGAACACAGGGGACACACACAGTGTGTCTTCTCCTGGGAGGGTGGTCACTGAGCACTTCAGTGAGCAGGATGGGGATGGGGGGATATCGCTGGTGACAGGATGATACGATGTGACACTGGAGTCAGACTTGTCTGTGTTCTCGGTCCTTACTGTCTCTCTTTGGGCTCGTCATCTTACAAAGACTGGCTCACCTATTTCAGCTTCAGATTAATTCTCTACTTTCTGGAAGCTTTTCAACTATCTTTCAGTTGTCAATTTCTAGTTTAAATCTAATATGATTTGATTGCATACTTTATAGCATTTCTATTCAATTTGTTAAGGCATATTTTATGCTTCCAGTGTAGTTTACTTTGGTGAATATTTCATGTGAGCTTGAGAGGAGTGTGTACTCTGCTGGTGTTGAATGAAGGATTCTATAAATACATATCAATTAAATGCAGTCGATTAATTGATACAGTTTGGCTGTGTCCCCACCCAAATCTCATTTTGAACTGTAGTTCCCATAATCCCCACCTGTTGTGGAAGGGACCTGGTGGAGATAATTAAATTATGGGGGTGGTTTTCCCCATCCTGTTCTGGTGACAGTGAGTTGTTTCTCACGAGATCTGATGGTTTTGTAAGGGGCTTCCTTCTTCGCTGGGCACTGGTTCTTCTCCTTCCTGCCACCATGTGAAGAAGGATGTGTTTGCTTCCCCTTCCACCATGATTATAAGTTTCCTAAAGCATGTCTTTATTAGCTGCATGAGAATGGACTAATACATTATTGATGCTGTTGAGTTTAGCTATATCATTAGTGATTTTTTTTTGCTGTATTGACCTATTATTTATTGATAGAGGTGAACTGTTGGCTTCCAACTATAATTTTGGATTTGTATATTTTGTCTTACAGTTTTATGTTTTTGTCTTGTATCTTGATGTTATATTGTGTGGGCATAGATATAGATAATAAAGATTGTAATACCTTACGTCTTTATTTTATTTTTTTCTTTTTGAGACAGATCCCTATCTGTCTGCCAGGCTGGAGTGCAGTGGCACAATCACAGCTCACTGCAGCTTCAACCTCCCAGTGCCCAGGCTCAAGTGATCCTCCAGCCTCAGCCTCCTGAGTAGCTGGTACTACATGCGTGCACCATGATGCCTAGCTAATTTTTGTATTTTTTTTTTTGTTTGTTTGTAGAGACAAGGCTTCGCTGTGTTGCCCAGGCTGGCCTCAAGCTCCTGGACTCAAGCAGTCTGCTCACCTTGGCCTCCCAAAGTGCTGGGATTATAGGTGTGAGCCACTGCGCCTGGTCCTGTTATGTCTTCTTGCAGGATTGACCTCTTCACTGTTACAAAATCTCTTTTACAAGACAATTATGGCCGGGCGTGGTAGCTCACACCTGTAATCCCAGCACTTTGGGAGGCCAAGGCAGGTGGATCACCTGAGGTCAGGAGATCGAGACCAGCCTGGCCAACATGGCGAAACCCCATCTCTACTAAAAATACAGAAAATAGCCAAGCGTGGTGGCAGGTGCCTGTAATCTCAGATACCTGGGACTCAGGCAGGGAGAATTGCTTGAACCCAGGGAGGCAGAGGTTGCAGTGAGCCGAGACTGCGCCATTGCACTCCAGCCTGGGCAACAGAGTGAGACTCAATCTCAAAAAAAAAAAAAAAGAAAAAAAACAAGCCCAAGGAATTCATGAGAAAATTTCTTGCCATTTTCCTTGATCTAAAATGTGATTTGTCTGAACTTTTATAAAACTATTGCCACATTTTTTGATTAGTGTTAGAATGCTATTTTTTTTTTAAAAGAATGGCTTATCCTTTTTTAACATACTTTTACTTTAATTATTCATATCTTTTGTTTGACGATGATTTTGTTGTACACATTACTGAGAACTTGTTAATCTACTGTGTAATCTCCCTGTCTCTTTTTTGGTGTATATAATAACAGACATTTAAGTGGTAATTGATGAACTTGTATTAATACTATATAATGTTTCTGTTTGTTGTACTTGGTTTTTTTTCCTTCCTTTCTTTCTTTCTTTTTTTTTTTTTTTTTTGAGACGGAGTTTCGCTCTTGTTGTCAGGCTGAGGGTGGCACTTGGTGGTATCTCAGCTCACTGCAACCTCTGCTCCCACGTTCAAGTGAATTATCATCCTGTCAACCTCCGAGTACTGGGATTTCAGGCATGCGCCACCACACCACGCCTACTTTTGTAATTTTTTAGTAGAGACGAAGTTTCTCCATGTTGGTTAGAGCTAGTCCAAACTTCCTGACCTCCAGGTGATCCGTCCCACTCTCGACTTTCCCAAAGTGGTGGGATTACAGGTGTGCACCATGCGCTGGCCTTGTTTTCTATTTTTAAAACTTTCTCTTTTTCTACCTTCTGTAGTTTTTGCTTGCTTGTTTGTTTTTTTGAAGACTAGAGTCTCGCTGTGTTTGCCAGGCTGGAGTGATAGTGGCATGATCTCATCTTCACTGCACACCTTCGCCTCCTCCTGGGTTCCAAACCATTCTCATCGCTCAGTCTCTGACGTAGCTGGTATTACCAGGCATGCACCACCATGCCCAGCTAATTTTTTGTGTATTTATTTATTGGAGACAGAGTTTTGCCCTGTTGCCCAGGCTGGAGTACAGTGGCATGATATCGGCTCACCACAACCTCCGCCTCCCGGGTTCAAGTGATTTTCCTGCCTCAGCCTCCCAAGTAGCTGGGATTACAGGCATGTGCCACCATGCCCAGCTAATTTTGTATTTTTAGTTGAGATGGGTTTCTCCATGTTGGTCAGTCTGGTCTCGAACTCCTGACCTCAGGTAATCCACCTGCCTCAGCCTCCCAAAGTGCTGGGATTACAGGTGTGAGCCACTGTGCCCGGTAGTGACTTTTTCAAAGTATGTTTACAGAGACTTACACCCTGTCCTCTGTAGTCCATGAAGCCTCTGTTCCTTTAACTTGTGTTCATCTAGTGTTTCTTTTTTTTTTTTTTGAGACGGAGTCTCGCTCTGTCGCCCAAGCTGGAGTGTAGTGGCCGGATCTCAGCTCACTGCAAGCTCCGCCTTCCGGGTTTACGCCATTCTCCTGCCTCAGCCTCCCGAGTAGCTGGGACTACAGGCACCCGCCACCTCGCCCGGCTAGATTTTGTATTTTTTTAGTAGAGACGGGGTTTCACCGGGTTAGCCAGGATGGTCTTGATCTCCTGACCTCGTGATCCTCCCGTCTCGGCCTCCCAAAGTGCTGGGATTACAGGCTTGAGCCACTGCGCCCGGCCCATTTAGTGTTTTGAGAGAGAGGTTTCCTGAATGCTAGGAGCTAAAATAAAACAGACCCGGCCAGGTGTGGTGGCTCACGCCTGTAATCCCAGTGCTTTGGGAGGACAAGATGGGTGGATCACCTGAGGTCAGGAGTTCGAGGCCAGCCTGGCCAACATGGTGAAACCCTGTCTCTACTAAAAGTACAAAAATTAGCCGGGCATTGTGGTGGGACCCTGTAATCCCAGCTACTGGGGAAACTGAGGCCAGAGAATTGCTTGAACCTGGCAGGCGGAGGTTGTGGTGAGCCGAGATCGTACCACTGCACTCTAGCCTGGGCAGCAAGAGCAGAACTTCGTCTCAAAAACACAAACAAACAAACAAACAAAAATAAAAGAGACCCAAACCTGACCGCTTCCAGGCTTTGTGGATGGCTTTCTCTTGCAGCATTCCTTGAACACTCAGACAGACTGTGTTTTTTTTTTTTTTGAGATGGAGTCTTGCTCTGTGGCCAGGGCTGGAGTGCAGTGGCCGGATCTCAGCTCACTGCAAGCTCCGCCTCCTGGGTTTACACCATTCTCCTGCCTCAGCCTCCCGAGTAGCTGGGACTACAGGCGCCCGCCACCTCACCCAGCTAGTTTTTTGTATTTTAGTAGAGACGGGGTTTCACCGTGTTAGCCAGGATGGTCTCGATCTGCTGACCTCGTGATCCGCCTGTCTCGGCGTCCCAAAGTGCTGGGATTACAGGCTTGAGCCACCGCAACTGGCCGGTGTGTTGAATATTATAGTTTCAAAATCCTTCATGTATGTTAGGTAAGCTGTCACTTTCTGGTTTAGAAGATTTTTAGCGTTTTTAGACATTTGTTACCTCCATTCGTTTTGTTTAAGTAGCTTTTATTGACTACTAAGAGGTCTGTTTTAATGATTTAGGGAATGTTATAAATATTCATGAGAGACGACACCTTGGTGACATGAAGTTCTTTTTTTTTTTTTTTTTTTGAGGTGGAGTCTTGCCCTTGTTGCCCAGGTTGGAGTGCAATGGCGCGGTCTCAGCTCACTGCAACCTTTGCCTCCCAGGTTTGAACGATTCTCCTGCCTCAGCCTCCTGAGTAGCTGGGATTACAGGCACCTGCCATCAGGCTCGGCAAATTTTTGTATTTGTAGTAGAGACGGGGTTTCACCATGTTGTCCAGGCTGGTCTCAAACTCCTGGCCTGGTGATCTGCCCGCCTCAGCCTCCCAAAGTGCTGGGATTACAGGTGTGTGAGCCACTGCGCCCGGCTGACATGCAGTTCTTTAGAAGAACGTGTACAATTTTTCCATCTTTCATTCTCCTTTGATGTTACCTAATAAAATATTTAAATATTTCCTTTAGGATGATGAAATACATTTCATTGACCTTATGTTACACTTCATCAAATTTAGTTTACAGTAAACCAGTTGCCAGCTTCCAGATGTTCTCTTATTGTAATCACATAGAATGGGCTAAATCCCCCAAGTAACAAGTGTTGATAGAACATGTGAAATGTTACGTACCAAGGTCTCTCATTAGACGCTTAGTGCCCAGAGTGTTTTTTCATGGCCATCTTAGTCTGTTTTATGTTAGTTAGAATAGACTACCTGAAATTGGGTTATATACAAGAAATGATATTTGTTTCATACAATTCTGGAGTTTGGGACATCTAAGGGCACGGTGGCGCATCTGGTGAAAGCCTTCTTGCTGATGGGGACTCTTCACCATCTGAGGTAATGGAGGGAGGGTATTCCTAGGGGAGGGGGTGATTGTACTAGCTTAGGGGTCTCTTCCTCTTCTTCTGAGGCCACCAGTCTTACTCCCAGGATATCTCAATAACTCATTAACCCTTTCATCCATCAATGAATGAACCCATTCATGAGGCAGAGCCCTCATGACACAGTCAGCTCTTCAAGGCCCTACTTTGCAATACCGACACCTCGGGGATGAAGCTTCAGTGTGAGTTTTGGAGGGGACAAACATTGAAACCTAGCAGTGGCCGATCAGGTGTGCCTCTCTCTGCTGATTATGTCACAAAATTTCAAACTCCCAGAAGCAAGATGGAAATTAAACAAATACCATTTTATTTATTTATTTACTTATTTAGATATTTTTCAATTTAATTTGAGACAGGGTCTCGCTCTGTCACCCAGAATGGAGTTCACTGTCACACTCATAGCTCACTGCAGCCTCAACGTCCTGGACTCAAGCAATCCTCCCAGCTCAGCTTCCCTAGTAGCTGGGACTATAGGCGTGTGCCATTATGCCCGGATAATTTTTGTATGTTTTGTAGAGATGGGGTTTCACCATGTTGCTCAGGCTTGTCTTGAACTCCTGAGCTCAAGCAGTCCACTCATCTTAGCCTCCCAAAGTACTGGCATTACAGGCGTGAGCCACTATGCCCAGTGGCAAATATTACATTGTTTGAATAAATAGTTTAGGCACACAGCTCCTTTTCTTTGTTAGGTTGGTGCAACTCTCCTTAAATCTAGCTCCGAGATACCATCATAGTCCAACTTGCTAAATATAAACATGCGTAGGGATCTGTTGTCTCAGAACTGCTAATATTGGTCTCTTGCAGACAACACATACTAGGACTTTGTCATGAGAGTTAGTATAGACCCACTAGACAGAAAGACACTAGAGGTGATCCGGGCAGCGTATCTCACTCCCTGAAATCACGAATGAGAGGCGTGTCCATATTGGCTGTTACTTTACTGAATATGTTTCAATTCTAGCATCAGAATTGCTGCGCTGGAGAAAGTGAGTGTAGACAGAGGATAAAAGTCTGATGACCAAGTCATTGAATAAATGTTTGGAGTCTATAGCATTGTGTGAACTTCCTCTAAAGTGAGTGTAGATTCCTAGTGCTGTCAGTCTGAGCCTTCCTCCTCTGCCATGTGGGATGTTTCAGGACTCAATGATCTTTGAGGATGTGGCTGTGAACTTCACCCAGGAGGAGTGGGCTTTGCTGGATCCTTCCCAGAAGAATCTCTACAGAGATGTGATGCGGGAAATCATCAGGAACCTAATGTCTGTAGGTAAGGATGACAGCATTTCTTCACTTAGTCAATTACAGAACAAGTATTTCTTGGTCATCGACAATGCTCAATGATTTGGAACATGGTAGGGAATACAGTAGACTGGCTAGGTGCAGTGGCTGACGCCTGCAATCTTAGCACTTTGGGAGGCCAAGGTGAGTGGATCACTTGAGGTCAGGAGTTCGAGACCAGCCTGGCCAACATTATGAAACCCTGTCTCTACTAAAAATACAAAAATTAACCATGCGTGGTAGTGTATGCCTGTAGTCTCAGCTACTCAGGAGGCTGAGGTGGGAGAACTACTTGAACCTGGTCGGCAGAGGTTGCAGTGAGCCAAGATTGTGCCACTGCACTCCAGTCTGGACCACAGAGCAAGACTCCATCTGGAAAAAAAAATACAGTAGACCCTTGAACAAAGTGGGTGTCAGAGACTCTTAACCTCTGCACAGCTGATGATCTGGGATCTGGTTTTAACTTTTGACTTTATAAAAAGTTAAATGTTGGCCGGATGCGGTGGCTCACACCTGTAATCCCAGCACTTTGGGAGGCCGAGGCAGGCGGATCCCTTGAGGTCAAGAGTTCGAGACCAGCCTGGCCAACATGGTGAAACCCCATCTCTATCTCTACTGAAAATACAAAAAAATTAGCTGAGCATGGTGTCAGACGCCTGTAATCCCAGCTACTCAGGAGGCCGAGACAGGAGAATTGCTTCAGCCTGGGAGGTGGAGGTTGCAGTGAGCTGAGATCATGCCACTGCACTCCAGCCTGGGCAATGAGAGTGAAACTCTGTCTCAAATTTTAAAAAAAAGCTAAACGTTAATAGCCTATTGTTGACTGGAAGCTTTATCAATAACATAACCAGTCAATTAATACATATTTTGTGTGTTGGTGTGTAAGTGTATATGAGGACAGTGTCTCACTTTGTTACTCAGGCTGGAGTGTAGGGACATGGTCATAGCTCACTACAACTTAGAACTCCTGGGGTTAAGCAATCCTCCTGCCTCAGACTCTTGAGTAGCTAGGATTGCAGGCAAGTACCACCATGCTGGGCTGATTTTTAAATGATTTTTTGTGGAGATGGGGGTCTTGCTGTGTTGCCCAGGCTGGTCTCAAACTCAGCCTCAAGCAGTGTTGCGGGAACTCAGGGACCCTGAATGGAGGGACAGGCTGAAGCTGCGGCAGAAGAACATAAATTGTGAAGATTTCATGGACATTTATTAGTTCCCCAAATTAATACTTTTATAATTTCTTTTTTTTTTTTTTTTTT
>NW_016809075.1:4399176-4424312 GCF_001698545.2 Rhinopithecus bieti | reverse complement strand
TTAGGGAAATAGAAAAGAACCCACGTTAACTATCAGGGGTGCATTCCCCCAATAAAGCAGTCCTCCTACCTCATCCCTAAGTGCTGGGATTATAGGTATAAACCACCATGCCTGGTCTGTTTGGTCTATTATATGTGGTATTCTTACAATAAAGTAAGCTAGAGAAAAGAAATGTTATAAAGAAAATCATGGCCGGGTACGGTGGCTCAAGCCTGTAATCCCAGCACTTTGGGAGGCCGAGGCGGGTGGATCACGAGGTCAGGAGATCGAGACCATCCTGGCTAACATGGTGAAACCCCGTCTCTACTAAAAAATAGAAAAAAATAGCTGGGCGAGGTGGCGGGTGCCTGTAGTCCCAGCTACTCAGGAGGCTGAGGCAGGAGAATGTCGTAAACCCGGGAGGCGGAGCTTGCAGTGAGCTGAGATCCGGCCACTGCACTCCAGCCTGGGGGACAGAGTGAGACTCCGTCTCAAAAAAAAAGAAAAAAAAAAAAAGAAAGTCATAAGGAATTGAAAACATATTGACTGCTGATTAAGTGGATCATCCTAAAGGAATCCTTTCCATTGTTTTCACATTGAGTAGCCTGAAGAGGAGAGGTTGGTCTTGTTCTCTCAGAGGTAGCAGAGGTTGAGAAAAGTTTGCATATGAGGAGACCTGTGCCATTCAAGCCCATTTTGTTCAAGGGTCAATAATACTTTGGTGAGTAAGTCAGGCATGGCCATAGTGTCCCATGAACATAGAATCTAAAAATGTTTCTATAGTTTTGTAATCACTTACCATGACTTTTATGGCTCTACATTTTAGGAATAAAATGGGAAGACCAGAATTTTGAAGATCAGTACAAAAATTCTGGGAGAAATCCAAGGTAATTTGCACTTACAACATGAAGCTGTATCCCTTGAGATAATGTTAGAATGATAGGAAATTATGTTTATTTACTTATGTATTCATTTATTTGAGACAGGGCTTACTCTGTCACAGAGGTTAGAGTGTAGTGGCATGATCATAGCTCACTGCAGCCTTGAACCCCCGGACTCAAGTCATCCTCCTTTCTTGGCCTCCCAGAATGCTAGGATTACAGGCATGAGCCACTGTGCCAATGGAAATTTAAAGAACAAGCAAACACAGTGAAGCAGCCCAGCTTCAAATTTGTTAATTTTTAGAATGTTTTCTCCAAAAATATATACATAAATGTGACATAGACATTCATTGTTTGCAAAATAGTTACCTTGGAAACAGTATTAAGAAACCCCATAGTGGCCAGATGTGGTGGCTCATGCTTGTAATCCCAGTACTTTGGAAGTCTGAATGGGAAGATTGCTTGAGCCCAGGAGTTTAAGACTGCACGGGCAATGCAGTGAGAATTCATCGCTACAAGAAATAAAAAATTAGCCAAGCGTGGTGGCGCATGCCTGTAGGCCCAGCTACTTGGGAGGCTAAGGTGGAAGGGTTGCCTGATCCTGGAAGGTGGAGGCTGCAGCAAACTGTGGTCATACCACTGCATTCCAGCCTGGGCAACAGAGTGAGACCCTGTTTCAGGAAAAAAAAAAAAAGAAAAAAGAGAAAGAAAACCACCTAGTAACATCACTGTTTTGATAATAGCTATAATAGAGCCCCTTTGCAGAGAATTCAGTCCACTCACTGTCAGACAATTCAGACAGGGCATAAAGCCTACATTTCTCATGATAATTTAAAATATGCAAATCAAATGCTTGCTAATGTAAAATTATCAACAAATCCTTTGTAATGTGCTTCTTATTTTTTATAGAAATCATATGGCAGAGAGACTCTGTGAATGTAAAGATGGTCAATATGGAGAAACTTTCAGCCTGATTCCAGATGGTATAATGAACAAGAAGACTCTTCCTGGGGTAAAACCATGTGAAAACAATGTGTGTGGAGAAGGCAACATGGATCATTCATCTCTGAATTGCTACATCAGAGCTGACACTGGACACAAACCATATGAGTGTCAGGAACATGGAGAGAAGCCACATAAATGGAAGCAGTGTGTAAAAACCTTCAGCTGCCTCCATTCCTTCCAAACACATGAAAAGCCTGACAGTGGAGAGAAACCCTATGATTGCAAGGAATGGGAAAAAACCTTCATTTGTCTCCAAACTGTTCAAAGATACAGGGTAATGCACAGTGGAGATGGACCTTATAAATGTAAGTTTTGTGGGAAAGGCTTTGATAATCTCAGTTTATATCTCACACATGAAAGATCTCATACTGGACAGAAGCCATATGAATGTAATGAATGTGGGAAAGCCTTTGGTCTTCCCAGCTCCTTTCATAGACATGAAAGAATACACACTGGGGAGAAACCATATGAATGTAAGCAATGTGGGAAAGCCTTTCGTTGTTCTAGTTCCATTAAAAAACATGAAAGAATCCACTCTGGAGAGAAGCCCTATGAATGCAAGCAATGTGGGAAAGCCTTTAATTGTTCCAGTTCCATTAGAAAACATGCAAGAATTCACACTGGAGAGAAACCCTATATGTGTAAACAATGTGGTAAAGCTTTTAGATTTCCCAGTTCTATTAAAAATCATAAAAAGACTTACACTGGAGAGAAACCCTATGAATGTCAGGAATGTGGGAAAGCCTTCAGATATTCCAGTTCACTTCGAGTACATAAAAGAATTCACACTGGAGAGAAGCCATATGAATGTGAGGACTGTGGGAAAGCCTTCAGTCATCCCACGACCTTTCACAGGCATAAAATTACCCACACTGCAGAGAAACCTTATGAATGTCAGGCATGTGGGAAAGCCTTCCGTTATCCCGTTGCTTTTTGTAGACATAAAATTACCCATGCTGCGGAGAAACTTTGAGTGTAAGGAATGTGGGAAGGCCTTCTGTTATCACAGTTCCCTTCAAAGACATGAAAGGACTCACAGCAGAGAAAAGTTGTATGGATATAAAAATGTAAAGCCAGCGGGGTGTGGTGGCTGACGCCTGTAATCCCAGCACTTTGGGAGGCCAAGGCGGGTGGATCATGAGGTCAAGAGATTGAGACCATCACGGCCAACATGGTAAAACCCCACCTCTACTAAAAATAAAAAAATTAGCTGGGTGTGGTGGCACACACCTGTAGTCCCAGCTACTTGGGAGGCTGAGGCAGGAGAATTGCTTGAACCTGGGAGGTGGAGGCTGCAGTGAGCCGAGATCGTGCCACTGCACTCCAGCCAGGTGATAGAGCGAGACTCTGTCTCAAAAAAAAAAAAAAAAAAGGTAAAGCCTTCCACTATTCCAGTATGTTCCAAAACCATGAAAGAACTCACACTTGAGAAAAACAATGATGTTAGGAACATGGGAAGCCTTTCCTTTCTCTCTCAATCGTTTGAAGGCACATGGTGTGACACGCTGGCAATAGACCTCATAACAGTAAGGAACATGGAAAATGATTCTTGTTTTCCATGCTCCTTGTTTATTTTAGATGCATGAAAGAATTTACTCTGGAGAGAAACTATGAATGTAAAGAATGTGGTAAAGCCTTGTATAGTTTCTGTTTCTCTGCAATACTAGCAGGTCCTGGTATTCTCGGGATTAGTTGCAGGCACCACCCCCCCTTCAGAATATCTAAATCTGAAGATGCTCAAGTGCTTTATATAAAATGCTGTATTTTCCTAGAACCTAAGCACATTCTCTTGTACACTTTAAATCATCTCTAGGTTAACTATAATGTCTAATGCATTGTAAATGGTATGAAAATAATTATTTCATTGTGTTATTTAGGGAATGCTGACAAGAAAAAACATCTGTAGATGTTTAATACAGATAACCGTCACAGGCCCACCTCCATAGTATATGTCAGCTACAACGAAACATTTTCTTTTTTTTTAAAAAAGTTATAGATTTGGCCGGGCACGGTGGCTCAAGCCTGTAATCCCAGCACTTTGGGAGGCCGAGACAGGCGGATCACGAGGTCAGGAGATCGAGACCATCTGGGCTAACACAGTGAAACCCCGTCTCTACTAAAAAATACAAAAAACTAGCCGGGCGAGGTGACGGGCGCCTGTAGTCCCACCTACTCGGAAGGCTGAGGCAGGAGAATGGTGTGAGCCCGGGAGGCGGAGCTTGTAGTGAGCTGAGATCTGGCCACTGCACTCCAGCCTGGGCGACAGAGCGAGACCCTCTAAAAAAAAAAAAAAAAAAAAATTATGGATTGGTTTCATTTAGTGGCCTGAAAACATGTGTTAACATTCTCCAAATCCCTGGTTCTTCTCTCTTGATAACCCTCATATGATGATTGCTCTGTGGTTCCTAAAGCTGCAGTGTTTTCAGGTGCTGAGGTATGTGGCAGTGTAGATAAGTCAGAGGATATCATTTTGACTTGAATTTTCTGTCAGGACATCAGGAAGATCATCTGCCGGAAGAACTAACATCTGATGTGGCCAGATGTTTTTGCCCTTCTTGGTGGAAAAAGTCAATGAAACACAAATGTTTTGGGATCTGTGGTGTTTTTTGGAGGGCCTGAATATTTAAGCATTGAAAGTTTTTCAAGTCTTTTTTTTTTTTTTTTTTTGAGGTTGAGTCCTCTGTTTGCTCCAGGCTGGAGTGCAGTGGCGCGATCTCACTCACTGCAAACCTTCTGCCTCCCTGGGTTCAAGCGATTTTCTCCTGGCTCAGCCTCCTGAGTAGCTGGGATTACAGGCGCGCACCACCATCCCCTGCTAATTTTTGTATTTGTAGCAGAGACAGGGTTTCACCATGTTGGCCAGGCTGGTCTTGAACTCCTGACCTGAGATGATCTGCCTGCCTTGGCCTCCCGAAGTTCTGGGATTATAGGTGTAAGCCACTGCACCTCGCTGAAGTTTCAGTCTTCATAATCGCAGATGCTTTAGTTGGAAACATTGTTATAGGAAAAGCTGTTTTTTCTTTCTCTTTGAATCATCAAACACATCTTGCAATGGTTTTGGCCATGTTATCTCTGGTGACCTGGAAGTGACTTTGATATTAAGCTTCAGAGTATGCTGAAACAAGTCAAGACTTTTGGTGCTGTTGGGATGGTATGAATGTATTTTGCATGTGAGGTCATAAATTTAGGGGGCAGGTAGAAAATTATTGCTTTATTTGTCCCCTGAAATTCATATTTTATTTTTGAGACAGCGTTTTGCTCTTGTTGCCTAGGCTGGAGTGCAATGGCACAATATTGGCTCAATGCAACCTCCACCTCCTGGGTTCAAGCAATTCTCCTGCCTCAGCCTCCCAAGTAGCTGAGATTGCAGGCATGCACCACCACACCCGGGTAATTTTTTGTATTTCATAGAGATAGGGTTTCACCTTGTTGATCAGGCTGATCTCAAACTTCTGACCTCAGGTGATCCATGCACCTTGGCCTCCCAACGTGCTGGGATTACAGGAATGCGCCACTGTGCCCGGCCCTGAAATTCGTATTTTGAAACCTTACCCCTAATGTATGGAATGAGGAGATTAGGATGCCTGGGAGGTAATTAGGATTCGTTGGGATCATGAGGGTAGAGTCCTCAGGAATGGGGCTATAAGGTTCCTTAGAGAGCTTGCATTTGCTGTCTATTATGTGAGGACACAATGAGATGAAAGCCTTATTTGAACAAGGAAGCTTGCCCTTACCACGCACTGAATCTACTATCACTTTGATCTTGGAGTTCACAATCTCCTATATACTGAGGAGCAAATGTTAGGTGTTTAATATGCCCAGCTTATGGCATTTTGTTTTAGGAGCCCCTGGTGGCTAAAGCACAACCCCATTAAAAGATAGGTCAAGGAGTTGAATAGACATTTCTCTAATGAGGATATACAAATAGACAATAATTACATGAAGAAGATGTTCAGCATCACTCATGGTTTAGGGAAATGCAAATCAAGAGCAAAATGACATGTATATCCCCTCACCCTCATTAGTTTGCTTCTGTCCAAGAACAAAATAACATGCTGGCAATGATGTGGAATAATGAGGACCCTTGTACGCTATCGGTGGAAGCAACTCTCTTGTATATTGACAGATGGATGATTAAGCAAAAGGTAGTATATGCATAGGATAGAATATTACTCTGCCTTCAAAAGGAAGGGCAGCCTGAGAGATGCTACAACATTGATGGACTTTGAGCACATTATGCTAAGTGAAATAGTCCATTCATATAAAGACATACTTTATAAGGTCGAGTCACTTGATTTCTTACAGCCTTTCTCCGACATAGGCTCCGTAAACTCCAGACCCAGAATGTTTTTGCTTATATGAGGTACTCAGAGGAGTCAAATTCATAAAGTATAATGGTGATTGTGTGGAATCCGGGGAAGTGGGTAATGGAGACTCATGATTTAATGGCATAAAGTTTCAGTATTGCAAGATGAAAAGGGTTCTGGAGATGGATGGTGGTGATGGCTGCACACCAATATGACTGTACTGAAAGCCAGTAATTCTACACTTGAAAATTAAGATGGGCCAGGTGCAGTGGCTCACGCTTGTAATCCCAGCACTTCGGGAGGCCGAGGAGGGTGGATCACCTGAGGTCAGGAGTTGGAGACCAGCCTGGCCAAAATGGCAAAACCCCGTTTCTACTAAAAATACAAAAATGAGCTGGGCATGGTGGTGCATGCCTGTAATCCCAGCTACTCAGGAGGCTGAGGCAGGAGAATCACTTGAACCTGGGAGGCCGAGGTTGCAGTGAGCTGAGATTGTGCCACTGCATTCCAGCCTGGGAGACAGAGTGAGACTCTGTCTCAATAACAAAATTGTTCAGATGATAAATTGTATTTTTCCTGTATTTTAGTACCATTAAAATGTGTGGGATTGGTCAGAGAGGTGGGGAAAAACTGTAGGGAAAGGATGCAAACCTTCTGAGAGGTTGGAAGGTTCTGCAGAGCCCTGGGGGAGAATAGCTGAAGACAGCTCTTCTATAACCCTGAGGCAGAGGGCATGGAGTAAGTACAAGAGAGTGTGGGGGAATTTATCTTAAACAGGCTCATTTACTTGTGTTGACCAGGAACTGACCTTTGATGTCCCTGTGCCTGATGTTCCCTGATAGGGGAACAATAAGTGTTAATTACGTACAGGTTGTGTTGGCTGCAGGTTTTCGGCATTGTGCCTGGACTGAATAAAAGCAAGCAGCCCCAGCGTCTTGGGGCTGCTTTCTGGCCACTAGAGCCAGGCAGTCACCTAGTTGCTGTTACAGTGCATACCTGTGTCTGAGTACTCATTTCATCCGTCGGCCGGGGTTTTCAGGACAGACCCGGCAGGTGGTGCCCCGTGTGAGGAATGCTGCAACAGATTGCCACGGATCCCTCAAAAATGAAAGTGAAGTAAGTGACTGTGCAGTAAGTAATTGGTGCCTGCTGAGGGTTTCCAAGTTCAAGGGGATTTTCAAGCTAGGGTTTCATAATGGGACAACAGTTATCAGCTCAACAGCAATAGTATATAAAGTATTGAAACAGCTGCTCTCTGGCCACTGGAGCTAGGTAGTGACCTAGCTGTTCTTACACTGCATTCCTGTGTCTGAGTACTCATTTCATCTGTTGGCCAGGGTCTGTGGGACAGACCCAGCATTAAAAGAGTAGGAAGCAGAGTAATACAAAGACCCCAGTGGACCACCAACATACCAAGCAGTCCTTGGTTCAATCCCTCCTTAACACTGTTTTTCCATTTTTCTTGTCCATGGAGGACTTGTTTCCACACGCTTGCTTTGACTCTGATGTCACCTTTAGATTTGATTCTCAGGTGTAGCTCACTTACTGCCTCACCCTTTCCCTCCTGATCTGGTTGTTGATGGCTGCTGTGAGACCTTGGTTGTTGCTTTTTTAGTTTAAAAGGATTCAAATGAGACATGCAGCAAAGGAGATGCAGTATATGGCAATTTATTGCAAACAAAAAAGAGTATTTTGAAAGTTAAATGCAGAACAGACAGTATGCCCTGAGAGAGAGAGAGAGAGAGAGAGAGAGAGAGGATTCGGGGCAGGCTGCCCATAAGGATGAGACAGCAAACAGTGGCACTAAGGAGACTTTTTTTTTAAGTTTAATACTTAGACTTTGGCTCTTTTGAGTGTTTTCAAGTCTGCTGTGGAGGACGGGGTAGGGGGAAGGGGGATATGCCCTGAGAGGCAACAGATTCCAGAACATTCCAGACACAGCCCTTCAGAGGCTGGCTAGTATTAAGGAAAGTGGTTAGGTTTGTGAGGTGTAACAGTGAATGCTTGTGGCTTTTCCACAGTATGTGCACTCAAGCCAGCTTGACTTGGAGGAATGCCATTCAACACTCTTAAAATGGCACCATCCAGCCCTGGAGGTAACTGTGAAACAGGGTTTGTGCCTCCTCCATCATCCTCAGGGCACTGTGTGTTTCAGGATACTCTGTGGCACTGCTTTCTTTCTTTTCTTTCCTTTTTTTTTTTTTGTTTGGACGGAGTCTTGCCTCTTGCCCAGGCTGGAGTGCAGTGGCACGATCTCGGCTCACTGCAAGCTTCGCCTCCCGGGTTCACGCCATTCTCCTGCCTCAGCCTCCTGAGTAGCTGGGACTACAGGCACCTGCCACCACGCCTGGCTAATTCCTTTTTGCATTTTTAGTAGAGACGAGGTTTCACCATGTTAGCCAGGATGGTCTCGATCTCCTGACCTCGTGATCCACCCATCTCGGCCTCCCAAAGTGCTGGGATTATAGGCGTGAGCCATGGCGCCCGGCCCCCCCCCTTTTTTTTGAGATGGAGTCTCGCTCTGTCGTCCAGGTTGGAATGCAGTGGTGAGATCTTGACTCACTGCAAGCTCTGCCTCCCGGGTTCAAGTGGTTCTTTTTCCTCAGCCTCCCAAGTAGCTGGGACTACAGTTGTACGCCACCATGCCTGTCTATTTTTTTTTTATTATTAGTAGAGACGAGGTTTCACCATGTTGGCTAGGCTGGTCTTGAACTCCTGACCTTGTGATCCACTCACCTCAGCCTCCCAAAGTGCTAGGATTATAGGTGTGAGCCACCACGCCTGGCCGGGAGACTCCTTTTATGGGAATCTTACATGACTATTCATAAGGGGCTGGGAAGAGGTGTTACTAGTAAGCACACTCTGGGTGGTCTTTTGGGTGCCTATGCACAGTAGCTGCACATTCTTGTTCATACATCTCATCTCATTAGCATCTTAAATCGCCACCCAGGGGTTTGGTTCTTACTATTATAATGAGCAAAGGGTCAATCTGAAGACAGGTAAAATCGAAATACGCATGCTCCCTACAGGGGAAATTCCCTGCTGGAGAGAGCTTTGCTTGAATGAGCTTGACTACAGTGCAAATGCTGAGGCTTATTGTGTTGACCGTAGGATTGCCAAGTCTCCAGGCCATGGTTACTTCCTTGGCTACCTATCCTGTCTCATGGTCCTCCCTCACTTCACACCCATGATGTATGCTAACACCCTTTGGTTATCTGTTTAGAAGGGATATTTTTTGTTTGTTTGTTTGAGACAGAGTTTCACTCTGTTGCCAGGCTGGAGTACAGCGGCATGATCTCAGCTCACTGCAACCTCTGCCTTCCGTGTTCAAGCAATTCTCCTGCCTCAGCCTACCAAGTAGCTGGGACTACAGGCATGTGCCACCATGCCCAGCTAATTTTTGTATTTTTAGTAGAGACCGGGTTTCACCATGTTGGCCAGGATGGTGTCGATCTCCTGACCTCACGATCTGCTTGTCTCAGCCTCCCAAAGTGCTGGGATTACAGGCGTGAGCCACCGCGCCCAGCCTAGAAGTTATGATTTTAACTTTCCCTGCAGAACACTCATAAACATAAGCTAAGGATTGCAACGTTTTGTTCACAAACAAATCTTCCAGACTGTGAGAGTTGAGCAAGAGAAATGGAAAATAATAATAATGCGATACAGATTTTCCTAACTATAAAAAATTGAGGAAACATACTAGAAAATGTGGAATGATTGCTCTATAATTCTGCCTGGGCTGGAGGTTCAAGAAATGGACAGAAGGGGTCACTACATGCACAGGAAAGAATTTCCTGATTTCTTTTTTTTTTTTTTCCTGAGACGGAGTCTCGCTCTGTTGCCCAGGCTGGAGTGCAGTGGTGCAATCTCAGCTCACTGCAAGCTCCGCCTCCCGGGTTTACGCCATTCTCCTGTCTCAGCCTCCCATGTAGCTGGGACTACAGGCGCCCGCCACCTCACCCAGCTAGTTTTTTGTATTTTTTTTTTTAGTAGAGACGGGGTTTCACCGTGTTAGCCAGGATGGTCTCGATCTCCTGACCTCGTGATCCGCCTATCTTGGCCTCCCAAAGTGCTGGGATTACAGGCTTGAGCCACCGCGCCCGGCCAGAATTTCCTGATTTCAATAGTAGAGCTGATGTCAAAGGAGAAATATGTGCTGTAACATGGGAACTTCAAAGTAGGATGAATGAAGGAAATCTTACCCCCCTAATAATATGGAATTTATGCAGAATCAATTTTTACTTCAGAAGGTCAGTAAATTCTGCTTTCATCCAATGTCTTTACATGTAGAATTATTTTTCATTATCATCGTTCTTACCTTTTGTAGTGATTACTCTGTTGTTTATCAAGTAAATGATAACTCATGACCATCAGCATCGCTTTTCTTGTGATATATGTCTAATTTTCAGTGATGTACAAAAATATCAACTACAGCTTTCATCGTTTTGCATTCTTGAGGTATTTTATTACATGTGTAACAACTCTTGGGATTCCACACATAACAATACATTATTAGGATTATTACTTTGCCATTGGTAGTCACTGGGTTTGTCCACTTCCTGTATGGTGTTATTTGCAAAAGAAATACACACATACTACATTTTTATATGTTGTAAGTCCAACAACCTATCAACCGATGATTTCACAGGTGAAGAAATACACATTTAGTCTGTCTTTTATACTTACAATATTCTTTAATAGTCATCTTTGTTTTCTTCTTTTTGCCATCATTTGATGTCAGACTGAATAACTTTCTTTGGTCTTTCTTGTAGGACTTGCGTGCTGGAAATAAGTTCTCTTAGTATGTATGCTTAAGCCTGGGAAAGTCTTTGTTTTGACTTCTGATCTGAATGTGAACTTTGGTGGATATAGAAATGTTCTATTATATATGTTTCAGAGTAGAGGAATAGCACCTAAAGCAAATATGTCTGTTTCACCCAAACACTTATCATTACACTAATCTATATAAGTTAATGTCAAAAAACCATGAGCAATAGGAATAGGATGGAAGAAGGAAATAGTGTGATTGAAGATGAAACTGTTGTTTGGGAAAGGAAACAGAAAACAACTGGAAAACTTTTTAAACTGGGGAAGGAGGCAATTTGCTCTTTATGGAGCAAACATACGATTGAATTAAAATCACATTTCTTGAAAATGTATATTAATTTCTGAGAATAGGACTAACACCATATGCCGTATCTGTGTAAAGGTATGAGTATTTCCTGATGAAATGACTGGCATGTCACCTCTATAGGTTTATATACAACTTTGATGGATTGAAGGCTCCTCATCCCAACCCTCACTGTAGAGAAATGGTTTCAATGTAAGTAATTCAGGAATCTGATCCAAATTAACTCTTGTATAATGTTCCAGAAAAATTCACAACATCGAAGAAATGTTATAAAATTTATACTTTTTTTTTTTCTGACAGAGGGTTTCACTCTGTTGCCCACGCTGGAGTGCAGTGGTGTGATCTCAGCTCATTGCAGCCTCAACTTAGTAGACTCCAGAAAGCCTCTTGCCTCAGCCTCCCAAATAGCAGGGACTACACACATGGGCCACCACACATGACTCATTTTTTAATTAAAAAAAAATTTTTTTTGTAGAGATAGGGTCTCACTACGTTGTCCAGTCCGGGCTGCCTCAAACTCCTGAGCTCAAGCAATCCTCCAACCTCAGCCTCCCAAAGTGCTGGGATTATAGGCCATTGCTCCTGGCTTATTTTTTAATTTAATTTAATTTAATTTTGTTTTATTTTTGAGATGGAGTCTTGCTCTGTCGCCCAGGCTGGAGTGCAGTGGTGCCATCTCGGCTCACTGCAAGCTCCGCCTCCTGGGTTCACACCATCCTCCTGCCTCAGCCTCCTAGTAGCTGGGACTACAGGCGCCTGCCACCACACCCAGATAATTTTTGTACTTTTAGTAAAGACAAGGTTTCACCATGTTGACCAGGCTGGTCTTGAACTCATGACCTCAGGTGATCTGCCCACCTCGGCCTCCCAAAGTGTTGGGATTACAGGCGTGAGCCACCGCACCCAGGCTATTTTTAATTTTTTTAGTCATGGTTTAGCTAGATCACTAAAGCTGTTCTAAAACTCGTGGACTCAAAAGATCTTTCCCGCCTTAGCCTCCCTGTCGGGTAGCTGGGACCACAGGTACTTGCCAACTGGCCCAGCCTTTTATTATCAGTGTCTAATACTTAAGGAGGATGTGGGCTACTTTTTACTTTCAGATAAAAAATATTGAGGTGAGATAATTGTTAATTTTTTTTACACAAAGATTCATAACTTGAATAGTTTCTCGCCTAAAGTGTTTAATTAAAATATTTTTTCATTTTGTAGTCTCTTGGATCTTGGAGTTGATTGAAGTGTATTTTTAATAGACAAGTAGATTCACTTTCATATGGTTTTAAAATTATTGGGTATATAAGGGGCATTTTGTATTTGCTGTGACTTTACTACTGGCCAGTGTGCCAGGTACCGGATATGCTCCCGAACTGCAGGCAGGCCCGTCTCTTTCCTGTGAGAGTCACAACCGACTCTTGGCGGAAGCGGAAACCCTTTCCTCCGTCACGTTTCGCCCCTCCATGCCGGAAGCACGCCTGCTAGCCTGTGAGCATGTTTCGTCGAATCTGGGTTGGGCGGCTTGGTCGCAGTGTGCCTGTGTTAGGACTGCAGCGCATTCATCGCGGCGCCCACAGCCACTCCAGTTCTCTGGTGGTTCCCGCACGCCAGGAGCTGTGGGCCAGGCCATCAGGCCATACAAGTGCTGCCACAGCGGCCTCGCCTTGGGCTGCATCATCTCGGGGATGTTTCACTTGTGTCTTCTCCCAGTTTCAGCCCCAGCCCCTCGAACCCAGCGGGTCTCCACATCGTACTCTGATCAGTATCACACAGGTGAGGAATATGAAATACTCGATAAAGTGGAGGCTAGTAAGTCGTTCTTTTTCAAACTTTAACAAGAAACTACAGATCTTTTTAAAAGATTTTGATCCAGCAGGCCATTGGGGAAGGCCTGATGCTCTGCATTTCTGACTCAGTGTAGTCCATGTGTAGTCCATGCTGCTGGTCCGCGGACTGCAGTTAAGAGTGCTGAGATAATAATAGACCTGGTTAGGCAGGCAGGCAGGGAACTGATCCCATGGAGCCTGGTGGGCCATATTGAGGACTTTTACCGGATTTCGAGCAGAGAAGCAATGTGTGGGTTGTGTTTTAAGAAGCTACAGAACAAGTTCTGCCGAGGTGGAAGCAAAGGCAGGTTACCCGCTCCTCCTCTTTTGCCTCCCTGTCTGTTCCCTTGTCGCGGGTGAGCTATGACTATCTGGGCCAGTGGTGCGACGGGGGTAAAAGAATTTACCAAGACAGTTGTAGGTAAAGGAAGGCAGGTTTATTAGATGAAGTGTGAAAATTTGTTGCAAGGAGGCAACAGGCAGGCCAGCAGAAGAGAAGCTGAATGCAGGAAAACACTTGCTGAGGATTTTATAGACTGGAACTTGGGCTGATGGATAACTCCAAGGCAGCAGGGAGCTAATTTGCATTTTTCTGGCGGCTGTGGTGTTTGATAAATTGAGGCTTTTGATAAGCAGGAAGTTTGTGAGTTACGTATGTTGTATGAGCAGGAGGGCCCTGTGTCCTGGGCCGTAAAGAAAGCAGGCCTATAGCTTATCTTCCTCTTTTTGTTTATATGTCCTGGACCATGAAGGAAGGCAGATTTGTAGCTTATTTACTTTATCTCTTTGCTTTCTGCTGCTGTCGCCAGCCTGATTTTTTTCTCCCCTAATTAGGACTCTATGTGCCTGATTGCTTTTTTCTGCCTTCCTTACTTGCAGCTCCCAAGGTCATGTGTCCGTGAGAGCGGAACGGAGGTTGTCGCCTCCTAACTCAGCCCCAAGATACACAAAAAAGGGACTGGAGGGGGCTAAGGCTTCAAAAAAGGGTGGGCCTTGAGTAAGATGTTGCAGCTGGTCCAGCACCCTTGCGCCCCATTGCCCAGGCCTTGGCAGTCCAGAATTGAGTAAAACATACCTAGATAACCCTCCACTGGTAAACCTGGAGGAAGATCCATCCTGTAGGAGATGAGAGCCTGGGAAAGGACATCACTATGGAGGGACCTGAAGTTGTGGTGGAGGTCAGTGGACGGGGTATTGGAAGTGGCTTGGGGAGACCGGGAGATGAGTTTAAAGACCTCAGGTGCCGGTGGGTAAAGTTCTGACAAAGGAACCAGTAAGAAATAGGAGTCAGGTGATGAAACGGATCAGGACTGGGGAGAAAAAACAAGGACCCAACCTGGTGATCTAGATTAAACAATTATTCTGGGCAGGCAGGGGCAAGAAAGAGATAATGATCTGGAAAAAGAAATCACCGGTGTAGGAGGGATACCAGCTGAGAAGAGTTGGTCCGAGGCGCTTAGTCTACACTTCACATCCTGGGAGGTGCACCTGGTAGGCAACTAGGAGAGAAGGAGGGCCTGACGTCCAGTAAGGGAATCAGAATGTGAATGCAGTATTGCTGTGGGGAAGGAACCCAGGCCATCTGGAGCCACCTAAGTGAAAACAAGGGTCAGTGCCTAGGGATGGAAGGATCTGAATGGAAACTCACTTAAGGCCAGGTGGGGTGACCTGAGTAGCAAACAGGTAAAAGTTAGGGAGGAGGATCTGATTTGGATGAGGCCGCTCGCTGTGATGTCTATGAAGCTATCATTCCAGCTGCTGCTCACCTGGGAGCAGTTAGTCAGTACAGTCAGCTGCATGTGCCATCTTGTGTATGAAGGTAGTAGTGAGGGCTGCCCTTCATGCCTGCCTTGATCACCGGCGGGAGACAGAGGACGTGGAAGTATGGGCTCTTTGGGGGGGATGGTGCCTATGAGGAAGGTCTGATCCCAAACTAGAGAATGGGAGTGTGGGCTGTATCATGGATTGTCAGGCCAGGGGTCTGGAGGATATCATGTCCTAAATGCAGATATTTTCTGGGCTGGTAGCAGGGACCTGAGACCCAGCCTGGTGAGGCTCCAGCTGAATCAGTAACACTGGCTCAGGAGAGTTGGTGTGGGATCTGTTAGACCAAGGGGTCTGGCTTCCTTACCTCCCACTCTACCTCTGTAGAAATGTCCGTCTCTAGCATCATGTCAAAGCAACTGATGACTTCCCTACCCCAGGCATCGCTGAGCTAAATTGGGTGGCAGGAAGGTGATCACCACCCAAGTACTTTTTTTTTTTTTTTTTTTTTAGACAGAGTCTTGCTCAGTTGCCCAGGCTGGAGTGCAGTGGCTCCATATTGGCTCACTACAAGCTCTGCCTCCCGGGTTCACGCCATTCTCCTGCCTCAGCCTCCCAAGTAGCTGGGACCACAGGCGCCTGCCACCACGCCTGGCTAATTTTTTTGTATTTTTAGTAGAGACAGGGTTTCACCATGTTAGCCAGGATGGTCTCGATCTCCTGACCTCGTGATCCACCTGCCTCGGCCTCTCAAAGTGCTGGGATTACAGGCGTGAGCCACTGTGCCTGGCCCACCCAAGTACTATCTTATCCCTTCTCTCCTTTTCATCCCAGCCTGTGCCCACTAATCCTTTGGTTACTGGTCCCATTATCCACTCCAGCTCCTGGTACCTCTCTCCCGGGTACAGCTGAACCACCTGGGAAGAGCAGGCTAAGAAATTCTGGTGCCCCTCCTGCAGCAAGGCTATCAGTGGGCACAAGAGGATCGGGGGATGGGCTGGAGTAAGTCCTACCCAGAGCAGGAGGGAGCCCCACACAGTTCTCCCTCAGCTGTTAACTTCCCAGACACCCACCTCACAGTCGAGAGCACCAATGGGCACTCCTCCCTCCGCTTCCCTTATTGGGGCTCCAGTTTCTTTCCACCCCGGGCATTGTTCACTATCCCTAATTATTTCAATTCCCACGACTCACAGGAAGAAATAGGCATATTGTACTGAGATTTTTCTTTTTTTTTTTTGAGACGGAGTCTCGCTCTGTCGCCCAGGCTGGAGTGCAGTGGCCTGATCTCTGCTCACTACAAGCTCCGCCTCCCGGGTTCACGCCATTCTCCTGCCTCAGCCTCCCGAGTAGCTGGGACTACAGGCGCCTGCCACCTCGCCCGGCTAGTTTTTTGTATTTTAGTAGAAACGGGGTTTCACCGTGTTCGCCAGGATGGTCTCGATCTCCTGACCTCGTGATCCACCCGTCTCGGCCTCCCAAAGTGCTGGGATTACAGGCTTGAGCCACCGCGCCCGGCCCTGATTTTTCTAAATGACATAAAAATACGTATTCATGAAACAGTCTCTTCAAGATAAGGATCCCATCCCTACTGCTTCCTCTCTCTCAGCCACCCCGATGGAATCTTGCAGTTTGTACTGTTCTGTCAGGCTCCTTTCACTCAGCATAATTGAGCTTCATCTGATAGTGTTTTGTTTTGTTTTGTTTTGTTTTGTTTTGTTTTGTTTTTGAGACGGAGTCTCCCTCTGTCGCCCAGGCTGGAGTGCAGTGGCGCGATCTCAGCCACCGCGAGCTCCGCCTCCCGGGTTCACGCCATTCTCCTGCCTCAGCCTCCCAAGTAGCTGGGACTCCAGGTGCCCGCCACCTCACCCGGCTCATTTTTTTTTTTTTTTTTTTGTATTTTTAGTAGAGATGGGGTTTCACCATGTTAGCCAGGATGGTCTCTACCTCCTGACCTTGTGATCTACCCGCCTTGGCCTCCCAAAGTGCTGGGATTACAGGCATGAGTCACCACACCTGGCCATCCAATAATTCTTTATGATACATGAATACTATTCCATTTTCCAGAGGAAGGAAAATTTATTTCTCTAGCTATTGATGGATATTTGGGTTAATTTCAGTTTTTGGCTATTAAGAATTAAACATGAATATTCACATACCAGTGTTTGTAAGAATGTATCATATTTCTTTTTTATTTGAGACAGTCTCGCTCTGTCACCAGGCAGCAGTGTAGTGGTGCGATCTTGGTTCGCTGCAACCTCTGCCTCCCAGGTTCAAGCCATTCTCCTGCCATCATCCCAGCACTTTGGGAGGCCGAGGTGGGTGGATCACCTGAGGTCAGGAGTTCGAGACCATCCTGACCAACATGGAGAAACCCCGTCTCTACTAAAAATACAGAATTAGCCGGGGCATGGTGGCACATGCCTATAATCCCAGCTACTCAGGAGGCTGAGGTAGGAGAATCGCTTGAAGCTGGAAGGCGGAGGTTGCAGTGAGCCGAGATCGCGCCATTGCACTCCAGCCTGGGCAACAAGAGCAAAACTTCATTAAAAAAAAAAAAAAATCCTTAGCAGTCTCATGCCTGTAATCCCAGTGTAGCAGGATGAGCCACAGACAAAACTCCTCAGACACTGAGTTAAAGTAGGAAGGGGTTTATTCGGCCGGGGGCATCGGCGAGACTCCTGTCAAGAGCCAAGCTCTCTGGGTGATCAATTCCTGTTCCTTTTAAGGGCTCACAACTCTAAGGGGGTGTGTGTGAGAGGGCTGTGATTGAGTGTACGTGACTGGGGGCTGCATGCACCGGTAATTAGATGGGAACAAAACAGGACAGGGATTTTCACAGTGCTTTTCTATACAATGTCTGTAATCTGTAGATAACATAACCGATTATGTCGGGGGTTGATGTTGACCAGGCCTAGGGTGTGGTGCTGGGCTGTCTGCTTGTGGATTTTATTTCTGACTTTTAATTTTTACTTTTTCTTTCTCTGGAGGCAGAAATTGGGCATAAGACAATATGAGGGGTGGTCTCCTCCCTTACCAGTACTTTGTAAGGTCACGGCAGGCAGATCACTTGAGGTCAGGAGTTTGAGACCAGCCTGGCCAACATGGTGAAACCCCATCTCTACTAAAAATAGAAAAATTAACCAGGCGTGGTGGTGTGCTTATAGTCCCAGCTACTTGGGATGCTGTGGCGGGAGAATCACTTGATCCTGGGAGGTGGAGGTTGCAGTGAGCCGAGATTGTGCCACTGTACTCCAGCCTGGGTGACAGAGACTGTCTCCAAAAAAAAAACACACACACACACACAACAACACACACAACTCTCGCAGCGCTATCCTTCCAGAAGCGCAGACTTTTTTTATTTAATGAAGTTTAATTTCTCAATTTTTAATGGATTCTGCATCTTTGTCATGTATGCAATTGTAACGTAACCCAAGGTCAAATAATGTCACCCACATTTTCTTTACATTTTACAGTTTAGATTATACATTCAGTTTTGTGATCCATTTTGAGTTAATGTTTGTATATAGTGCAAGACATAGATCTACAGTCTTTATTTTTTTGCATATGCATATTCTGTTTTTTAGCATTATTGAAAAGAGAATTTTTGACTGAATTGTTCACTTAGATGAAAAAACTACTGGACCACATATGTGTAGAAATGTAACTGGAACATTTATTGTGTTCCATGGATATATTCGTCTACTTGCCAAAGACATTGTCTTAATTGGGATTGCTAAATTTTCTGGTTTTTTTTTTTTTCAGCAGTGTTTGGCTATTTGTTTGGTTATTTCAGGTACTTTTCATCTTTTGTTTTTTTTTGAGATGGAGTTCCACTCTAGTTGTCCAGGCTGGAGTGCAGTGGCCCGATCTCAGCTCACCGCAACCTCCGCCTCCCGGGTTCAAGCGATTCTCCTGCCTCAGCATCCCGAGTAGCTGGGATTACAGGCATGCGCCATTGTGTCTAGCTAATTAGAAAAAAAAATTATGTGGAGATGGGGACTTGCTATATTGCCCAGGCTGGTCTTGAATTCCTTGCCTTGAGCAATCCTGTCACTCTGGCCTCCCAGAGTGTTGAGATTACGGGCGTGAATCACTGCACCTGGCCTCATGGTCTCTTGATTACTATAGTTTTCTAGGAATTTTTGTAATCAGGAAGTATGAGTCCTCCAACTTTGGTTCTTTTTCAAGGTTGTTTGGATATTAAATGTCCCTAGACATTTCAAATGAATTTTAGAATGGGTCTTTGTATTTCCATATAAAAGGCTGTTTGGATTTTGAGAGGGACTACCTTGACTCTGTAGATAGATTTGGTTAGTATTCTCATCTTAACAATAGTAAGTCGGCCGGGCGCGGTGGCTCAAGCCTGTAATCCCAGCACTTTGGGAGGCCGAGACGGGCGGATCACGAGGTCAGGAGATCGAGACCATCCTGGCTAACACGGTGAAACCCCGTCTCTACTAAAAAATACAAAAAAACTAGCCGGGTGAGGTGGCGGGCGCCTGTAGTCCCAGCTACTTGGGAGGCTGAGGCAGGAGAATGGCGTGAACCCGGGAGGCGGAGCTTGCAGTGAGCTGAGATCCGGCCACTGCCCTCCAGCCTGGGCGACAGAGGGGACTCCGTCTCAAAAAAAAAAAAAAAAAAAACAATAGTAAGTCTTGGAATTCATAAACATGTGATGTCTTTCCATTTATTTATGTCTTTTCACATTTGTTTCAGCAACATTTTGTTATCAGTGTACAGGTTATTGGCCTCTGAAATGTAAGTATTTTACTCTTTTTGATACCTTTTTAATTTTTATCGTTAGCTCTTTTTCAGATTGTTCATTGTTAATTCATAGAAATGCAACTGATGTTTGTGTGTTGATTTTGAATTCTGTGACGTTGCTGAATTCATTTTTGTGCTCTAGTATTTTTGCCTTGTGGAGTCTTGAGGGCTTTCTCTATATAGGATCATGTAATCTGTACATACAAATAATTTTATACTTCCTTTCCAAATTGGATGTCTTTGGCTTGTTTTTCTTCATTTATTTCCCTTGCAACTCCCAATACTGTATTGAATAGAAGTGGTAAAAGTGGGAATTCTTGTCTTTTTCATGATATTAGGGGTAAAGCTTTCAGTTTTTCACCATTGACCAGGTTACCTGTAGGGTTTTCATATATGCCTTTATCCTCTTAGGGAAGTTTCCTTACATTCCTGGTTTATTGAGTGTATTTTATTTAAAATCAAGACAGTATTCAATTTTGTCAAATTATCTTTTTGCACCAATTGAGATGATAAATGTGTTTTTTCTTGGTTTCATAAATGGTGCATTACTACATTGCTACATGTTGAAACATCTTTGCCTTATAGGAACACATCCTCCATTTATAATCCTTTTCATAATCCTGCTGAATTCAGTTTGCTAGTATGTTGTTAATGATTTATGTTTCAATATTCATAAAGGATATTGGTCTGTAGCTTCTTACAGTGTCTTTGGCACTCCTTTCCTTTTTCTTTTTCGAGACAGTATTGCTCTGTCGCCCAGGCTGGAGTGCAGTGGCATGATCTTGGCTCACTGCAACCTCCAGCCTCCCAGGTTCAAGCAATTCTCCTGCCGCAGCCTTCTGAATAGCTGGGACTACAGGGGCGTGCCACTACACCCTGCTAATTTTTGTATTTTTAGTAGAGATGGGGTTTCACCGTGTTGGTCAGGCTGGTCTCGGACTCCTGACCTCGTGATCCACCCACCTCAGCCTCCCAAAGTGCTGGGATTACAGGTGTGAGCCACCACGCCTGGCCCATCTTTGGCACTTTCATATCAAAGTGAGGCTGGCCACGTGAATGAAATGAATAGAAAATGTTCCCTCTTTTCAATTTTATCTTTTCCAAAAACTAAGTTTTGGTATCACTAATATTCTCTATTGTTTTTCTGTTCTCTATTTCATTTATCTCTGCTCTAATCTTTATTACTTACCTCTCTGTACTACCCTTTAAAAAAAAAAGGGAGATGAAGTCTTGCTATGTTGCCCAGGCTAACGTGCAGTGGCTATTCACAGATGCAGTCATGGCACACTACAGCCTGGAACTCTTGGGCTCAAGTGATCTTCCTGCTTCAGCCTTCTCAGTAGCTGGGACTATAGGCATATACCACCGTACCCAGCTTTTTCACTACCTTTTAAAAAAAAAAAGCTTACTCTTTTTCTAGTCCTGTAAGTTATACAGTTAGATTATTTATTGGAGATCTTTTTTTTTTTTTTTTTTGAGACGGAGTCTCGCTCTGTCGCCCAGGCTGGAGTGCAGTGGCCGGATCTCAGCTCACTGCAAGCTCCGCCTCCCGGGTTCACGCCATTCTCCTGCCTCAGCCTCCCGAGTAGCTGGGACTACAGGCGCCCGCCACCTCGCCCGGCTAGATTTTTGTATTTTTTGGTAGAGACGGGGTTTCACCGTGTTAGCCAGGATGGTCTCGATCTCCTGACCTCGTGATCCGCCCGTCTCGGCCTCCCAAAGTGCTGGGATTACAGGCTTGAGCCACCGCGCCCGGCCTGGAGATCTTTATTCATTTTCAATGAAGGCATTCTCACTATAAAATTTTCTCTTGGCACTGCCATTGCTGCACCTCAAAAGTTTTGGTGTGTTTGGTTTCTGTTTTCATTGGTCTCCAGGTATTTTCTATTTTCTCTTGTGATTTCTTATTTGACCCATTGGTTGTTGAAGAGTGAATTACTTTCTGCATATTTGTGAATTTGCCTTCGCATATTGACTTCTAGTTTTATTTTAGTGTGTTAGGAAAAAGATACCTTTTATGATTTCAGGTTTTTAAATCGTATGAAGATTTGTGTCTTAATTATGGTCTGTGTTGGAGCATGTTCCGTGTGCACTTCAGCAGAATGTGTATTCTGCTGTTACTATGTAGAGTAGTTGTTTCAAGTTGTTTCATTGTGTTGTTCAAGTTCTTTATTTTCTTATGGATCTTACATCTGGTTGTTCTATTCATTTTTGAAATTGGAGTAGGAAGTCTCAAACTCTTATTGTAGAACTGACATTTCCTTTTCTTTCTTTTTTTTTAGACAGAGTCTCGCTCTGTCACCAGGCTGGAGTATAGTGGCATGATCTTGGCTCACTGCAACCTCCGCCTCCTGGGTTCAAGTGATTCTCATGCCTCAGCCTCCCGGTAGCTGGGATTACAGGCATGTGCCACCACACCCAGCTAATTTTTGTATTTTTAGTAGAGACAGAGTTTCACCATGTTGGCCAGGCTGGTCTTGAACTCCCGACCTCAGGTGATCCGCCTGCCTCGACCTCCCAAAGTGCTGGGATTACAGGTGTGAGCCACTGCACCTGGCCTTCCTTTTCAATTTTTAAAATGTTTGCTTCATCTATTTTGGGACTCTGTTACTTAGTGCAATTATATTTATAACTTACATATTCTGTATGATTTCAGCCTTTTATAAATGGTGTTCTTCTTTGTGTCTTTTTAACAGTTTTTGACTTAGTCTATTTTGTATGACAATTGTATAGCCACCCCTGCTCTCTCTAGGTTACTCTTTGCATGGAATATCTTTTTCTTTCATTCTCTTTCAACTGACTTGGGTATTGAGATCTACAATGAATGTGCTATAGACAGGATACACTTTGATTGTATTTTAAAAATTCATTCTCCCTACCTCTGTCTTTTTGTTTGGCAAGTTTATTCCATTTCTATTTAATGTAATTACTGATAACGAAGGCATTATGTCTGCCATTGTACTATTTGTGTTCTGTATGACTGATAGCTTTGTTTCTCATAAAAATACGAGGGATTCCTTATGTTTTCAAAATCAATGTCTAGTTTCTTGGCTTTTGATTGGAAACTTTAATTTATTAACACTTAGTCTTAAAGGAGGGAGCATATCCACACTCTGCAGAGGGGACAGGAGGGCAAGTTGAATGAACCACCTTGCCCAGCTAATTTTTGTATGTTTAGTAGAGACGGGGTTTCACCATATTGGCCAGGTCGGTCCCAGACTCCTGACCTCAGGTGATCCATCTGCATGGGCCTCCCAAAGTGCTGGGATTACAGGTGTGAGCCACCGCGCTCAGCTTCTGGGGACCCATTTCAACCGTCTGGCACCCATGGTTGGGAATATGTTTAACCTCCTGAATTGGGGTTTTCCTGCTGAACTGCGTCTGAAAAACTGCTTCTCTGAGCTAGCTCATGGTTTTGCTTTTCCTCTCTATTGATTCTTTTATAGAATATTGCTGCCATATAAGTCCAGCTTTTCCATGAATTTAATAGTTTTATCCTGTTGTCGATGTGTTTTTATTTTCTTGAAAATAAGCAGATTGGGACGGACGCGGTGGCTCACGCCTGTAATCCCAGCACTTTCAGAGGGCGAGGCGCACAGATCACGAGCTCAGGAGATCGAGACCATCCTGGCTAACAAGGTGTAACCCCGTCTTTACTAAAAATACAAAAGATTAGCCGGGCGTGGTGGTGGACGCCTTATAGTTCCAGCTACCCGGGAGGCTGAGGCCGGAGAATGGTGTGAACCCCGGAGGCGGAGCTTGCAGTGAGCCGAGAATGAGCCACTGCACTCCAGCCTCTGTGACAGAGCAACACTCTGTCTCCAAAAAAAAAAAAAAGAAAAGAAAAAGAAAAAGCAGATTGAGGGATCAGGTGGGAGAAAGGCTTGGCCATGTCGCCAGCAGCCTCATGCCAAATTCCTGATCCCTGGAGGACATCAGACACCCCTCCTCCGGCTCTGAGGCCAGGAGATGGCGCCACTGGACAGTGAGTCTGGGATTCCTAGCACCCACTTATGATTGCCCGTCCAGCAGAAAGAATCAGGAAGGGCCATTGAGTACAATCAATCAGGAAATTCTGCTTAAGAGCAAATTTCTCCCCAGGAGGGGTCGGGTCACTGCCCTGGGAGGAAGCCGCCTGCCAAGGGCTGTGTCTGGAACCTTTTCATCTGGCTCCACTCAGCAGAGAGATCGCCTCTTCTGTTATTCGGTCTCCAGGGGGCAGGACCTGCAGCCCTAACCAATCATGGCCACCGGGTAGGGTCCTGAGAACTGTGGATCAGGCGCTGCTGGGAGGTGGGTGCGCGACGTCTTCGCCCCTCTAAACGCGGCTCCTACTCTGTAACTAACAGACACCCACAGACGTGTCTGTAGCATCCTCTGTAACACTGGGACCCGTACTGGCAGCAGGAGCCGTAGGGAGGACCCTGGGACACCTGGAAGCCAGGAAATGGTGAGTGTACGGGCCGAAGGTCCCGAGACTAGGATGAGACTGGTTGGAACCGGCAGGAATAGGCTGTGGCGGGACCTGGGCCTCTTCGTGGGTGACTCCGGGATCTGGGACCCATGTCCCCCTGGTCCTGGTTCCTCTCAGGCCCGAGGATGGGGCTGCGACGGCAGCCGGGACCCCGAGCCGTCCCGGGACCCCGAGCCGTCCCGTCCGGTCCGGTCCCTGCACAATGGCCTGCGGCCCCGGCCCCAGCGCCCTCTCTGGTCAGCTCCGTGCCCGCTGCCCCGCGTCTCCCCAGATTGTATGGGGGCCATGGGAGGGTCACGCGGGGAATCCTGCCTCGAGTATGGGTTCGTGTGAGAGGAGCGGTAGGCTGTGGGGTCCCCAGTTCTCCCTTTCTCACCAGGGGCTTTGAATTTTATCTGAGTTTCCCAAATATACGCTAAGCAGGGTCTCAAATCCGCGACTGTGGTCCCTAGGCTACCTTCTAAGGCTGGCAGCAGATTTGGGATTTCCTGATCCCTCTCCGCATTTCATAACACGGATTTCCTTTATTCAGTTCACAACAATATCACTTCTTCGTCCTCCAGGCTATGTTTCAAACACAGGCAGTATTTTAATTGTCATTTTTTAGAGGGCAGTATATAGCTCTTTTAAAAATATTTGCTTTGGCCGGGCGCGGTGGCTCATGCCTGTAATCCCAGCACTTTGGGAGGCCGAGACGTGCGGACCACAAGGTCAGGAGATCGAGACCATCCTGGCTAACACGGTGAAACCCCGTCTCTACTAAAAATACAAAAATTTAGCCTGGCATGGTGGCCTGTAGTCCCAGCTACTGGGGAGGCTGAGGCAGGAGAATGCAAGCTCTGCCTCCCGGGTTCACGCCAGTGAGCCGAGATCAAGCCACTGCACTCCAGCCTGGGCAACAGAGCGAGATTCCTGTCTCAAAAAAAAAAAAATTTTGCAGGCCGGGCGCAGTGGCTCAAGCCTGTAATCCCAGCACTTTGGGAGGCCGAGACGGGCGGATCACGAGGTCAGGAG
>NW_016809075.1:4388138-4397707 GCF_001698545.2 Rhinopithecus bieti | reverse complement strand
AAAAAAAAAAAAAAAAAAGTCCACAGATCCCTAGGGCAGAGGCACAGTGCAGCCAAGCTCTTTGCTGAGGCAAAGCAAAAGTGACCTCTGCTTCGGTTCCCAATAAATACTTGTAAGTATTGTCCTTTCCATCTGAGACTACCTCAGCGTGAACTTGATTGTCTGTATCACTATCAGCATTTTGGTCACAACCATTCAGCAAGCCTCTAGAAAGTCCCCAAACTCCCTCATCTTCCTGTTGTCTTCTGAGCCCTCCACACTCTTCCAACCTCTGCCTGTTAAGTTCCAAAGCCAATTCCACATTTTCAGATATCTTGATAGCAATGCCCTACTTCTTAGTACAATTTTCTTGTATTACTCCATTCTTGCAGTATGATAAAGAAATACCTGAGACTGGATAATTTATAAAGAAAAGAGGTTGAGGCCAGGCGTGGTGGCTCAAGCCTGTAATCCCAGCACTTTGGGAGGCCGAGACGGGCGGATCACGAGGTCAGGAGATCGAGACCATCCTGGCTAACCCGGTGAAACCCCGTCTCTACTAAAAAATTTAAAAAAAATTAGCCAGGTGAGGTGGCAGGCGCCTGTAGTCCCAGCTACTCGGGAGGCTGAGGCAGGAGAATGGTGTAAACCCGGGAGGCAGAGCTTGCAGTGAGCTGAGATCTGGCCACTGCACTCCAGCCTGGGCGACAGAGCGAGACTCTGTCTCAAAAAAAAAAAAAAAAAAAAAAAGGTTGAATTGGCCCATGATTCTGCAGACTGTATAGGAAGCATGGTACAGGAAGGATGGCATCTGCTCAGCTTCTGGGGAGGCCTCAGGAAACTGACAATCATGGTGGAAGGCAAAGGGGGAGCCGCACTTCACATGGCCAGAGGAGGAACAAGAGAGAGCAGGGCAAGGTGCCACAGACTTTTAAATGACCAGTTCTCACAAGAACTTACTATCACAAGAACAGTACCACAGGGATTGTGCTGAACCATTCATGAAGTACCACCATCCAATCACCTCCCACCAGGCCCCACCTCCAATATTGGGAATTAGAATTTGACATGAGATGTGGGTGGAGATTCAAATCCAAACCGTGTCCTTTTGCTTTTTTCTGTTTTCTGTTTACAGGGTAGATTTTTCTCCATCCCTTTACTTCGAGCCTACGGGTGTCACTGCGTCTGAGATGGGTCTCTTGAAGACAGCATACCATTGGATCTTGCTTCTTTATCCAGGTTGCCACTGTGCCTCTTAATTGGGGTATTTAGCCTGCTTACAGTCAAGGTTAGTATTTATTTATATGTGTAGACTTGATCCTGTCATGTTGTTAGCTGGTTATTATGCAGACTTGTTTGTGTAGTTGTTTTACAGTGTCACTGGTCTGTGAACCTAAGTGTGCTTTTGTGGTGGCTGGTAATGGTCTTTTCTTTCCATATTTAGCACTCCCTTCAGGACTTCTTGTACAGATGTTCTCTTTTATTGTAATCGCACAGGATGGGCTCTGTCCCCCAAATAACATGTGGTGATGAAACATGTGAAATGTTATCTGCCAGGGTCACTCATTACAGACTCTGTGTCCAGAGTATTTTATCATGGCTCTGTTTTCTGTTAGTTGTAATAGAATACCTGAAATCTGGCTGGGCATGGTGGCTCATGCCTGTAATCCCAACACTTTGGGAGGCTGAGGCAGGTGGATCATTTGAGGCCAGGAGTTTGTGAACAGCCCAGCCAACGTGGTGGAACCCCGTCTCTACTGAAATACAAAAACAAAGCTGGCATGGTGGTGCATGCCTGTAATCCCAGCTACTTGGGAGGCTGAGGCAGGAGAATTACTTGAACTGGGAGGTTGAGGCTGCAGTGAGCCAAGCTTGCCCCACTGCATTCCAGCCTGTGCAACACAGCAAGACTGTTTCAAAACAAACAAAAAACACCCCTGAATTTGGGTTAATATATAAAAAATACCTATTTTGTACAATTCTCAAAGTTTGGAAATCCAAGGGCAAATGGGGTACATCTGGTGAAAGCTTCTTGCTCTTTACTATCTGAGGCAGTGGAGATCACTAGGCAAGGGGGCTGATTGTGCTAACTCTGGTCTGTTTCTCTTCTTACAAGGCCACAAGTCTTATTTGTAGGATAACCCATTAATTCATTACCTCTTCAGTTCATCAGTGGATTAATCCATTCATGAGGCAGAGTCCTCATGACCTCTTCAAGGCCCTGCTTTCAGTACTGACACATTGGGGACCAAATTGCATTATGAGTTTTGGAAGGGGAAATTATTCACAGCTAGCAAGGGCTGATTAGGTACACTGCTTCAGCTGAAAATCTCAAACTCTGAGGGAAAATGGGAATTAGGCAAATACCATATTGTTTGCATAAGTAGTTAAGGCACACACAACCCCATGTTATGTTGGTGCAGGTCTTCCTAAATCTAGCCCCTAGATACCATTAAAAGTTCAACTTTCTAAATAAACATGTAAGACTATGCAGTTATGTTTGAGACTTTCTCATGAGAGGTAGTACTGACCCACTATACAGAGAGACACTAGAGGTGATCCAGGCAGCATATCTCAGTCTCTGAAATCACCAGTGAGAGGCGTGTCCCTGTTGGCTGTTACTTTACTGAATATATTCAGTAGCATCAGAATTGCTGTGATGGAGAAAGTGAGTGTAGACAGAAGAGGCTGACCAAGTCATTGAATAAATGTTTGGAGTCTATAGCATTGTGTGAACTTCCTCTAAAGTGAGTGTAGATTCCTAGTGCTGTCAGTCTGAACCTTCCTCCTCTGCATATGTGGGATGTTTCAGAACTCAGTGACCTTTGAGGATGTGGCTGTGAACTTCACATAGCAGGAGTGGGCTTTGCTGGGTCCTTCCCAGAAGACTCTCTACAGAGATGTGATGCGGGAAACCTTCAGGAACCTGATGTCTGTAGGTAAGGATGACATCATTTCTTCACTTAGTCAATTACAGAACAAGTGTTTCCTGGTCATCTCCACTGCTCAATGATTTGGAACATGGTAGGCAATACAGTAGACCCTTGAACAAAGTGGGGGCTAGAGACTCTGATCATTCACACAGTCAATCAGATGCCTGTGAATTTAGAGTCCCTAAAAAGTTAACTACTAATAGACTACTGTAGACCAGAGCTTTATTGATAACAAAGTCTATTAACACATATTTTATGTTTGATATATATCTATATACATATATATGGCCAGGTGTGGGGGCTCACACCTGTAATTCCAGTACTTTGGGAGGCTGAGGCGGGAGGATTGCTTGAGTTCACGATTTTGAGACCAGCTGTAGCAATGAAGTGATAATCCTATCTGTATAAAAAATTAAAAAATTAGCCAGGCATGGTGGCACACCTGTGTTCCTAGCTATTCAGAAGGCTGAGGCAGTCGGTTTGCTTGAATCAGGAAGGTTGAGCTTGTGGTAAACCATGATTGCACCACTACACTTTAGCCTGGGCAACAGAGTGAGTCCCTGTATGAAAAAAATAAAAACTAATAAATGTGTGTGGCTGGGCGCAGTGGCTCAAGCCTGTAATCCCAGCACTTTGGAAGGCCAAGGCAGGTGAATCACTTGAGGTCAGGCGTTCAAGACCAGCCTGGCCACCACGATGAAACCCCATCTCTATTAAAAATACAAAACTTAGCTGGGTGTGGTGGTAGGCACCTGTAATCCCAGCTACTTGGGAGGCTGAGACATGAAAATCACTTGAACCTGGGAGGGGGAGGTTGCAGTGAGCCAAGATCACACCACTGCACTCCAGCCTAGGTGACAGAGTGAGACGTTGTCTCAAAAAAAAAAAAAAAAATGTGTGTGTCTGTATATATATATATGTTTAAGACAGTGTCTCTTAGACATAGACTTGCTAGGTCTACAGGCGAGTGCCACCATCCCCAGCTACTTTTTGTACAAATTTTTTTGTAAGGTAGAGGGGTCTTGAACTCCTGGCCTCAAGCTTTCCCCCTCCCTAGCATCCCAAATTGCAGGGATTACAGGCATGAGCTACCATGCCAAGCCTGTTTGGTATATTGTATGTACTGTATTCTTACAATAAAATTTTTCTTTGGAAAAGGTTATCAAAAAAATTAGAAGAGAAGATATATTGACTTTAGTAAGTAAAAGTGGATTATCAAGATGTTCTTCCTTGTCTTCACATTGAGTAACCTGAGCAAAAGGAGGGCTTGGTCTTGCTCTTAGGGATGGCAAGAGCTGATGAAAATGTGCATGAGTGGACTGTGCAGTTCAAACCCATGTTGGCCAAGGTTCAACTAAACTTTGGTGAATAAATCAGCCATGAACATAGAATCTAATAATTTTTCTATAATTTTGTAATAACTTACGACTTTTATGGGTCTAAATTTTATTCCTAAAATGTAAAGACCAGATCACTGAAGATCAGTACAGTAATTCCAGAAGAGCGGCCGGGCGCGGTGGCTCAAGCCTGTAATCCCAGCACTTTGGGAGGCCGAGGCGGGCGGATCACGAGGTCAGGAGATCGAGACCATCCTGGCTAACATGGTGAAACCCCGTCTCTACTAAAAATACAAAAAAGAAAAACTAGCCGGGCATGGTGGCAGGCACCTGTAATCCCAGCTAGTCGGGAGGCTGAGGCAGGAGAAAGGCGTGGGCCCGGGAGACAGAGCTTGCAGTGAGCCGAGATCGTGCCACTGCACTCCAGACTGGGCGACAAAGCAAGACTCTCTCTCAAAAAAAAAATAATAATAATAATTCCAGAAGAAATATAAGGTAATATGCACTTACAACCTAGAGCTATGTCCCTTAAGATATTGTTAGAATGGACCAGGTGCGGTGGCTCACACCTGTAATCCCGGCACTTTGGGAGGCTGAGGCGGGTGGATCACGAGGTCAGGTGATCGAGACCATCCTGGTTAACATAGTGAAACCCTGTCTCTACTAAAAATACAAAAAATTAGCCGGGTGTGGTGGCGGGCGCCTGTAGTCCCAGCTACTCAGGAGGCTGAGGCAGGAGAATGGCTTGAACCCAGAGGCAGAGGTTGCAGTGAGCCAAGATTGCGCCACTGTACTCCAGCCTGAGTAACAGAGCAAGACTCTGTCTCAAAAAAGAAAAAAAAAAAAAATTGTTAGAATGACAAAAAAAATTTAAAAGCAAGCAAAGAAAATGAAGCAGCCCATCTTCAAATTCATTCATTTTTAGAAAAATTTTTCCAGGCTGGGCATGGTGGCTCACACCTGTAATCCCAGCACTTTGGAAGGTCAAGGGAGGCAGACTGCTTGAGCCCAGGAGTTCAAGACCAGCCTGGGCAACATGGTGAAACCCCGTCTGTACAAAAATATAAAAGTTAGCCAGGCATGGTGGCATGCGCCTGAGGTCCCAGGTACTAGGAATGTTAAGGTGGGAGGATGACTTGGACCCAGGAAGTCAAGGGTGTGATGAATCGTGAACATTCCACTGCACTTCAGCCTGGGTGACAGAGTGAGACCCTGTCTCCAAAAAATTTTTTTTCCAAAAAAATATATATTTACACAAGATATAAATATCCAGTGTTTTCAAAATAGTTGCCTTGGAACCAGTGTTAACATTGATGTTCATCGTCAATTTCTTTTGATAATAAGTGTAATGCAGCCCTTTTGCAGAGTATTCAGTCCATTGACATTTACACTGTTCATACAGGCTAGAAAACCTACACTTTCCATCATAATGTAAAATATGTAAATCAAATACATACTAATGAATATAAAATCATTTATAAATCAACCCTTTGTATTGTGCTTCTGATTTCTCACAGCAGTCCTATGGTAGAGAGAGTCTGTGAAGGTAAAGAAAGATGGTCAATGTGAAGAAATCTTCAGCCTTATTCCACATGGTATAGTGAAGAAGACTTTTACTGGAGTCAAACCATGTGAAAGCAGTGTGTGTGGAGAAGGCAACCTGGATCATTCATCTCTTAATTGCTGCATCAGAGCTGACACTGGACACAAATCATATGAGTGTCAGGAACACAGAAGCCACATAAGCAGTGTGTGAAAACCTTCAGCTTTTGCCACTCCTTTCAAACACGTGAAAAGCCTCACACTGGAAAGAAACTCCATGATTGTAGGAAATGTGGAAAAACCTTCATTCTGTTCAAACCTTTCGAAGAAACCTGGTAATTCACAATGAAGATGAACCTTATAAATGTGAGTTTTGTGGGAAGGCTTTTGATAATCTACATTTATATCTTACACATGAAAGAACTCACACTGGAGAGAAACCTCATGAATGTAAACGATGTGGTAAATCCTTTGGTTATGCCGCTACCCTTTGAGTGCACGGAAGGACTCACACTGGAGAGAAGCCATATGAATGTAATAAATGTGGGAAAGCCTTCCGTTGTCCCAGTTCCTTTCATAGACATATAAGGTTTCTCTCCAGTGAGAGTCCTTTCAGGTGTAAACAACGTGGGAAAACCTCCAAGTGTTCCAATTACATTCAAATGCATGAAAGAACTCACACTGGAGAAAAACCCTATGCATGTCAGCAAGGTGGGAAAGTGTTATCTCATCTCACTAGCTTTCAAAGACACATGGTAATGCACACTGAAGATGGACCTCATAAATGTGAAATATGTGGGAAAACCTTTTACTCACCCTATTCATTTAGAAGACATGAAAGGACTCAAACTGGAGAGAAACCCTGTGAATGTAAGCCATGTGGGAGAGCCTTCGGTTGGTTCCAGTTCCATTCGAAAACATGTAAGAATTCACACCGGAGAGAAACCCTCTATATGTAAACAATGTGGCAAAGCCTTTAGATATCCCAGTTCTGTTCGAAATCATGAAAAGACTTACACTGGTGAAAAACCCTATGAATGTAAGCAATGTGGGAAAGCCTTTAGTTATTCCGGTTACTTTCGAATACATGAAATAATTCGCACTGGAGAGCAGGTGTATACATGTAAGGAATACAGAAAAACATTCCCTGATCCCAGTGCCTTTCATAAACATAAAAGTACCCACACTTCATGAATGTAAGGAATGTGGGAAAGCATTTGATTGATTTAGTTCCTTTCATAGTCATGAAGGGATTCACACTGGAGAGAAACCCTATGAATGCAGAACATGTGGAAAAGCCTTCAGTAGTTCTAAGTACTTAAAAATACATGGAACTCACACTGGAGACAAGTCCTATGCATGTAAAGAATGTGGGAAAGTATTTTATTGCCTCAGTCCCCTTCAAAGACATGAAAGGACTCACATCAGAGAAAAGTTGGATGAATGTAAAAAATGTGATAAAGCCTTCCATTCTTCCAGTACTGTTAATAAACCATGAAAAAACTCACATTTAAGAAAAACACAGTGATATTCAGAATATGGGAAACCTTTATCTTCCAGTCTTTTGAAGGCACATGGTGTGACCCACTGGTGACAGACCTTATGACTGTAAGGAGTGTGGAAAAGTATGTATTAGTCCTTGTGTGTTTTAGATTCATGAAAGAATTTACTCTGGAAGGAAACTAGGAATGTGGTAAAGCCTTGTGTAGTTTCAGTTTTCTCTTGAATAAAGTCATTTCCTGGTAGTCTCAGGGATTGGTTCCAGCACCCCTTGAGAATGTATAATTTTGCTCAAGTGCTTTATATAAAACAGTGTATTTGCTTATAACCTAGGCACATCCTCCCGTATCCTTTAAATCATCTCTAGATTACTTGTAATACCTAATGTATTATAAATGCTATGAAAACTTATTGTATTGTTTAGGGAAGTATGACAAAAAACATCTGTACATATTCAGTACAGACACAACCACCCTATGGCTACCTACCTAGTACATAACATTTTGCTAAAAAACAGTGATGGATTGGTTTCTTTTCTTTTTTTTTTTTTGCCGAGGATTGGTTTCATTAAATGACTTGAAAGACTGTATTAACTATTAACATTCTCTAAAACCCTGGTTATTTTCTCCTGGTAGCCCACACATGATGACGATTAGGATGCTCTGTGGTGCCTAAAGTTGCACTGTGTCAAGGTGCCAAGATACGGGGTGGTGTTGATAAGCAATGAGATATCAAATTAACTAGAATCATCTGACAGGGCATTAGAAGTATCATCTAGGTTGGAAGTACCAAGTTCTGACTGCAGATGTTGACTCTGGTGAATAATGCAAATGTTGGAACTATGGAATTTGAAGGTCAAAGATATTTAAGCATTGATGGTCCGACAGATTCTAGTTGGGGACATTCTCAAGGATGTGATTTACCCAGAGGTATTAACCCCAGTGGAGGAGCTAGATTAGTGTTTCTGGGGTCATGGTTAAAACTAGGTTCTACTTGGAATGGATATCTGATCAGAAATCTTTGTTTTGGGACAGTCTTGCTCTGTCGCCCAGCGTGGAGTGCAGTGGCGCGATCTCAGCTCACTACAAGCTCCGCCTCCCAGGTTCACGCCATTCTCCTGCCTCAGCCTCCCGAGTAGCTGGGACTACAGATGCCTGCCACCACGCCCAGGTAGGTTTTTTTGTTTTTGTTTTTTTTGTATTTTTAGTAGAGACGGAGTTTCACTGTGTTAGCCAGGATGGTCTCGCTCTCCTGACCTCGTGATCCACCCGCCTCGGCCTCCCAAAGTACTGGGATTACAGGTGTGAGCCACTGCGCCTGGCCCAGAAATCTTTCTTGTATCATTAGTAGAGTTGCCCACTTCATCACCGAAGCCATCAGGACACAAGAGAAGTCCTAGGTTCCCTTGCCCACATAGCCGTAGACAACCACATTGGGCCTATCTCCCTACTTCACAAGGTTGTGTCTGTGCTAACACTTGCTTCTGCATCTGGGTAAATCTAGTCGGGCTCAACTGGGAACATATAAGATCTTAAAACCAGCCAAATTTCTGAGCCCTCCTGTCTAGACTTCCTGGGTTACATTTCCAATTTCCAGATATTTTCAGCTGCCTCTGCCCCCAGTATAGGATTTCTTCTCCATTCTGCCCTACAAGTCTCAATGATCCTCCTCATATTTAAAATATGCATTTGGCTTCTCTTTAAAATTGTTCTAGCTTGTTTCAACAGATGCCTCCAAGAGACCCCCGCTAGGATCTTGGTGACCTAATCCTTGAGATTTTAAACTCACTCCAGCTGGAGACTGAAACCAACCTAACCCAAGAGGCTTTGGCTAAAATTTAATAGGTACCTGAGAACCTGTTATAAGTAAATGGCTAGTTGCCCAATTGGCCACTGCCCTGCCACTAGGATCCCTGAATGGGATGGACCCAGAGCAGGTCACTGGTACCATGACAGAACACACAAACTTATGAATGCTGTCTGTGGACAGGTTAGAGCCAGTCCTTCGGAGGGGCTAACTGGGCCTACATTTTAAAAAGAGCTAAGCAGGCCGGGCGCAGTGGCTCAAGCCTGTAATCCCAGCACTTTGGGAGGCCGAGACCATCCTGGATAACACAGTGAAACCCCGTCTCTACTAAAAAAAAAAAAATACAAAAAAACTAGCCAGGCGAGGTGGCAGGCGCCTGTAGTCCCAGCTATTTGGGAGGCTGAGGCAGGAGAAGGACGTGAACCCGGGAGGCGGAGCTTGCAGTGAGCTGAGATCCGGCCACTGCACTCCA
>NW_016809075.1:4383537-4387993 GCF_001698545.2 Rhinopithecus bieti | reverse complement strand
TCCTACTAAAAAAAAAAAAATACAAAAAAACTAGCCAGGCGAGGTGGCAGGCGCCTGTAGTCCCAGCTATTTGGGAGGCTGAGGCAGGAGAAGGACGTGAACCCGGGAGGCGGAGCTTGCAGTGAGCTGAGATCCGGCCACTGCACTCCAGCCTGGGCGACAGAGCGAGACTCCATCTCAAAAAAAAAAAAAAAAAAAAAGAGCTAAGCAGCCACTTGTTAACTAGAGGTCACATGTACTATGAGTTTTCTGAAAACCCACACCTTTTTAACTTTGGGGGCTCACCTGAACTAACCAGAGCTCAGCTATATCAACCAATCAGAGCTAAGTGAGTTTCAAGTTTCAAACCTTCATTTGCATAAAAGCACTTGACTGGGAACCTGAATGGAAACTTTTGCTATAAAACCTAAGCTTTCCCTGCTGGGTGCAGTGGCTCATGCCTGTAATTCCAGCACTTGAGGAGGCCGAGGCTGGTGGATCACTAGGTCAGGAGATTGAGACCATCCTGGCTAACACGGTGAAACCCCGTCCCTACTAAAAATACAGAAAATCGCGTCACTGCACTCCAGCCTGGGCGACAGAGCAAGGCTCTATCTCAAAAAAAACAAAACAAAACAAAAAAACCTAAGCTTTCCCTTGTTCTCTGGAACAAATAATATTTAGGTTGCAAGCTCCTTATACCTTTTCCCCAGAAGTATGTAGAAATGACTCCTTCTAAAATGTGATCTTGATACCAGAGTGCACGCTCTTGGCTTACTGCAACCTCTGCCTCCCGAGTAGCTAGAATTACAGGTGTGCACCACCACGCCCGGCTAATTTTTTGTCGTTTAGTAGAGATGGGGTTTCACCATGTTGGCCAGGATGGTCTCAAGCTCCTGACCTCATGATCCACCCGCCTCAACCTCCCAAAGTGCTGGGATTACAGCTTGAGCCACCGTGCCCGGCTGATACCAGGGAACTCCCAGAGCAAAGCACTAAGTACTTTCATTCCTCTAAGGTCTATGACTCTAATCAGCAGAAAGTAGAGCAGTCATCACTCCTTTTCCTTCAAGATTTAGGAATGGACATAAAAGGAGGGATTTGTAACTACGACAGATTATGTGGTACAACTTCTATATAATGAAATTGAGTTTTCAGTTGCCATGGACCCAACACTGAAGGTCACATAATCTGAGCATGTCCAGATGAACCAAATGTGTAACCACGGATGGAACCTGTATGCTCGGACTGAGGTGTGGAGATTAAAGTAAAAGGAGATACCAGGCTGGGGGCATTAGCTCACACCTGTAATCCCAGCACTTTGGGAGGCTGAGGTGGGTGGATTGCCTGAGCTCAGGAGTTCGAGACCACCCAGAGCAACATGGCGAAACCCTGTCTCTACAAAAGATACAAAACAATTAACTGGGTGTGGTCATGCACGCCTGTAGTCCCAGCTACTTGGGAGGCTGAGGCAGGAGAATTGCTTGAGCCCCAGAGGTGAGGGTTGCAGTGAGTGAGATTGTGCCACTGCACTCCAGCTTGGGCTACAGAGTGAGATTCTGTCTCCAAAAAAAAAAAAAAACACATGGCAGAATCCAGAATCTAATCAGGTTGGGCCCTGGTATCATCCTGGTATCATCCCATGGCAGGATCCAATCGAGTCACATCAACCTGGCCATCAGATTATTGCAAGATCCAGTGAGTTCATGTCTTATTACCCTACGCTTATAAAACTTGGCAAAGCCCCCAGTTCAGGGAGACAGATTTGAGCATTTCTTCCTTCCTTCTTGCCAGTCAAACTTGTAAGTAAAGCTTTTCTTTCTTCAAAAGCTGGTGCCATGCAATATACTGGCTTGTGTGTACATCTGGAAGTAAGCCAATTCATTGCTTGCTAACATAACAAAGAATCAGCAACTGTGAAAATGAAACAATTAAAATTATCCAGTCTGAGCCGGGCATGGTGGCTCATGCCTGTAATCCCAGCACTTTGGAAGGCCCGGGGGGGCGGGGGTGGTGGTGGATCACCTGAGGTCGGGAGTTCGAGACCAGCCTGACCAACATGGAGAAACCTGTCTCTACTAAAAATACAAAATTAGCCGGGCATGGTGGCACATGCCTCTAATCCCAGCTACTCGGGAGGCTGAGGCAGAAGAATTGGTTGAACCCAGGAGGTGGAGGTTGCAGTGAACCGAGATTGCACCATTGCACTCCAGCCCGGGCAACAAGAGTGAAACTCCATCTCAAAAAAAAAAAAAAAAAAAAAAAAAAAAAAATTACCAGTCTGTGGAAAAAAAAGAGGAAAGAAATTCAGAGAATATGTTACTAGTATACCTGCCTTGCCAGTCATGTTAAAGTTCTTCAGAGCAAAGGAAAATGATACAAGTTGGGAAATCAGATGTTTCAAAAACAAAACTTGTTAGAAAACAATTAAATGAAGGCACAAAAATGACTTTCTTTTCTTCTCCCTCATAAATGTTTGTTCAAATGAATATCAACAATGTATTAGGTGGTTATAGCTTCTAACAGGTCAGATGCTTGACAGTGATGTTATACGGGATTGGAAAGAAGAATTCAGAACACTCTAACATATTAGCACTACCCCAGAAACCAGTATAGTGTTACTTGAAAATGAAAGTCCATTAGTTGCAAAATGTAAACTGCAAACTATGGAATTCACTAATAAAATTTAAGAAAAAATGTAAACTTACTATACTAATAGAAGCAAGCAAATGGAATATAGAATGCTCAATTCAAAGAAGGCAGAAAAATAGAGCAAGTAGACAGAATATATATGAACGTATTAATCTAATTATGTCTATTACCACTTTGAATTTTTTTTTTTTTGAGATGGAGTCTCACTCTGCCCAGGCTGGAGTGCAGTGGCATGATCTCAGCTCACTGCAAGCTCCACCTCCCAGGTTCATGCCATCCTCCTGCTTCAGCCTCCCGAGTAGCTGGGACTACAGGCGCCCACCACCACGCCCAGCTAATTTTTTTTTTTTTTTTTTTGTATTTTAGTAGAGACGGAGTTTCACTGTGTTAGCCAGGATGGTCTCGATCTCCTGACCTCGTGATCTGCCCACCTCAGCCTCCCAAAGTGCTGGGATTACAGGCGTGAGCCACCGCGCCCGGCCTGAATGTGTATTATCTATATACACCAGTAAAAAAGACAGGGCACTGGCAGAGTAGAATAAAAAAGAAGGCCCAGCAATGGTGTGAAAGATAACCATTTTAAACAAAAAGACACATATACATTAAATAGAAAGGTATGGAGAAATATATGCCATTCTAGCCCTAATCAAAAGTATGGAACAGCTATATTAAATTCAGATAAATTAGGTTTTTTTGTTTGTTTTTTTGAGACAGGGTCTCTGGCACTCAGGCTGGGGTGCAGTGGTGTGATTATAGCTCACCGCAACCTGTGCCTCCTGAGCTCAAGCAATCCTCCTACCTCAGCTGGGACTACAGGCATGTGCCACCATGCCTGGCTACTTTTTGTCTTTATTTTTTGTAGAGACAGGGTCTCGCCATGTTGCTCAGCTGGTCTTGAACTCCTGGGTTAAGTGATCCACCCATCTTGGCCTCCCAAGTGCTGGGATTACAGGCCTGAGCCACCATGCCCAGCCCAAAACACGTTTTAGATCAAGGAAAATTACAAGGGATGGAAGGTTTGATAATGATAAAGAGGTCAATCCTACCTTGACATACAAGACATTAGTATCTGTGCCCATAAAACAGAGCACCAAAATACATAAGCCGAAAACTCATGAAACCACATGGCAAGGCCGGGCACAGTGGCTCATTCCTGTAATCCCAGCACTTTGGGAGGCCAAGGCGGGTGGATCAACTGAGATCAAGTGTTTGAGACCAGCCTAACCAACATGGTGAAACCCTGTCTCTACTAAAAATACAAAACTTAGCCGGGTGTGGTGGCGTGCACCTGTAGTCCCAGCTACTCGGGAGGCTAAAACAGGAGGCCATGGAATATTCACAAAGGCAGACCACATAGCATAAAATAATAACAAATTTTAAAAAATCAAATCCCATCAAGTATGAAATCAAACCATATTAGCATTAAACTAGAAATCAGTAACAGAAGCATAGTTTAAAAGCCTCCAGAAAGTAAAGATTTAAACCACAAACTTTTTTTTTTTTTTTTTTTTTGAGACGGAGTCTTGCTCTGTCTCCCAGGCTGGAGTGCAGTGGCTGGATCTCAGCTCACTGCAAGCTCCGCCTCCCGGGTTTACACCATTCTCCTGCCTCAGCCTCCTGAGTAGCTGGGACTACAGGCGCCCGCCACCTCGCCCGGCTAGTTTTTTTGTATTTTAGTAGAGACGGGGTTTCACCGTGTTAGCCAGGATGGTCTTGATCTCCTGACCTCGTGATCCGCCCGTCTCGGCCTCCCAAAGTGCTGGGATTACAGGCTTGAGCCACCGTGCCCGGCCTCTTTTTTTTTTTTTTGATGGAGTTTTGCTCT
>NW_016809075.1:4357438-4379976 GCF_001698545.2 Rhinopithecus bieti | reverse complement strand
CCGTGCCCGGCCTCTTTTTTTTTTTTTTTGATGGAGTTTTGCTCTTGTTGCCCCGGCGGGGGGGCAATGGCGCGATCTTGGCTCACTGCATCCTCTGCCTCCCGGGTTCATGTGATTCTCCTGTCTCACCCTCCAGAGTAGCTGGGATCACAGGTGCACACCACCATACCTGGCTAATTTTTTTGTATTTTTAGTAGAGACAGGGTTTCACTGTCTTGGCCAGGCTGGTCTCGAACCCCTGACCTTGTGATCCGCCCGCTTCAGCCTCCCAAAGTGCTGGGATTACAGGTGTGAGCCATTGTGCCTGGCCTTTTTTTTTTTTCTTTTTGAGATGAAGTCTTGCACTGTTATCCAGGCTGGAGTGCAGTGTGCAGTCTTGGCTCACTTCAGTCTCTGCCTCCTGGGTTCAAGCAATTCTCCTGCCTCAGCCTCCCAAGTAGCTGGGAGTACAGGCCTGCACCACCAGGCCCAGCTAATTTTTGTATTTTTAGTAGAGATGGGGTTTCACCATGTTGGCCAGGCTGGTCCCGAACTCCTGACCTCAAGTGATCTGCCCCCCTCGGCCTCACAAAGTGCTGGCATTACAGGTGTGAGCCACCGTGCCTGGCTTTGAAAGGAGCTTGTTGGGGATAACAAAACTAGGGACAAAGACCGAACACAGTTTTTATTATATCACAGACTCAAACTCTCATATTCATAAACCCTTTGTCCAGCAGGCAGAACCAAAAAGTGTTTTTCTCTAAATAGGCTCCTGACAGAACTTCTCATTTTATGCAACTTACACTCTGATTAAACCAAGTCAGTGAATGCAAAATGAAGCTGCTGCTGCTGCTGAATTTTATCCAAGCCCTATAATCGTAGTAAATAGCTATGACTAAAGATATTATTCCAACTTCCCCACCAACCAGTCCAGGGTGTTCTGGACAAGCAGCCAAATGCATTGTGATAACCTCTACAATACTTAGACTATACCCATTTTTTACCTATAACAAGCCAGATAATCACTGACCAAATTCTCATTCTTTGTCTCATAAATAACCAAAACAGCTGTGACTTCACTAATCCAGTCTAAACAATATACTGTAAAGTAAACGTTGCTTAAATTTCTCTCCTTCCTCCAGACCCTTGAACTCTGAAGTACCCTCAGCCTGAGCCAGCACACAGCCTCTCCTTCACGACCCTGCGAAGAACAGGCTGAATGCAGGGTAAAACACGCTCTGATCTAGGATGTGATTTTCACTCTCCATCCTGCCCTCCCCCTCCCACCTTGTTTGCTCTTCTGTTGGAAAGAAAAAACACTTTTCTGCCCAATCTTTGAGATGTTTGCTTATCTTATGCTTGGGGCTTCTCCCTTTCCCTCTTTGCATTCCTTTCGAATGAAGTCATTTCTTCTAAATCCCTGTTTATTATCCCTGAGAATGTCTAGCAACAGCCTCGCATCAGTAACAAATACAGCCTCAGACAGGGCATCACCCCAACTGCTCTGCCTGTGGAATTTCAGCCCTTTTCAGTACAAAGGGCTTCTCTCATGGTCAGAGTGATCAGGCTGGGACACCTGCAGAGGCTTCCAGAAGAACCAACTGAACTAGGCCTTCAGTGATCTTTTTTGTGCTCACAACTGGCCTTAGCTTGGAGTCACTGGCCTCAGGCCTCTGCCCCTCAAGGCTGCTCATTTACCCTTTTATGCCTTACATGGATATTTAAAAACAAAATATCATCTGGGCATGGTGGCTCACACCTGTAATCCCAGTGCTTTGGGAGGCTGATGTGGGAGGATCATTTGAGGCCAGGAGTTCAGTGGGCAACACAGTGACCAGTGTGGGCAACATAGTGAGATCTCATTTCTACAAATAAAAATCAGCCACACATAGGGGTATATGCCTGTAGTCTCAGCTATTTGGGAGGCTGAGGTAGCAGGATTGCTTGAGCCCAGGAGTTTGAGGCTACAGTGGGCCACGATTACTCCTGCCTGGGTGACAGAGGGAGACCCTGTCTCAAAACAAACAAACAAACAAACAAAAAACCAATGCTTGATGAATGCAGCAAAATCACTCCAATTCAGTGTTTGTGTTTATAGGAGGGAAGGAAATTGTAAGGCACTTATATTTTATAGCTCAATAGGAAAAGCGTAAGTAACTACCCATTTCAGACAAATATTTAATTTCTACTTCCATAATAAATTGTTTAGTAAACTAATATTATTTCAGTTCCTTAGGCTGTTGCAAATTTCTCTCCCATAGAATTTAGCATTAATCTGTCAGGTGCACATAAAAGGAACCAAAAAAGTTAACCCATTGTCCCAAATTCTCTACCCTATAAAGGAGAGGAACCGAAGTTTTGATGAGTCTTTATAATTCATTGATGTACCTCCGACACTTTCTCATGAAAATACATTCATTTTTTTTTCTGCAGCCATAATGGAAAACAGGTTTTCTCAAATTCTTTTCCCTCCTAGTATTGTCTCTGCTAAGCCCTCAAATTTCATTTGAAATCATCAAATAAAAAAACAGACCTGAGAAATTTACTACACAGCCTCTGGGGGAAAAAAAAGGTAAGATTTTTAAAAAATGAAGACCAGGCGCAGTGGCTCATGCCTGTAATCCCAGCACTTTGAGAGGCCAAGGTGGGAGGATCACCTGAGGTCAGGAGTTCGAGACTAGCCTGGCCAACATGGTGAAACCTCGTCTCTACTAAAAATGCAAAAATTAGCCAGGTGTGATGGCAGACACCTGTCATCCCAGCTACTCAGGAGGCTGAGGCAGGAGGATTATTTGAACCCAGGAGGCGGAGGTTGCAGTAAGCCAAGATCGCGCCACTGCACTCCAGCTTGAGCGACAAGAGTGAAACTCCATCTCAAAAAAAAAAAAAGAGTAATATACGAATAAATATATAATTTGTTTCCTGAAATCCAACTCTTTCCTCTTTTCCCTCAGTCTCTAATGATAGGATATATTTTATAGTTAATAAAAAAGTAAATCTGAAATGCGTTTACAGATTTATTCAAGGTGACAAATCCATGGAGGGACAATGCTGATTGAAAACAGACAAGTCTGACTCAAGTATCAGGTCAGGTTCTCCTATCACCTGAGATATACCCCTTCCCATGCTGCTCACCGAAGTGCTGAGTGACCGCCTTCCCAGGAGACAGTGCACTGTGTGCTTTTGAGGTTCTTGTACCACATCATTGGGGTGGGTTTTCCTTTCCTTAGGGTTAGTTTTTACCCTTCACTATGTGGCAGGCCAGGTCTCACTAACACAGGCCTGCATAACAACTGTTTCAGCACTGACTGAGTGGTTAACTTAAATGTTAAAAGTTGAGACAGCCAATGCCTCTAAACAAAGGCTGGAATGTAACAAAAACCCACCAAGAGTTTTGCCTAGGCCTTTCCTGGGCCTTGAAGCATGACAAGATAAGGAAAGAATTCTTAATGGGACCCGTTTAGGATTCAACAAACTTTAGTGGGTGTCTGAAGAAACTCCCCAAACCTCCATGATTTAGCAGGAGACAAGATAAGGGTAATCACCCCAGCACCTGGACCCATTTAGATTAAATGAATTTACTGAGGTTTCAGAGGAAGGAAGGTCCTCAGGACTCAGATCTTAGTTATAGATTAGAAGAAGTTAATCACTTATGTGTTTAGATGAATGCACACTTACATGTAGACATATGGCTTACAAGGTATATAAGCCCTGGAAAACTTGGTAATTTTGAGTTGGGCCGGTGATAATTTCCAGGTCTTCTCCCTATAACTGGTTACAGAAATAAAAATTCTCTTCTTCCCCAGTTCATTTGAATTTGTTATTGGCCTTTGAGAATAACCAGCCCCACTGTTTGGTCTGGGAACAACTAACTAGGCGAAGAGAATCCAAAGAACAGAGATCATTTCAATCCTTTCCCTTCAATACCAGCAACTGAGTGGCTGACCAGGCGTGTGTCTCCATGAAATGGAAACTACATTTGGGGTGAGAAGAGCTGTGTCCCAAGGGCTTTGCTTGTGGTATGAAGGGTAAACCAGGAGACTCCTCCCATCCCAGGGCTTCCAGCTTCTGCCCTAGGACCCCTCACCCCTACATCTCCAGCTCTCCCTATGGGAGAAGTGACCAGGAACTGATATTCGTGAAACCCTCCTAGACAAAGCTGCTGTGTGCACCTTATGCCAGCCCCAGGCAGTTCTGAAATACACCACCATGAAAAGATAGAGGATGGGCTGAGGACCCATCACCCTGTAAAATTTTCAAAGGGGAACCTCAACCCCAAGACATTCTAATAAAGTGCCTGTGCCTAGAGAAGATAAAAGGAAGAGAGGCATAAACTTAAGAGCCATAAACAATGGCTCTTTTTAAAAGTGTTTTCCCTTATGTTCATGAACATTCCATGTGTGAAGAAAGCAGAGGATAACCAATTAACACTCTGTTTAAAAAAAAAAAAAAAGTTTAGGTTGGGTGTGGTGGCTCCCAAGGTGTAATCCCAGCACTTTGGGCGATCACAGCGGGCGGATCATGAGGTCAGGAGTTCGAGACCAGCCCGACCAACATGGTGAAACCCCGTCTCTACTGAAAATACAAAAATTAGCTGGGAGTGGTGGTGCGCACCTGTAATCCCAGCTACTCAGGAGGCTGAGGCAGGAGAATCGCTTGAACCCGGGAGGCGGAGGTTGTAGCGAGCCGAGGTGGCGCCACTGTACTCCAGCCTGGGCAAGAAGAGCGAAACTCCGTCTCAAAAAAAAAAGTTTATTTGCCAAGGTTAAGGACGCATCCGTGACGCAGCCTCAGGAGGTCCTAACCACACGTGTCCAAGGTGGTTGGGGTACAGCTTGCTTTTATGTTAATACATTTTGGGGAGACATAATACATCAGTCAATACATGTAAGAGGTACATTGGGTCCGTGTGGAAACGAGGGACAACACAAAGTGGGGGGGAGGAGCTGGTTCCCAGGTCACAGGTAGATTTTCCCTTAAGTGGTTGTGGAGACCAAAGTTTCATCAAGCAGATGAAGCCTTCAGGTGGTAGACTTCAGAGAGAATAGCTTGTAAATGCCTCTTATCAGACTTAAGTTCTGTGTTGATGTTAATACTGATAGGCTTTTCCTGAATTCCAAAAGAGAGGCGAGTATAATGGGACACCTCCAGCTGAAACGGTTTGACTGTGTCCCCACCCAAATCGCATCTGGAATTGTAATCCTTTCGATTTAGGCTATTGCGCCATAGAGCCCGCTTGCAGAAATTGTAATCCTATTTGTAATCCCCATGTGTAGAGGGAGGGACCTGCTGGGCGGTGATTGGATCATGGGGGTGGTTTCCCCCATGCTGTTCTCCTGATAGAGAGTTCTCACGAGATCTGGTTGCTGGATAAGTGTCTGGGCTCCCCGCTTCTCTCTCTCCCTCCTGCCACCATGTAAGACTCTTCCCCTTCTGCTATGATTGTAAGTTTCCTAAGGCCATGTGGAACTGTGAATCAATTAAAACCTTTTTAAAATAATAAATTGGCCGGGCGCGGTGGCTCACGCCTGTAATCCCAGCACTTTGGGAGGCCGAGACGGGCGGATCACGAGGTCAGGAGATCGAGACCATCCTGGCTAACACGGTGAAACCCCGTCTCTACTAAAATACAAAAAAAAAAAAAACTAGCCGGGCGAGGGGGCAGGCGCCTATAGTCCCAGCTACTCGGGAGGCTGAGGCAGGAGAATGGCGTGAACCCGGGAGGCGGAGCTTGCAGTGAGCTGAGATCCGGCCACTGCACTCCAGCCTGGGCGATAGAGCGAGACTCCGTCTCTAAATAAATAAATAAATAAATAAATAAACCCAGTCTCAGGTAGTATCTTTCTAGCAGTGTGAGAACAGACTAATACACGGACCACCCTTCCATGATGGCCTGAACAAGTTTTTTTCAGGTTAATTTTGTAGCGCCCTTCGCCGGGAGGAGGGATCTGTTCAAAATGATTGGGGGACTTAGAATTTTATATTTGGTTTAAAGAAGGAATAAAGAACTGGGGACCCCAGACCGTAGCTCCTTCCACGCACGAACCCCACACACGAGTCGGAATTTCCCCCCATGATCCTCCCGTGGCCCCCGCATTATCTGGGGAGACGCGGGGCTGCGGGCGCGGAGCTGCTCAGAGACGGCTCAGGGGCCGGGGCCACAAGTCACCGCGAAGGAACGGGACAGGACGCCCGGGGTCCCGGCTGCCGGCCCAGCCCCGCTCTGCGGCCGAGGGGACTGAGGGCCGAGCTGCGCCAGGGGGATTTCCGGTCCACAGAGTCCGGAGTCGCCGGCTGGGAGCCCGGGGTCCCGCCACGGCCAGTTCCAACCAGCCCCTCCTCCCGTCTCGGGATCCCCGGCCCCTCACGCTCACCATTTTCCGAATTCCTCCGTGTCCCGGGGTCCTCTCTGCGGCTCCCACGACCACTGCAGGTCCTTGTGTGACAGAGGCTGCCACAGACTCTCCAGAATGCCTCTCAGCGACAGAGACAGGAGCCCAGCGAAGTGGCGTGAAGATGCCAAGGGCTTTTTCAACCTCGCAACCGCCTCCTTGCAGGGCACCTGATTGACGGTTCCCGCGACTCCGCCCCGCGGCTCTGATTGGATGGTGCGACAGATCCCGCCCCCTGGCGACTGAGTGACAGAAGAAGCGATTTCACGCTGGGGAGTGGAGATCGATGAACGAGTTCCAGACACAGCCCTTGGCAGGGCGGGCTTCTTCCCTTCGCTGTGCCCTGACCCCTCCCAGGGGACATCTGCATTTAAGCAGAATCCCCCGTCTGTACTCAGTGGGACCTTCCTGCTTTTTCCTCCTAGACTGGGGGTCACGAGTGTGTGCAGGGAAACCCAGACACATTGTCCAGTGGAGCCATTCCCTGGCCTCGGAGTAGGAGGGGAGCCGAGGCCACACGGGCCACACTGCAGCAAGAATAAGGGCTTAGGCTGGTCGTGATAGCTCACGGCCGTAATCCTAACAGTTTGGGAGGCCGAGGCCGGCACATTGCTTGAGCCCGGGAGTTCGAGATCATCCCGGGCAACATAGTGAGAGCCGGTCTCTACAAAAAATACAAAAATTAGCCGGGAATGGTGGCCTGTACCTGTAGTCCCATCTACTCGGGAGGCTGAGGTGGGAGAATCACTTGAGCCTGGGAGGTCAAGGCTGCAGTGAGTCAAGATCGTGCCACTGCACCCCAGCCTGGGCGACAGAACAAGACACTGACTCAAAATAAATAAATAAATAAAAATAAGGGCCCGATGTGTTCCAGGGATCAGGAATTTTGGATGAGGCTGTTGGCTGCATGGCCAAGACTTTCTCCCACCTTATCTCTCAATCTACTCATTTTCAGCCAAGGAAACAAAAACATGCCAACAACGGAATAAAATCATTAGATGTATGGAAAAAGTGGAATCACATAGTAGCAATATTTTATAAGGAAATCGAAAGAGAAGAAAAGCAAACACTTGAACTAGTCGAGATAAGTAGCCTGCTGCACCTACAGTTCACAAACCCGCAGTCAGAAGGTGATACACGTTCCCAAGCTTGTGAGTCAAACTTTGCTGAAACAGCCCCAGAGTGGATCACATCCTGGTTATGAGGCGGGGGCACTTAAGGATTTAACTCTAGGAACTCAACGTGGCCTCCTGCCCCTTCTCCAGAGTGTGGAAATGCTCCCTCCTTCAAGATCTTCATTTTCTCTCTTTCTTTTTTTTTTTTTTTTTGAAACGGAGTCTCGCTCTGTCGCCCAGGCTGGAAGGCAGTGGCGCAATTTCGGCTCACTGCAACGTCGGCCTCCCGGATTCAAGCAATTCTCCTGCCTCAGCCTCCCGAGTAGCTGGGACTTCAGGTGCACGCCGCCATGCCCGGCTAATTTTTTGTATTTATTAGTAGAGACGGGGTTTCACCGTGTTGCCCAGGCTGGTTGCAAACTCCTGAGCTCAGGAAATCCGCCCATCTCGGCCTCCCAAAGTGCTGAGATTACAGGTGTGAGCCACTGCTCCCGGCCCACTAATTTTTATATTTTTAGTAGAGACGAGGTTTCGCCATGTTGGCCAGGCTGGTCTTGAAATGCTGACATCAGGTGATCCATCCACCTCAGCCTCTCAAAATGCTGGGATTAACAGGTATGAGCCATCCTGCCTGGCCAAGATTTTCCTTTTCGCCAGNTTTTGAAACGGAGTCTCGCTCTGTCGCCCAGGCTGGAAGGCAGTGGCGCAATTTCGGCTCACTGCAACGTCGGCCTCCCGGATTCAAGCAATTCTCCTGCCTCAGCCTCCCGAGTAGCTGGGACTTCAGGTGCACGCCGCCATGCCCGGCTAATTTTTTGTATTTATTAGTAGAGACGGGGTTTCACCGTGTTGCCCAGGCTGGTTGCAAACTCCTGAGCTCAGGAAATCCGCCCATCTCGGCCTCCCAAAGTGCTGAGATTACAGGTGTGAGCCACTGCTCCCGGCCCACTAATTTTATATTTTAGTAGAGACGAGGTTTCGCCATGTTGGCCAGGCTGGTCTTGAAATGCTGACATCAGGTGATCCATCCACCTCAGCCTCTCAAAATGCTGGGATTAACAGGTATGAGCCATCCTGCCTGGCCAAGATTTTCCTTTTCGCCAGCAGGAAACTCTCATCTAAAAATCAGTTTAATGCATGGACCCATATTAACTGTCAAATTCATAACTCCTTTTCCAGAAGGCAATCTAATGAGTCTTTAAGTCTGACCTTCACAAGTTTTTGTCCTATATACAAATTACAGCCTGCCTCCTGTGACTCTGTGCATGCCCAAGGCAAAACACTTGAATGTACTGAGATCTTCAGTATTTACAAAAGAAGATGGTCAGATTAAAATATTCTGTCTATGCCCTCAATAAGCAGGTAGTAGAACAGGTTAGAGAGGGCAACATCAAATAAAATGGACATGGAACTTACCCATGATATCACAGTCTATCCTGGAGGATTTTTGTTGTTGTTTTGTTTTGTTTTGCTGTGCAGACAGGGTCTCACTGTGTCACCACGGCTGGAGGGCAGTGAGTGGTGTGCTCCCAGCTCACTGCAGCCTCAAGCTCCTGGGTTCAAGCCATCCTCCTACCTCGGCCTCCCAAGTAGCTGGAACTATAGGCATGCACCACCATGCTTGGCTAATTTTAAAATTTTTTTGAGGTAGACAGGGGTCTCACCATGTTGCCCAGGCTGGTCTTGAACCCCTGGGCTCAAGCAACCCTGCCCCCTCAGCCTCCCAAAGTGCTGGGAATACAGGTGTGAGCCACCGTGCCTGACGATTGTTTCTAAAAAGCAATTTACTTCAAAGGCTTTAGAGAGCCACAGGTGGGTTCACCTGGGGCCAGTTAGACTGTTTGAAAAGCTATTTTTGCAATAATGTGCAGCTGTCTAGGAAATGGCCCCAAAGTACCCAGAGTTACAATCTCAATAAGGACGCAACCCTCAAGCTGCATCTACATGTGGTTTTCCCGCTTTCCAGGGCACTGCGGCGTCTCAGAATCCAGTCCTTTAGCTGTTCTGAGCAGCTGGAGGCCATCCGCAGGGGTAGGCAGGCTGCCCAGGAAGCCCCAAAGGGAGCTCCATTCTCCTCCCTTTGTAGGCTCAAGATTGCTCTCAGCTTAAAGTCACTGGCCTCAGGCTCTGCTGCCCACTCCAGGTTTGTAGGGCTCAGAAAACAATGCTCCTCAAAAAAGGCCTGGGAAGCAAAAGTTTTTCTCTAACCTTCTCTTGCCCTCCTATCTCTCAGTCCCATTCCCTACCAAGGGTAGCCATAGAAGCTAGAATCCCTCTTCCCCAAGAGCAGTCATAAAACACAAACAGATAACTTTCCCTGTGCCTTCCTTTGGAAAAACTGGTCAAAAAGAATGTATCTGACCTACCTTATTTGACTGTAGGTCATAATACTGTCATTTAAGAGAGGATTCTGGCTGGGCGCGGTGGCTCACACCTGTAATCCCAGTACTTCGGGAGGCCGAGGCAGGTGGATCACAAGGTCAGGAGATCAAGACCATCCTGGCCAACATGGTGAAACCCCATCTCTACTAAAACACAAAAAATTATCTGGACATGGTGGCACGTGCCTGTAATCTCAGCTACTTGGGAGGCTGAGGCAGGGGAATTGCTTGAACCCAGGAAGCAGAGGTTGCAGTGAGCCGAGATCGCACCACTGTGTCTCAAAAAAAAAAAAAAAAAAAAGGATTCTGTCTTATACCTTCAAGGAAGGAATGCTACTCAGACCAAGAAAAATCTAGACAGACAGGTCTTGCTGGGTTTCCTCCCTCAGTCTATCAGCATTCAATCATAACTTTTTTGTTCAATCAGATTTCTACATAGCTCTTCACACATTGTTCAAACCCAAGCACAAAAATGTACAACTTTCCCTGTCTCTCTGAGTCTTCATTCTGAAGGCTCCTGTGTATATACATTAAATAAAATGTGTATGCCTTTTCTCCAGTTAATCAGTCTTTTGTGAGCTGATTTTTCAGTGCAGCATGAGAGGGTAAAGGAGAACTTTCCCCATGGCCCCTACAAGGTTATTCACCTGCGTTTCACTAACACTGGTTAGTTAAATGAGACAACGACCCTCAATCCCACTGTTTGAATACGAAGCCAGCAGACTCCTGGGTTTTCTCCTATGTTTATATATAAAGTAGGGGAAGAAAACTCTAAGGTATTTTATATGGGTTTAAAAAAAAATGAAAAAAAACCTGGAAATGGCTGGCTGTGGTGGTTCAAGCCTGTCATCCCAGCACTTTGGGAGGCTGAGGCGGATAGATCACTTGAGGCTAGATGTTCAAGACCAACCTGGTCAACATAGTGAACCCTTATTTCTACTAAAAATACAAAAATTAGCCGGGCATGGTGGCCCATGTCTGTAGTCCCAGCTACTAGGGAGGCTGAGGCATGAGGATTGCTTGAACCCGGGAGGCAGAGGTTGCAGTGAGCCAAGATTGTGCCACTGCACTCCAGCCGGGGTGACAGAGCAAGGCTCTGTCTCAAAAAATAAAAATAAAAAAAATTTAAAACCTGGATATAATTATTCCTTTGAGAAAACTAACATGCTAACAAACTTATTTTCATCTTAACAGTTATGTAAAACAACGAATCAGGCTGGGCATGGTGGCTCACGCCTGTAATCCCAGCACTTTGGGAGGCCAAGGTGGACAGATCACTTGAAGTCAGGAGTTCAAGACCAGCCTCGTCAACATGGTGAAACGCTGTCTGTACTAAAAATACAAAAATTAGCAGGGTGTGGTGGTGCATGCCTGTAATCCCAGCTGCTTGGGAGGCTGAGGCACAAGAATCACTTGAACCTGGGGAGGTGGAGGTTGTAGTGAGCCGAGATGGAGCCACTGCACTCCAGCCTGGGTGACAGAGCAAGACTGTCACAAAACAAACAGACACAAAAACACACACAAGCACACACTAATCAAAAGTGAACTCTCCCCTTTTCCCTCTGTTTCAGCAGCTCCCTGACCTTCACAGTTCATGGTTGTCATCATGTGCTTTGTACCCGGTGATGGACATGTCCAGTTTATCCATTTGAAACTCTCAACCCCACTCCGTCACCACTGACCCATCCAATAATTTCTGCAGCTAAATTCTAAGCATTGTATAAATACCTCTTCCCTTTAACCAGTCCAGCTGGCCCAGGTTGAATACACCTGTGGCTCTCTCATTTCCCTCAATTTCTTTTTTTTTTTTTTTTTTTTTGAGACAGAGTCTTGCTCTGTCACCCAGGCTGGAGTGCAGTGGCCAGATCTCAGCTCACTGCAAGCTCCGCCTCCCGGGCTCACACCATTCTCCTGCCTCAGCCTCCCGAGTAGCTGGGACTACAGGCGCCCACCACCTCGCCCGGCTAATTTTTTGTATTTTAGTAGAGACGGGGTTTCACCGTGTTAGCCAGGATGGTCTTGATCTCCTGACCTCGTGATCTGCCCGTCTCAGCCTCCCAAAGTGCTGGGATTACAGGCTTGAGCCACCGCGCCCGGCTTCCCTCAATTTCAATTATTTATTCGAAACTATCTTCCAGGATTGACTGTGATATCTTGTATGATGGACCACATTTATTTTATTTGCTTCTGTTCTTCCTAACTCATGTCACCACCTGTTCATTGAGGGCACAGACAGAATATTCTAAGCTGACTATATCACCTGCTGTAAATTCTGGAGGTCCCAGCACAACCCTGAGAAATCCACAGCCCAGAGAGGATGTTAATGCCATCCTTACCACAAGAGGGAGCTTCTTATTTTTCACTTCCGGAAAATGACTAGTAACAGAATTTTGGAGGAGTTTTGCATAGAGCAATATAGATGATAGAAGTAAAGGTAACACCATTCAATTTTGTTTCATTTTCTTTCTTTCTTTTTTTTTTCTTTGAGACAGGGTCTCACTCTATTGCCCAGGCAGGAGTGCAGTATGACGATCACATCTCATTGCAGCCTCAACCTCCTGGGCTCAAGCGATCCTCCTGCATCAACCTCCAGTTAGCTGGGACCACAGGTGTGTACCACCATGCCTGGCTTACTTTTTAAAAAGTTGTTTGTAGAGGTGGGGGTCTCACTATGTTGCCCAGGTGGTCTTGAACTCTGGGCTCCAGTGGTCCTCCTGCCTTGGCCTCCCAAAGTGTGAGGATTACAGGTGTGAGCCATTGTGGCCAACCTGGTTTCATTTTTAAGATTTAACTTTTCCTAGGTTAAAAAAGCAAATAAAGCCAGGCACAGTGGCTCACCTCTGTAATTCTAGCACTTTGGGAGGTCGAAGCTGGAAGATCACTTGAGCCAAGGAGTTTGAGACCAGCCTGACCAGCATGGTGAAACTCTGTCTCTACTAAAAATACAAAATTGGCCAGGTGTGGTGGTGCATGTCTGTAATCCCAGCTACTTGGGAGGCTGAGGTAGGAGAATCGCTTGAACCCGGGAGTCAGAGGTTGCAGTGAGCCAAGATTGCACCACTGCACTCCGGCTGACAGAGTGAGACTCCATCTCAAAAAAAAAAAAAAAAAAAGCAAGCTGTCTCAGCCAGGTGTGGTGGTTCACAGCTGTAATCCCAGCACTTTGGGAGGCTGAGGTGGGCAGATCGCCTGGGGTCAGGAGTTTGTGACCAGCCTGACCAACGTGGAGAAACCTCATTTCTACTAAAAATACAAAATTGGCCAGGTATGGTGGTGCATGTCTGTAATCCCAGCTACTTGGGAGGCTGAGGCAGGAGAATCGCTTGAACCCGGGAGGCTGAGGTTGTGGTGAACCGAGATCGCGCCACTGCACTCCAGCCTGGGCAACAAGAGCGAAACTCTGTCAAAAAAAAAAAAAAAAAAAAAAAAAAAAAAAAAAAAGCTGTCTCCCCACCTAGACAACCATTGCATTGACAGAATCATCCGATGTAGCAATGTTTTAACTGTGTAGTCTACTGAAACTTTGCAACTTCCATAAAAAGGATTAGACAGTAAACTATGGCTAATTGTAGTCATTTTATCACTTAGCATAATACAAGCTATCCTTCCTACCCTTATCCCTGTTGCAGGCAGCTGCGCATGAGTGTTTTCCTCTAATTTGGCCTCAGGATCTCTCTCAGAAGTGTGGCTATAAACTTCAGTGCTGCATTGACGGGCCTCCAGGCAGGACACTTGGTTGTGGATATTTACAGTGTCACTTTCATGGGGTCTAATGTTTAAGTGTTAACCCAGACCAAATGTCCTTCACAGGAAACTTGACTATACTGGCAGATGCCCTTACGGTTCTACCTCTGCCAAATTAATCTCTACCAAGATAGCCACTCTCTATAGAGCCCTGACCTGGTAATAAGCTGGACGTAAGTGTGGCAGTCAGGTGAGATGTGCGAGGCAGCATCAGGCAGGCCAGTATATGCACTGTGGGAGTTTCTTAGATAAAAGCCATGAATGCAGACACACAAGAAGCTCAACGAACTCCAGGTAGGATGAGCGCAGAGAAGGACATGAAGACACATTATACTCAAATTGTCAAAGCCAAACACAAAGGGAGAACCTTGAAGGCAGCAAGGAAGAAGTGAATCATCACATATAAATGGTATTTCATAAGATCATCAGCAGATTTCTCATCAGAAGTGTTGAAGGCCAGAGGTAGTGGGCTGATGCATTCAAGGTACTTAAAAAAAAAAAAAAAAAATAGCCATGGTGGCACATTGCTGTAGTCCCAGCTATTCAGGAGTCTGAAGTGGGAGGGTTAGTTGAGGCCCAAGAGTTCAAGGCCAGCCTAGGCAACATGGCAAGACTCCATCTCAGAAACAAAGACAGTCAAGAATCCAGTATCTGGCAACATCGTCTTTCAAACGTGAGGAGGAAATGAAGGCATGCTCACATGAACAAAAACTGAGGTAGTTTTGTTCTTTTTGTTTTTGCCATTAGATGTATCCTGTGAGAAACGCAAAAGCCTTCTACAGGTTGAAATAGAAGAACACTGGACGATATCTGGAAGGCGTATGCCCAAATAAAGATCTCAGCAGAAACAAATGAATGGACAATTATAAATGCGAATATTACTGGACAATAATTGTGAACTCCAGTTTTTGTCTTCTACATAATTGAAGACACAAATCCATTAAAATGATTAGTCTAAAAGCTAGCATTTTAGACTTGGCTTTTGAACTCTATATTTTGTTTTTTACACAGTTTAAGAGACTGCTAAAAAAGAAACTAGGCTGGGTGCGGTGGCTCATGCCTGCAATCCCAACTCTGTGGGAGGCTGAGGCGGGCAGATCACGAGGTCAGGAAATCGAGAGCATCCTGGCCAAAATGGAGAAATCCCATCTCTACTAAAAAAAGAAATAAAATACAGAAATTAGTTGGGCGTGGTGGTGCACACCTGTAATCTCAGCTACTAGGGAGGCTGAGGCAAGAGAATCGCTTGAACCTCGAAGGCAGAGACTGGAGACAGAGTGAGACTCTGTCTCAAAAAAAAAAACACAAAAAAATTAAAAAAAAGAAAGAAACGAATGCACCGAAAATATGTTTGCATTTTCGAATACATAAAGTGTGAAGATGTCAATTTATGACATCAAACTGAAAGGGGTCTGAACAGGCATGCCATGGAGCATTGTATTTTTATGCTATTGATGTTTAATTGGCATAAATTTAGAGTGTTATAACCTTAGGATGGTAAACGCAATCCCCATGGTAATGAACAGAGCCGTAGTGTATACACAAAAGGCAACAATAAAGAAATTTAAATGTTTCACTACAAAAAAGCAATTAAAAAGCAAAATAATGGAGAAAATGCGTGAAATGAGAAGAAAACGGCTACAAGGCATATTGAAAACAAATAGGAAAATGACAAAACCAAGTCCTTATCAGGAATTACTTTATCTATTCATTTTGAGACAGAGTCTTGCTCTGTCGTTCAGGTTGGAGTGCAGTGATACGATCTCGGCTCACTGCAACCTCTGCCTCCTGGGTTCAAGTGATTCTCATACCTCCCAAGTAGCTGGGATTACAGGCATGTGTCACCGCGCCCGGCCAATTTATTTGTATTTTTAGTAGATACAGGGTTTCGCCATGTTGGCCAGGCTGGTCTGGAACTCCTGACCTCAAGGGACCCGCTCGCTTCGGCTTCCCCAAGTGCTGGGATTACAGGCATGAGCCACAGTGCCTGGCAATGTGAGTTAATTTTAATGTATAATGTGAGAAACGGTTCTCAGTTCATCTTTCTGCAGGTCAGTATCCCATTTTCCCAGTACGTTGTTGAAAACCCATTCCCTATTAAAGTATCTCGGCCCATTTGTTGAAAATCAATGAGCCATAAACAAAGAGTGTCTTAGTCCATTTGTGCTGCTATCATGGAATACCACAGACTGGGTAATTTATAAAGAATAGAAATTGATTTTCTCACAGTTCAGAAGGCTTAGAAATCCAAGAAGGCACTGGCATCTGGATTCAGCAATGCGCATTCTCACAGGGCGGAAGACAGGAGGGCAAAAGAGAGCAAATTGCATTCACCAAAGCCTGTATAATGGCATTTATCTATTCATGAGGGCAGAGTCTCATGACCTAAACACCAAAAGGCCCCACCTCCCGATAGTGTTGCAATGGGAATTAAGTTCTGACTTTTTTTTTTTTTTTTTGAGACAGAGTTTCGCTCTTATTGCCCAGGCTGGAGTGCAATGGCGCCATCTCAGCTCACCGCAACCTCCGCCTTCCGGGTTCAAGCAATTCTCCTGCCTCAGCCTCCTGAGTAGCTGGGATTACAGGCATGCACCGCCACGCCCGGCTAATTTTGCATTTTTAGTAGAGACGGGATTTCTCCATGTTGGTCAGGCTGGTCTCCCTGACCTCAGGTGATCCGCTCGCCTCGGCCTCCCAAAGTGCTGGGATTACAGGCATGAGCCACCGCGCCCGGCCAAGTTCTGACTTACAAATTTTAGAGGGAACACAAATATTGAAACCATAGCAAAGGGACTCTTGATTCTGTCTTGCTGGTCTATATAGCTGACAATTTGCCAGTAAATCCGGTTACTTTACTACCCACCCTGATGATGGAGCACCCCATTCCATTCCACATGATAGTCATGCAGGTATAGAAATAGTTTTAAAGCCACAAGAGCATCCCTTAGACAACCTAGATGTACTTCTATTTTAGGATACATCCTGTAAATGAAATTTTCTGAAAAACATAAAAATGGGTCACAGTCTTCACTCACTGTTAAATCAGCCCAAGGCCTGAACCCATAGCTCTTAGGAAAGCTTGCATATTGGGCAGAGAAGAAAACTGCCACAGACAGTAACCTTCCCCACCTGTAATCTCAGCTCCTCAGGAGGCTGAGGCAAGGGGATTCTTAAGCCAGGAATTGGAGGCCAGTTTGAGCCACATGGCCAGATTCCACCTCAAAAAGAAAAAAGAAAAAGAAAACAGCTACAATTTATACTGACACCAGACATGCTTTGGGAGTCTTTCATGCAGTGGACACAGTCTCAAACCCTGAAGGATTTACAACTTATTCTGGTTACCTATCACCTATCACCTATTACCAATCGACATGTAATTCATGCACTATTACAGGTTATTCATCTTCCTACCAAAGTGGCTACTGTTCACTGTTCAGTCCATATTAAGGAGATTTATCCTATGTCTTTCAGGAATGATAAGGCTTAAATACTGCTAAACAGAAAGACAGAAATGTACCTCTTTGTCCTTTCTCCCCCCAATTTATAAGCCTGCCTTTTTTCTTTTCTTTTCTTTTTTTTTTTTTGAGGTGGGGTCTTGCTCTGTCACCCAGGCTGGAGGGCAGTGGTATGATCACAGATCACTGCAGCCTCGATCTTCCAGGCTCAGGTGATCCTCCAACTTCAGCCTCCAAAGTAGCTGAGACCACAGACATGTGCCACCATGCCCAAATAATTTATTTTTTTATTTTTTGTAAAGATTGTCTTCAACTCTGGTTGATATGACTATCAAGTAAATGTCCGATAATCTGAAGGAGACCAATAGGTACAAAAGGGAGACAAGCAATTATTGGAGAGATTATATACCTGTCTCATGATTAAAATTATAATAACTTGCCATTATTAACGAAAATCGGATTATACCAAACACACTCCCTGTAGCCCCTTTCTTTTTTTTCTTTTCTTTTCTTTTTTTTTTTTTTTGAGATGGAGTTTCACTCTTATTGCCCAGGCTGGAGTGCAATGGCATGATCTCAGCTCACTGCAACCTCCGCCTCCCAGGTTCAAGCAATCCTCCTGCCTCAGCCTCCTGAGTAGCTGGGACTACAGGCGCCCGTCACCACACCTGGCTAATTTTTGTATTTTTATTAGAGATGGGGTTTCACCATATTGGCCAGGCTGGTCTCAAACTCCTGACCTCATGATCTGCCCACCTCGGCCTCACAAAGTGCTGGGATTACAGGTGTGAGCCACTGGACCTGGCTGAGCACTCATCTCCTGTTATAATTTGCTCCTAACTCTGAAAACAGGTGGCCTGTTCTGGACTCAGGGCTTCAAATAACCTCCACATGATAATATTCTCAATATTCCATCCAGATCTTCCTCGCAAGCTCCAGACTCCCAGGTCCAGTGGTCCACTCAACATCTTCCCTCGTTTGGCTCAAATATATCATGGCTGAACATGAAGCATAACCCTTGACTTCCCCTCCTATCAACTTCCCTGAGTCTTGTTCCTCTGAGTGAGAGGCAGCACCCAGGGGCTCTGAACAGTAGGATGTATCCTGGACTCTCCTTTCTCTTTTCACTTCATCAGAAGTTGTATAGGAGCTACCTCTGCCTGATTCACTCCTACTCAGGCTTCCGGTTTTATTTTGAGCATCAGTCCCCACACCAGGGAAGCCCCCACTAACCTCTCAGACTCGTTTGGGAACCGCCTCCATTGTCTTATGCTCTCAGATCCACACACCCTTCTCTACTGCACTGAACACGATCAGCACTGGTCCTTTATCTTTATGTCCAGACTCTACTAAATAGTGGGAATGGTGGGGCCTTTCTCTACCATCCCACCCGGCTCCAAAAACACTGCTCAGGTTCATATCTAGATTTCTAAATACACAACCTTCTGTTAACATCCACTAACACTACCCAAGTCCAGGCCAGCACAACCTATCTTGCAACTACTAGTATGGTTTTCTTCTTTTTTTTTTTTTTTTTTTTATTGAGACGGAGTCTCGCTCTGTCACCCAGGCTGGAGTACAGTGGCCGGATCTCAGCTCACTGCAAGCTCTGCCTCCCGGGTTTACGCCATTCTCCTGCCTCAGCCTCCGGAGTAGCTGGGACTACAGGCGCCCGCCACCTCGCCCGGCTAGTTTTGTATTTTAGTAGAGACGGGGTTTCGCCGTGTTAGCCAGGATGGTCTCGATCTCCTGACCTCATGATCCGCCCGTCTCGGCCTCCCAAAGTGCTGGGATTACAGGCTTGAGCCACCGCGCCCGGCCTACTAGTATGGTTTTCAAACTGGTCTTCCAGCTCCCCTCTACCATCTTTTTTTCCCACCCAACAGAAGGAGTAAGCTGCTTCAAATGCTCATGAAAATTGCTGCTTTGCTCAAAATCCAGTAACTGTCTATCACATGGTGACAAGATCCCATGTGATCTGGCCCCTGCCTATCTATTGAAGCCCGTCTGTTATTACCTTGGCACTCTATAGGTGGTCCAAGGAACAACAATATAGATGACACCTGGAAGCAAGTTAGGAATGCAGACTTCCTTTCTTCCTTTCTTTCTGTCTTTCTTCCTTCCTTTCTTCTTCTTTTTTTTGAAATGGACTTTCGTTCTTGTTGCCCAAGCTGGAGGGCAATGACGCGATCTCGGCTCACTGCAACCTCTGCCTCTCGGATTCAAGCAATTCTCCTGCCTCAGCCTCCTGAGTAGCTGGGATTACAGACATGCACCACCACGCCTGGCTAATTTTTGTATTTTTAGTAGAGATGGGGTTTCACCATGTTGGCCAGACTGGTTTCGAACTCCTGACCTCAGGCAATCCACCCGCCTCAGCCTCCCAAAGTGCTGGGATTAGAAGCGCGAGCCACTGTGCCTGGCCAGGAATGCAGACTTTTATGCCCTACTCTTAACTTGCTGAATCAGAAGCTGAATTTGAAGATCCGTATTTCCTGTGAAAGTTTGAGAAGTGAGTCTCATAAGCTTCCCCCTCAGCCTGATTCAGCCCTAAGGGTATTGCATATTCCTCACCACTGAGATATTTGAATCAACAGAATGTCTGAGGTGGTGGAGACCCAGGAGGGCTGCAAAATGCTTGGGCTGGAACTGGGAGAGGGTATTACAAAGGCGGTCCCAAGAAGACCATGCGGCCAAGGGCGAGGCTGCCTTTCCAGCACTGCCATGGCATGTCCCACCACTCCTGACGCACAGGCATGGCCACTCATGGGAACTGATTGGGAGTGACTGTGTGCTCAGTCAGCAACACACTGAGGCTGGAGTGCTTGTAGCAGGACAAGCCACAGACAAAACCCCTAAGACATAGAGTTAAAGAAGGAAGGGCTTTATTCGACCAGGAGCATCGACAAGACTCACATCTTAAAAACCGAACTCCCCAAGTGAGCAATTCCTGTCCCTCTTAAGGGCTGACAACTCTAAGGGGGTCTGCATGAGAGGGTTGTGATCGATTGAGCAAGCAGGGGGTACGTGACTGGGGGCTGCACGCACCAGTAATGAGAACAGAACAGAACAGGACGGGGATTTTCACAGTACTTTTCTAGACAATGTCTGTAATCTATAGATAAAATAACCGATTAGGTCAGAGGTCGATCTTTAACTACCAGGCCCAGGGTGCGGCGCCGGGCTGTCTGCCAGTGGATTTCATTTCTGCCTTTTAGTTTTTACTTCTTCTTTCTTTGGAGGTAGAAATTGGGCATAAGACAATATGAGGGGTGGTCTCCTCCCTAATGCTCACACCCTGAGGCTGCGGTGCTCGCACCCTGAGGCTGGAGTGCTCACACACTGAGGCTGGAGTGCTCGCACACTGAGGCTGCAGTGCTCGCACACTGAAGCTGGGATGCTCGCACCCTGAGGCTGGAGTGCTCGCACACTGAAGCTGGGATGCTCGCACCCTGAGGCTGGAGTGCTCGCATACTGAGGCTGGAGTGCTCGCACACTGAGGTTGGAGTGCTCACACCCGGCGACCGATGTGCTCACACCCTGAGGCTGGAGTGCTTGCACCCCTCGACCAATGTGCTCACCCTGGGATTCAGGGAACCATGTACACAGGCAAGCAGGAAAAACACGAGGATCCTGCAAGGGGATGGGCAGAACGTGATGGAGGAGAGAGGTTTCTGCTTCCTCCGAGGGCCAAAAGTCACTGTCTGACATGAGAACGACAGGCTCTAACACAGTTCGGGGGTGGGATGGGGGCGGATATCCAGTACCTGCCACACAAGGCCAGTAGTAAAGTCACAACAAATACCAGAATGTCATGTTTCAAAGGTTCTTTAGATAAGCATTGATTTTAAAACCATGTAAGAATTAAACTTGTTGCCAGGCACCATGACCCATGCTTGCAATCACAACGCTTTGGGAGACTGAGGCGGGAAGATGGCTCAAGGCTAGGAGTTCAAGACAGCCTGAGCAAGATAGCGAGACCCCATTTCTACAAAAAAAAAAAAAAAAAAATAGCTGAGTTTGGTACCATGCACCAGTAGTCTTAACTACTTAAGACTGAGGCAGGAGGATGTCACGAGCCCAGGTGTTCAAGGCTGCTGTGAGCTATGATCACACCACTGCACTCCAGCCTGGATGACAGAATAAGATGCTATCTCTAAAAATAATAATAAAAAAAGAAATAAATCTACTTGTCTATTACACATAAACTTCAAGCAACTCAAGGATCCAAGAGAATACAAAATGGAAAGAAAAATTTTATTAACTGACTTTACCAAAACAAACCCACCACCTATTCAACTTATGAAAGCTCTTTTTTAAATCAACTTTTATTTTAGATTCAAGGAGTACACATGCAGGTTTGTCACTTGGGCATTTTGTGTGATGCTGAGGTTTAAAGTATGATTGATTCCATCACCCAGGTAGTGAGCATAGTATCCCATCACCCAGGTAGTGAGCATAGTATCCAACAGGTAGTTTTTCAGCCTTTCACTTCCCTCCCTCCCCCATCTACTAGTCCCCAGTATGTATTGTTCCCATCTTTATGTTCACGTTTACTCAATGTTTAATTCCCATTTATTATTATTTTTTTGAGATGGAGTCTCGCCCTGTCGCCCAGGCTGGAGTGCAATGGCACGATCTTGGATCACTGCGACTTCCACCTCCCGGGTTCAAACGATTCTCTTGCCTTAGCCTCCCGAGTAGCTGGGATTACAGGAGCCTGCCACCATACCCAGCTAATTTTTGCATTTTTATTAGAGACGGGGTTTCACCATGTTGGCCAGGCTGGGTCTTGAACTCCTGACCTCGTGATCTGCCTGCTTCGGACTCCCAAAGTGCTGGGATTACAGGCGTGAGCCACTGCACCCGGCTGTTTAACTCCCATTTCTAAGTGAGAATATGTGGTACTTGGTTTTCTGTTCCTGTGTTAATTTGTTTAGGATAACAGCCTCCAGCTGCATCCATGCTGCACCAAAGGACATGATTTTCTTCTTTTTTTTTTTTTCCGAGACAGAGTCTCGCTCTGTCGCCCAGGTTGGAGGGCAGTGGTACGATCTCAGCTCACTGTAACTTCTACCTCCCAGGTTCAAGCAATTCTCCCGCCTCAGCCTCCCAAGTAGCTGGGACCACAGAGATGCACCACTACGCTGGGCTAACTTTTGTATTTTTAATAGAGACGGGGTTTCACCATGTTGGCCAGGCTGGTCTCGAACTCCTGACCTCAGGTGATACATGCCTCCCAAAGTGCTGGGATTACAGGCATGAGCCACTGCACCTGGCTTTTTTTTTTTTTTTTTTAAATGGCTGCGATGAACCTTTGTGTAAAGAAAATTTACAAAGATACCTCACATTAATTTATTAATATAAGACTTAGGAATCCGGCCGGGCGCGGTGGCTCAAGCCTGTAATCCCAGCACTTTGGGAGGCCGAGACGGGCGGATCACGAGGTCAGAAGATCGAGACCATCCTGGC